>NW_027476141.1:0-600000 GCF_051020955.1 Megalopta genalis
CAAATAGTTAACTCGAAGAACCGGCGCCAAGCACATCAGAACGACGGCGTACAACCCAGCAGCTAACGGCATGGTCGAAAGACTCCACCGGCAATTAAAAGCCGCCATAAGGTGCTACGATACCGACGACTGGACAGAAGCCTTACCCCTTATATTATTAGGGATAAGGACCGCAGTGAAGGAAGACATACAAACAACCCCAGCAGAGATGGTCTACGGCAGCAACCTCCGACTTCCAGGAGAATTTTTCATGTCAAACCCAGAGACCGACATCTCAGAATTCGTAAACCAACTACGACACAAAATTCAAAAATTAAAACCGCGTCCAGCAACAAACCACGGTCACAAAAGTATATTCGTCCATAAAGATCTAGGCACAACCGAGTACGTCTTCCTCCGACACGATGCAGTAAAATCACCATTGCAATCTCCATACGACGGACCGTACAAAGTTTTGAAACGCGGAGATAAAAATTTTACCATACGAGTAGGCAGTCAGGAGAAAACAGTCTCAATAGATCGCTTAAAACCGGCGCATATAGTAAGCGATGAGCACGATAGTAGAGTGAAAAGCAAAGAAGCAAGCCACCGCGAAATTGCTAACGCGCCGCATAGCATCTTAAAAAACAGTTCAGCACCGATTACTACACGATCCGGCCGCACAGTTAAATTTACAGACCGATACATCGCGCGTTAAATTAAAGATACCACATGTATATACTTTAGCATATAAGACGAAAAACCCACTGTACACATATAATAAGGAACACCGCGAGCGGATACAAAATTTGTATTCTTTTTTTTTATATAGTCATAATATAGCGTTTACACTGGCAAGGGGGTGATGTAGCGGCACACGGTCGGCGACCGTAATAACCATAAAACTGTCCGCTTGCAGATGTCAAGGGTTCGACGGAGAGAAAACGTCCTTGACGTTTGCAAGACCCGGAAATTTCTTTGTCTCTTTGTTTTTTATCACTGCCACATGCACTGCAGGCCTAGTCGCGGAGAAAGTCGCCGGCCGCGTACCGCTACCCGGCCGAACGGCCAGCGCGCCCCTACAGCGAGGGTTCGACGATGGCTGCCTCCCCCGCCAAACTAAGCGGGGGAAAAGAAGACAGCGAGTCTCCCAAAAAGGCGTGGCCTTTTTGGGGGACATAATATAAATAACAGCGGCAAGAAACTGAAATTCTTCTCGTCTAAGCATTACGCCGAGCCTCTACACGTTTAACTATTCCGCCGCGCTCCATCTAGTATCCATCAGCACCGCGCGTCATTTTATATACATCTCCGAATAAAATCTAGTGCAATTTCACTCTGTGTCCTTCCGTTGTACCCCGAACACATTGCGTTACACAGATGATAACTAGAAAAGGCTCAATAACAAGTACGCAGTAGTTAACTTTTCATTCTTACAAGGCACAGTAACTCGATCAAAAACTACTATTTATATTTTGTTAAATATTTTGTATTTGTATTTATGTAAAAGACATCAACATATATTTTAAATGTTTTTTACGAAGTGCACCATAGATAAAGAAAACCATATAATTTGTCGAAAACTTCGGACGCCACTTTAATGGGCACAGTAATTAACACACTTAACCTATCTGGCTATCACACTGAACTGGAAATTAACAGTCATGGAATCCATATAATATCGGTTTTAAACAATGGAAACTGTTTGATGAGAATTTTTGGGTTCTCCATAATTCTTTCACGAATTGAAACCGATGTCATAATTGTTTTCAATCCCTACTTTATGAAGGTATATTCAAGTATGTAAACAAGTTTGAATCTTCTAAATTCTAGCAAAAGTCATCCGCAAATCTATTCGTAGCCTTCAAATAAAGATACAGAAAAAAGATGAAAATTTTATTCGACGCCACGAATAAATGTGCTTTGCATAAAAAATGTATGTATTGGAAGTGGATGTAAAATGAAATGTGCACTGATACTTTCTGGTAGAAAAATATCTTTACTTCGCGACATGTGAAGAAGCTCAAAGAAGAAGAAACTCAACGGGCTAGAATGCCGGACGAATAGATAGCACACTTTAAAGTTAACGTAATTTAGATTTATTTAAGGTAATAACCAAGATTCTAATACTATACAGATTTGTAAATTACTGTTATGAACATACACAAATGAAATAAATTACGTTACGCCAGTTTAAACAATTTTACTTAGAAGAAAAGAATTTTTATGGAAATATAGTGGGAAAAGTGATAGCATATTTAACTAAGAATTATGTTGCGGCGCCATGTAATTCCAAATAAAAAAACATGAAGAAAGTGTAGAAGAATATTTTTTGTTTGGGATTTAGTATTCGAGAAAATCGAGATTGAAAATTTGCTAAGCGATGTACATCGCTTATAGCTGGAAAAACGTATGTATGAAGTAAGAATTCAAACCTGGTTTTCTCGAAAACAAAATCCTAAAAAAAAAGAAGTTATTCCATATCATTTTCATTTCTTTTTTATGAAGAATAACCCGGTGCCCGCTTGTATATAGATTCAGGAATACCCTGCATTTTTCAACAGGATGATGCCGCGAATTTTTTTCTCGAGGATTGATCAGCAAGGTCATATCGCTAAAAATTTTGCGAAAATCATAACCATGCAAATGGCAGACAATTTCGAAACATTTCCGAATGACAAAAATGTATTTAAGATGAGAAGGAGCAAGAAGAGCAAAAACTAATAAAGAAACTACGTAGATAATAATGACTGTTAATAAATGGAAAGATGGAGTCACAAAACATTAGGCATCTGATATAATTCCTTGATTTATTAACATGCATAATTTTTAGTTATGTGTGCCAATATTTTGTCCCATTGTATTTCTATACAAATTCTCTTTTTCAAATAAAATTGTTTACACGTGCGAAATGCAATTTTATTTCATTTGTGTATGTTTATAGTGGTATGTTGCAAATTTATATGGAAACAGGATTTTGTTTGTAATGTTATGTAAATAAAAATAACATTAGTTTTAAAGTATGCCATCTTTTTGTCGGATACGGTATGTGGCGGCCACGGCGACGGGCATCGCACCGCGCTTGGCGAGCGAGAGCCGCGGGGATGCGAACGGCGGCCGACCCGATGTCGCCAACGATCTTTTGTCCGTCATTTGTTCGAACAGTCGAACTGAGTCGCGGCCCGGGTGTAAAAAGTTAGTTAGTTTCGTTAACGTTGATTCTCGAGCGATCACGAATAAACAGTAAATCACGAATGGCTCTCGACTCCCACACTTTATTACCTCGAAACGAAAACCAGGATACTTAGAACGCATAATCGGGGTCTTGAGACCAATCATCCACACCTTCCTATCTTTATTTGAAAAACAATTTTATGAATATTGATTTGTTTTTGTTTTCGAACAATATAAAGTACGTGTTGATAATTAAATAGTATTTTTATTAGTCGGGCAAATTCTCGACGAATAAAATGATTTATTTCGTACTCGTCGAATAAAGATACTTATTTTATTCGGACCCTCCAATGTCCAATAAAGATAAAGTATCTTTTGTTCGAAACGTTTTTATAATTTATTGTCTGAATAATGTACAACTTTGTTCGGTTGTCATTTGTTTCGCAATTACAATAATCTGCAATATTTATATCTTTTTTTATACAGCAAATTATACAGCATACTATTCGGAAGATGCAAATGAATATCAGCATAAATTATCCTGTAAAAATATCGTACCGTATTCATGATGAAATAGTCGAAAATGTAAAATGGTAGATGTTCTTAATCGAGTAGTACATATATTTAATCGATCCAAAAGTTCCAGTCATATTACTACGAGATCGATTAATATGGTATAAAACAATAATGCATCGTCATACATAATAAAATTCGTTGATGAGAAGTAAATTAAAAAGATTAAATATTTAAATTATAGAAAAAATTATAACTTAAATTACATTGCAGCTACTGCAGTAACTCGAAATTTTATATTACTTTAACGATTCCCTTAGTGTCGTTAATATTATTTATTCCAAGTAGAATAGCAAATATACGAGCAAACCCTAACAGAAAATTTGAAAAATTTGGAACATTGATTGCAATAGATTATGTTATTGAGGAATAGTCTTTTCTCTATTCCTGTGAAAAATAAACATCAATTATTTTACGTCCTCATTACTTTGGTCCACAATTTTCAATAAAGAAGAAGTAGACAACATTATGTAATATATCAGATAGGGTCTAGGATTTATTTAAAAATGGTTTCATCAAAAAGGAACAAAATACGTCGAGATACACCATATGCTGTGCAATGCTTCGAAATTCTCGTTTACGATAACAATGGTAAAAAGAAACTGCGTGCTGGAGCATAGTTTTGGGACAGACCTCTCGTCCTCGACAGCAATTCCAGAGAATACTATTTTATGACACCCTCAAGTGGCTTTCTCGTTTAGGGTTTCCGAGGAGAAGAATCAAGCCGTCAGAGGAATGACTAACAGACGACTCGAGGCAATAGATACGAATGTGCACACTGGAGGCGAGCAGGACAAAGATGGCTCTCAACATCGAGATCACATCGAATTAGGAAAGGACGAGAGAAATAGTATATGCTTTTTATAGAATTGTTCGATAAAATCCATTTAAGAAGAAATTATTTTTTAAAAAATTGACCTAAGTACCAAAAAGAAATTTTGTAGGAATTAAAGCTGGTTAAAACTACAGAAAATAATTGTAAAATTCAAGTTTTAAATTTTATCTTATTTTGTTAATAACAGATTAGCATACTGAAAATTTCATCGAAATCTGTAGAATATCATTCAAGTTACACAAGCCGATTTTGTTGAAACTTATGGAAGGCTTAAGTCTTCGAAAATATTTGAGGCGATCTTGTATCAGAAACCATCCGTATTGAAGATACTAGCGCGGCGGAGTGGTAATCACCGCCGCGGAATGAGAGTATCGATATTTACAATGTGGCTGCGAATTTCGAATAGTTTCTGCAGTTCTATCGTGCTTTTTTTAAATCCTTCGTGAAGTCTAAATTGAAATCATTTTTGTATTCCTTGCATGTTAATTAAAGCCTGCTTAAACCGCAATTAAATAACTACAAGATGAGTACTATTAAACGTTAAGATGTAGAACAAACTAGTATATCTTAATGTTCCTAACCGTATAACTAAATCAAAGATTTTAAACTTCAATTTAAAAATATTAATTTTACATCCTCATATTTAAGTATAGTTCATCGAAAGTTCATAGGAAGTCTCATTTTTTTCGTAAATTAAATTTGAAAAATTATTTTCTGCCAAAAGTTACCTCACTTGAGACCACCACTGTGCGATAATGCCATGACAGCATTTTCCACGCCGTGTGATCATTATTAATTTAATAGAATGCCCTTCGGACAAAGGAACGCCATAGCCACATTTCAAAGGTTAATGGACTCATTGCTATCCGTGATTTGGATGCGTCGTATTCGCACCCGATATCGTCACTCCGCGATATAAACTATCTCTCGGGTCGTAAAGCCGATTACGCTGCGCGACGGAGTGGATCGATATCGTTGTCCGTTTAATTAAAAAGGATAACTGTTTGGTTGATTTAGAATATGCCACTCAACAAGAATGAATAAGATTATGGCTGAATAAGTGTGAACTGAGCAACTGACAACTGATCGATGACTGGGGATTAAATGACGATGAATTGGCGAGTGACTACTACCCTAAGAAGAATCGGTTTCGAGTTTTTATACTGTTTTGTGGCCAGAAGACTCGAAATTGGTTGACCAGTGATGCGATGGAAGAGAATGTAAAGTGACATAGCACGCAGTGCCGCAGGTAGCAAGAAACCCTGGACGGGCGACCGAAGCGGTGCGTGCTAGCGACCCTATTATAAAAAATGCTGCCGATGAAGGTGTGCATTATTCAAAACTGCAGAAATGGCTTTATTGCCAGAAAGAAGATGGTTCGGAAAATCATAAACTTAGAAATTGCAAGAAAGAAGGCTATGGCTCTACAAATTGAAAACCTAATGAACGTGACCTTTTGTCGATTGCACGTCGTTCGTTGAAAGACTGTTAATTTGTATCGTTGAGCCGAAGATTCCCCGTCAATAAATGTTTTTTAAGGATAAAAGGGAAAGGTAGTTCTTCCCGGAGAAAGTTAGGCGGATGCAGCCCGAAAATTCCGTTGAAGGACGGAACAATCCGGTTTTCGAAGAAAAGTGCTACTCATATAATGTATTTAGTTACTCGCGCCCCGTCCCCCAGAACATTTAGAAAAATTGAAGAAATTAACAGAACGTCTCTGGAAAGCAAAAGTTACAAACTTGAAAACGTGATTTCCAACAATGCGAAGTAGCATATTTGGGACATGTAATAGAAGGAGACAAGATAAAGTATGCCCTGTAAAAGTTTTTCGCAACCCAAAAACATAAAAAGTATCCGCAAATTTGTATGACTCGCGGATTACTATCGCTGTTTTATAGAAAATTTTTCGCAAATTTTCAAACCGCTGACCGTTTCACTAAAAAAAGAAAAAGAAATTTGAACGGAATCCATCTAAGAAATTATCCACTGTGTCTCAGTTCGCAATAGAAGGGGTCTTTAGTTATGGCGAGCCAAAAAAGGCAAACTAATTATAGGACAGCCACTAGATTACTACAAGGAACAGAAATGAAGGAGTGCCTATTCGCTGCGTACTGTGCCTAGTGATCGGATCGATGCCGATACCATTGACGATATTTAATCAATTCGGTGGCAAAGTACTCAATAGGAAATCTGACAAAAGTATCGATACCCATTTGATACCTTACAAAAGTATTGATACCTGTTGGAATTTGCTAATAGTTTATTTACTAATAATGCAATACAAATATGATACAGTGTTTAATAAAGCATCTAGCGGATATAAAATGTACTTTGTGTGAAGAAGAGTGACTGTATGTGAAGTCGCGGAGATACTGTCTGATAGATCGTCTTCTAGGCTGACGAACGCCTCTGTAGTTCTATGGGAAGTAGCTTCTCGCATTGGAACGTGCGGTCCTTTTATACTATTCCTTCAGAAGGTCGGGCTTATACCTGCATTCATGAACCTCGGGGTTGTACCTTTATTTATTGCCCCTGTAGACATGTGTATGTGTGTGTGTGTGTGTGTGTGTGTGTGTGTGTGTGTGTGTGTGTGTGTGTGAGTATCCTTGTATATACCGACGATAGTCACACCAGCCGTAATTTATTGATTGATTAAACCACATTTTTCAGACATATTCTTTAACTTTATTCTATTTAAGGCCTTGGTTAACATGTCCGCTGGCATCTGGTCTGTGGGACAATATCTGTAGTCGACAATTTCTTGATTCATCAACTCCTTTATGAAGTGAAACTTCGTGTCGATATGTTTTGTCCTGTGGCTGAATTTCTTATTAAATGTGAGCTTAAGGCAGCTCTGATTGTCCTCATATATAATCTTTTTTTTTAATGTCCCCTAAAAAGTCTTTCAGCAATCGATCTATCCATATGCCTTCTTGTGTTGCCTCAGCTAGAGCGATGTATTCAGCTTTTGTTGAAGATAAAGCAACACATGTCTGCTTCCGACAGCCCCAACTTATAGATGATTCGAAATACTGAAACAAATAACCACTATTTGATTTTCTATCGGTGCGATTTTCAGCCCAGTCTGCATCAGCAAAACCGATGAGCCCCTTCTGTCCATCTGCTCGGCATAGCCTCAGTTCATAGTCTTTTGTTCCTTTAAGATATCTAAGAACTCTTTTTGCCTCTAGCCAATCATGAGCTGTGGGTTGCTTATTATGCTGACTCAATATCGTCACGCTTGCTGCTATATCTGGCCTCATGTTGACGGCTAAATATAATAATGCACCAATTAATTGCTGATATCTCTCACTGTTAGGCATTGGTGTCGTATCATCTCTTGATTTTACATATCCTGGATCTAGAGGAATGTTCGATGTTTTTGCTTCCTGTAAACCAAATCTGTCAATTAATGTTTCTATATATTTAGTTTGCTTTATGCAATAAAATCCTTGATTATTCTTTCTAATTTCGATGCCTAGATAATGCTTTAAAATTCCAAGATCTGTGAGATGAAACTTCTTTTTTAAAAATTCAGCAACTTCATTTATTTTATTGGTATCCTTGGATGCAGTTAAGAAATCATCAACATAAATAATCAAGTAGATAATTTCTGTTTTATTTCTTTTCGTGTACAAGCATGAATCCGTGTTGCTTTGTACAAATCCAAATTTCTTGAGCCAATCATCTAATTGGTCATTCCACACCTTCGCTCCCTGCTTTATTCCGTAAATGCCCTTCCTCAATTTACATACGTGGTCCTCTTTTCCTGAAATAATATAACCTTCGGGTTGCTTCATGTAAATTGTTTCTTTCAGTTCTCCATTGAGGAATGCTGTTTTGGCATCGAAGTGTTTCATGGTCGTGTTTTTTATACCTCCTATTGTTAAAAGGGTCCTGAAAGTAGTTTGTCTTACCACTGGAGCAAAAACTTCGTCATAATCGGTGCCATATTTCTGTGAAAATCCTCGTGCAACGAGCCTTGCTTTATATCGCTCGACATTTCCATCAGCGTTTCGCTTTCTTTTAAAAACCCATTTACAAGTAACAATGACCCTGTCCTTTGGTTTTGGCACGATCTCCCATGTGCCATTTTCCTTTAATGAGTCGATCTCTTCGTCCATAGCCTTCTTCCAATAGTTTTTTTGGATCCAGCTAAAGCCCCCATTATGCTCCTTGGTTCATTATCTTCAGCTTTCAACATGTTTAATGTAGCCATGTATCGGTCTGGCGGTACACCCCTATTTGATCTCTCGGAACGTCTGCATTGATCAAGTTGAGTTTCATAATCAATCTGTCCACTGTATGTAGTATCGGTCTCATCGATAGATTCAATACTTGATTGCGTATCTGATGCTTCTGATTCTTCTTGGTGATGTTGTACTTGTTGTATCTCTTTATGAAAATCTGTATTTTCTGAAAGAATTACTTCATCACAAGCTGTATGAGTTGGAGATTCTTTTTCGGTTATTTTATCGAGAAAAGTTACATCTCGACTGGTTTTCACTCGATTTGTCTTTAAATCTAAAAGCCTATATGCTTTAGATTCTTCCGAGTAACCAACGAATGTATATTTCTCGGCCTTATCATCCAACTTTTTTCTTTGTTCTTTATGCACAAGAACATATGCATCGCAACCAAAAATATGTAAGTTGCTTACATCGGGCTTCTTTGAGTACCATAACTCATATGGGGTTTTTTCTTTTGCATTTGTCGGCAATCTGTTTTGTTTACAGCTTCACCCCAATATTTTTTTTCGAGATTTGCATCGAGTAGCATGCACCGTGCCATTTCAATCAATGATCCGTTTTTTCTTTCTGCTACTCCATTTTGCTGTGGTGAATAAGGAGCCGTACACTGCATCTCGATGCCTTAATTGTTTAAATACATCGTTAAGTTCTCATTGATGTATTCCCTTCCTCGATCAGATCGTATTATTTTTGGCTTCCTTTCAAACTGCGTCTTTACCGTCTCAATAAACTGTTTCATGAAGGACGCGGCTTCATTCTTTTGACTCATAAAATAAACTGTCGTATACTTGGAATAATCATCTATCAGAGTCAATAAATACCTTTTCTGACCTGGCGTTACTGTCTGCATAGGTCCACAAACATCTGTATGTATTAAATCTAATACTGCACGTGATTTATTGCTGGATTCTTTGGGAAAAGGTTGACGTGCCATTTTTCCATTTATACAGCATTCACAATATTCCCTTTATCCACAGTCTCTTACCTGGATACCTGTGGCTAATCCTTTTGTCGCCAAATCCTTAATTGCACTTAGCTCTCGGTGCCCGAAGCGCCTGTGCCACACATGTTGGCAATTGTCCCCATGCTTCGTTTTTATGGCTTCATTTGCTGCGCAGGCCCTTTCAGCTGTTTGTACCTGGTATAATTCCGGGGAAAGCCTTGCTATTGCCTGTAATTCCCCATTTTTGGTTATCTGGCACTCATTTTCTTCAAATACAAGTTTATAGCCTTTTTTGTCAACTTTTTCACCGACAATAAATTAGACCGTAGGCCCGGTACGTACAGGACATCGCGCACATTTATTTCAAAGATTTTTCCGTTAATAACTGCACACTTTATGACACCTGAACCGATGCCTTTCACTTCAGCGATATTTTCATCGTGGCGAGCCGTACATTGCCCTTTTTCTTCGGATCTATATGAATGAAAAAATCCATGGTTTTTACCATATGACTCGTAGCACCCGAGTCGACAAACCATATATTTTCTTTATTTTCTGCAGCTTTCACACGGAAACACGTTTCACCAGATATTTTTTCATCTTTCACTAAAATGCAGTAATCTTGAGAATGATTCTCTGAATTTTCATGTGACACTTTATTTGCTTTCTCTTGTTTCTTCTGCCAAGCCTTGTATTTTATGCATTCAGATTTGGAATGCCCAGGTTTCTTACAGAAAAAGCAACTCTTCTTGTTCTGCGTCGCACTTTCATTTCCTTTATGTATTGTCTTCATGGCTGTATCGTTACACCGCTAACTCTCTTTTACGTCTTTAGCTCCACGGCGACTTTTGTACTCGTCGATCAGCTTACTCTTCACGAATTGAGATGTTAAGTCCTTTTCAGGCCTACTCTCTAATGCTGTGACAAAGTGTATCGTATGACTCCGGAAGACTTCCTAGTAATACTGCCGCGATGAGCTAATCTGGCAAATCTAGCCCAAGTGCTGTCAACTGGTTTATGTTATTTGACATTCAAGTGATATGCGCCTCCATATCACCGTCTTCTTTTAGCACAGCTCTACATATTCGTTTGAGCAACAATACCTTGCTTGTCAATGTTGCATTTTGGTGGTATCCTTTAAATGCGTCCCATGTCTCTCGTGCTGTCTTGGCGTTCCTTATGTGCAACAGCTGATCGTCTTCTGCGAGAAGTCCTATCGTTGCACGTGCCTGATCATCCTTTTGAGACCATGCTGCATCCACCGGCGTAGGCATTTCTTCCATGAATTGAACAACTTCCCACAATTTTTCTTTAATCAGCAGGAGTTCCACCTTATAACTCCATACTGCGTAATTTTCTCCGTTGAACTTCTGGATGGCAAATCGAAATCCTGTACCGTCTGCCATTGTAGAATAAACTTTATCACTTCACCTTTTCTTCACGAAAAAAAATTGGTTGTTTCACACTTTTTTGTATTATCCTTATTACACTTTATTCACACTAGAGACTGGGCCCATAACCTGTTGGAATTTGCTAATTGTTTATTTACTATTAATGCAATACAAATATGATACAGTGTTTAATAAAGCATCTAGCGGATTTAAAATGTACTTTGTGTGAAGAAAAGTGACTGTATGTGAAGTCGCGAAGATACTGTCTGAGAGATCGTCACCTAGGCTGACGAACGACAGTGCAGTTCTATGGGAAGTAGTTTCTCGCACTGGAACGTGCAGTCCTTTTATACTATTCCTTCAGAAGGTCGGGCTTGTACCTGCATTTATGAACCTCGGGGATGTACCTTTATTTATTGCCCCTGTAGACATGTGTGTGTATATGTGTGAGTATCATTGTATATACCAACAATACCTATCTGAGATTAAAAGTCATTAAAATAATAACAGCAATAATATTAAACTAGTATAATCATTTTCATTTTTCATTTTTGTAGTATTGTCAGTGATGATTGGAACGATTTCGCATTCTAGTCTCTATTTTACAAATGTTCCATGTAAATAATTAGATATTGTCATAGCCATTCGATTTTCTGTTAATTTGAATATTTCAATCGGACACGATTTCATTTCAAAATTCGGAATTGTGAAAAAGGCATCAGTGTTTCTGTTCGTCCATAGTTATACGTACATCCTTAGCTGTTAGTAATTCCTTCTTCACATCGTTCTTTTCTTTTCCACATTTTTCATACAGGAGTTTCTATAAAGTTTTTAGGGTCAAGGTACGTACTTCATTAATTGTCTGAAACCCTTATCGGTGATATTATATTTGATAATTCCGTCCAAGAATCAAATTATTCAGAGCAAGTGTAAAATTGAAGCGGTTCAAATTACGGCGACAGCGAGTTTCGAGTGTTGACGTTCGAGTTACATAAATTACTCACATGATTTTGAATACATTGTTTCACTCAATCGCAGCTCGTCTCACTCACCGTGTCAACTGTAAACAAATGAACGAGACGAAACAAAAGTTACTACTACGAGACGAGATAAAAGTGTATTCAGGTACAGTTAGAAAATTATTTAAGAGAAACATTTCAGAAAGCTAGATCCATTCATCTATTGGAAAGATATTGTAAAAAAATACAGCAAAATATTTGCGTTTGCCAAAAAATATTTTTGAATACTGCCTACTTCAGTGCCGGCAGAACACGTGTTCTCTAAAACTGAAGAATTGATTTATAAAAAGAGAAATTGGCTAAAAGATAATAGAGTTAATAAAATATTATTTTTTAGTAGTTGTATTAATCTCTACTTTATAAATCTTCGTTTTTAATAAACAAATAAAAATTATTAAATAAGTCATGTGTTATTGAATACTACTACCTCATAGATGTAGGTAATTACCATACAGAAATACGGTTTCATGGTGAATATAAAACAGAATTTTATTATAGTAGGACATATTCTTTATTGTAAACTTCCGATCATCAATAACAGATTCTAATTCAATAAAAATTGTAATCTGAATTAGTTGTATAGTTCAAAGATGAAAATGAAGACTTTAGTATAATATTATTGCTATTATTATTTTAATAATTTTTAATATCTGAGATATATAAATATTTCAGTGAATTCTCAAATGGTTATTCAATATTTCGAAAGATATATAAGGGGGATAAAATTTATCACAGATTGTCTCAAACGAGTACCGTTACCTAAGTAAAATGTCAAACAGGTATCGATACTTCCGTAAGGTATTAAACAGGTGTCGATACTTTACCAACATCTTTGATACTATTCGGATTGCTATCGATACGTATCGATTTGGTATCGATTCGATTACAAATGTGTCCAACATTTCAGGCCATATATGTACACTGCTGAACAAAGTGATACTTAATTATCACTTTGAAATTAAAAAAAAAACATAAAAATGAAATCAAATTGCGCAATTCGTTTAAGTTTTAGTAATGTGTGGACAGTCCTTCACGTTAGTAGGTATGCTAGTAATCGCCTTGGGAGGGGAAAGTCCTCGCCCCCACCCGCGGCTGTGTCAGCAGATTTGCTTGCGCAGACCGGCTCCCTGATCAATGCCAAATTGATATCGTTCAGGAGAGAGCTGGTTCCGCGGTGCAGACCTCCCCTCTGTCGATGGACAGGAAAAGGGGGGAAAGGGCAGCAGTACGGGAAGGCTGTGGCCGCTAAGGCGGCCCAGGCACAGCTCACTCAACCGCGGGCCGCCCCTGCCGTTGCGCCACCCTCCACCACATCTCAAACTGAGGTGTGGTCTCAAGTAGTTGGCCGGAAGGCTAAAACGGCGGCTGCCGCCGTTAAACCTGCGGCAGCTGCCAAAGCTGCACCGTCCGGGAGGGCGGCCAAGCGGGTGGCACCGGCGGCCCCCAATAGGGCTCCCCTGCCGCCGCATCTGCCCCGCACGGCTGCCATCACAATAACAGTGCGGCCGGCGGGGCGATGACGTATGCTGAGGCGGTGACCACTGCCAGGTCCACAGTGGACCTGGCAGAAATTGACATCGCCTCATTGAAGCTCAGGAGGGCGGTGTCGTAATATTGGTGGTCCCCGGCGCGACTGCTGTTTTGGGTGCGGCAGTCAGGACCACAAAGTGGCTGGCTGCACTGCAAAGCCAAATTTCCCGCTTTGTGCGGGCGTAGGCAAGTTGGCCGGCCACCGCCTCCATGGCCGGGCGTACCCCGCCACCGCGAGACGCAGCAGGCGTAGCAGGGGAGGAAGGCCACGGTGGTCAACGCGGCGGCCAACGTGGCAAACAAAAAGAATTCGGCACCTAAGGATGCCACCGTCGCGCCCGCGGGGGCGGGTGGGGCTAATAAAACCACAGACGCCACCGCTCCCGCGGCCGCGATGGATATCGAGACAAATGAGTAATAGGGCCTAGTGGCCCTATTATTCAGGCCAACCTGAACCGCTCGGCCAGGGCACAAGACCTTTTTGTGCAATTCCTGGCCGTGCGGAGTGCCGGGTTGGCCGTAGCGGCGGAGCCGTACAGATTCCCCGACCATCCACATTGGATAGGGGACTCGAGCGGCTCCGCCGCTATAATATGGGCAGGCCGGCCGGGGTCCCCGGCGTGCTCGGTTATCGAGCGCGGCCAGGGATAACTGGCCGTTGACTGGGGCGGCACCGCGATTGTGGCTATCTACGCACCTCCGAGATGGTCCCTCGAGGAATTCGAACAGTATCTGGACGGGGTGGGGAGATGCATCCCCCGGTGCCAACCTCGTCCGGTGCTGGTCCTGGGGGACATCAACGCCAAGTCTTCAGCTTGGGGTTCCCCCAGGATAGACCCGCGGGGCCGGGAAGTGCTTGATTGGGCGGCAGGACTCGAGCTCCGTCTTTTAAACACGGGCTCGATCCATCCCCCCCCGGCCGCGCGCCGTATTACGGGGTGGAGGGTGGCACAGCAGGTCGAGACACTGTCTGACCATAGATACATTGTTCTCGGCCTCTCCGCAGCCCCATCGACACCCCGACGTCGTCCCGCTGATGAGGGATCGCCTCCACCGCGATGGGCGCTGAAGCGCCTCGACCAGGACGCTCTGATGGCGGCAGTCAATGTCGTGGCCTGGCCAGCCACACCGGCCGAGCCAGTCGACGGGACAGGCGAAGCCCATTGATTCCGGGGTACAATGACGTCGGTTTGCGACGACGCCATGCCCCGGGCGAAGCTCTTCCCGAGGAAGGCGGTGTACTTGTGGTCGCGCGCGATAGCGGATTTACGCAAAGAGTGCGTCCGCGCGCGACGCCAGTAAGCCCGCACCCGTCGACGACGACGTTCCGACGCGGAGCTGGCTATCCAGCTGTATGGGCGATGCAGGGAGAAGGTGATCGCCCTGCAGCTGGCCATCAGGCGGGCAAAAGACCAGGCCTGGCGCGACCTTGGCGATGGGACGGTTACGTCCTCGGGCGCCCCCTGTGACGGAGAGACTGGATCCGGGGATGCTAGGGCGGGTCGTGGACGTCTTATTTCCCGTCAGCGGGGAGGCGTCCCGGCCGGACCCTGAGCCAGGGGAAGTACAGTGGTCCCCGGATCTGGAGGTCGCGGCGGTGGAAATGGTCAGGGTAGTTAAATGGCTCCGGGGCAAAAATAGGGCCCCGGGGCCGGTCGGTATCCCTGGCCGGGTCTGGTTGCTCGCCTTGTGCGTCCTGGGCGAGAGGATAAAAAGCCTCTACTCCGGGCTCCTGAGGTCAGGGACGTTCTCGGACCTCTGGAGAGAAAGTCGGATGGTCCTCTTAAGGAAGGAAGGGAGGCCTGCGGATTCTCCCTCCGCGTACCGGCCCATTTGTCTCCTGGACGAGGCGGGCAAGATCTTTGAGAAGATTATTGTTGCCCGCCTCGCCAGGCACCTGTCCCGCAATGGCCCCGATCTGGCGGACAGCCAGTTCGGCTTCCGGGAGGGGCGGTCGACGGTCGACGCAATCGACCGTCTAAAGTCCCTGACGGACAATGCCGTGGCACGGGACGAGGTGTGCTTGGCAGTGTCCATTGAAATCGTCAATGCGTCCAACACACTGCCCTGGTCCGCCATTAGGGAGGCTCTGGTTGAGGACCTGGTGCCTCCCTATCTGAGGCGGGTGATCGGGGCCTACCTGCGGGACAGATGGGTAGAATACCCGGGCCGGTACGGGATGATTCGGAGGGAAGTGGACCGCGGGGTCCCACAGGGGACCGTGTTAGGACTACTGCTGTGGGATCTGGGATATAACGCGGTCCTGGAGAAGGCCTCCCTGCCCGACGGTGTCACCCTTGTCTGCTACGCAGATGATACGTTGGTGGTCACCGTCGGGGACACCTTCGAGAGGACCATTCGACAAGCGGGATAGCGCAGGAGAAAGCCGAAGCCGTCTGGTTTCACGGACGGCCTCAGTTCGCGGCCACCGGCCAGATCGTGGATCCGGGTTGGAGTAGCTTTCGTCGAGGTGAAGTCCGAGATCAAGTATCTCGGATTGATCCTCTACAGCCACTGGAGGTTCGGGGCGCATTTCGGCCGCCTCTTCCCCCGAGTTCAGAGGGCGGCGGCGTCGTTAGGCCGCCTGTTGCCCAATCTCGGGGGACCGGGTGATATGGTGCGCCGCCTATACCTAGGCGTGGCGCGGTCCATGGCCTTATACGGCTCCCCTATTTGGGCGCCGTACGCGAGAGCAAGGCGGCGCAACACTATGTTGTTGCGAAATGGCACTTCGCCTTATAAGAGGGGGGTGTTGCAGGGGCCCTGGGCACCTCTTTGTGCTGTCGCCGAGACGTGGCGGTGCGGGGCGCGGCCCCCCGCACCTACAAATTAACATCATGATTTGAGGAGGGAGAACTCATCTCCCCCCTCCGGGATGCGGCCGCTCAGCCCCTTTTCCATCTTGGTGGCCGGCCAGGCGAGGGGAGCTGCGGTAGTGTTCTTAAGGGCCCGGGTCGCCGCACACTATGACGACCCACACATAGAAGAAAACCATATACGTATATTAGTTTTAGAGGTTTCTATCGACCAAAACTGACGCTTTAATATCGAAGTATGCAGTTCACAAGTGGAAAATTTAGATTCCGGAAAGACTAAACGACTGGGCTTCGGATGTAGAAATATCCGTTTTGCAGTTATTGCGGAGATATTTGCAATATTCGGCCAGAGTGGTGTCAATCTCACGAGCATGACGTCATAAGATGGCCGCCGCTAACAGTTTTTCGTAAATATCGAGAGATATAGAGCTCGAATCGAAAATGCACAACCGAAGCCCAGTAGATAAGGCACGTACAAAGGCAATGGAGTGTATTTTCAGTTGATTTTTTAGTTAATTAAGACACAGGAGTAGTTGGTAGGAATTGTATCCGAAACACCAACTCGAGCTTCCGACATTTCTCACTACTAGCGTCACAGTTCTCTTCCAACCAACAAGCTGCACCACAGCGAGCTTGCCGGTATAGTTACTTACAGTCGATAATACCGATCGACACAAATTACATAGTTTTATACTTCCATTCCAAATATTTTGACCATTACTAGACCAGGGGAAGGTGGCGTGCGGGGCAGTCGTGAGCGGCGCGGCAGTTCCAGCAAGAACGCTCGTCGAATATTGTAAATATCTCAACAATAATAAAGAAATGGTCATTTCTACAACCGAAGCCCAACAGCTTAGACTTTTCTGAATCGAGATGTCCAACTCCCGAACTGTTCACTGGAATATTGGCACGTCCATCTTGGTTGATACGAACAGTTGTCACGAAGATATTCTGCCGCGCGCTAGGTTTCTTGACCAGGGGAAGGTGGCGTGCGGGGCAGTCGTGAGCGGCGCGGCAGTTCCAGCAAGAACGCTCGTCGAATATTGTAAATATCTCAACAATAATAAAGAAATGGTCATTTCTACAACCGAAGCCCATCAGCTTAGACTTTTCTGAATCGAGATGTCCAACTCCCGAACTGCTCACTGGAATATTGGCACGTCCATCTTGGTTGATACGAACAGTTGTCACGAAGTTAGGGTGGATTGGTGTTTATTTCATCTTGTTTATTAATTTATTATCAAAATAAAAATGGATTAAATTCTGTGTTAGTGCTCGTGGTGCTCCTTGTGAGTGTCGAGCTTTGTAGAAGTTTGCACGTGGTGTGCCGTCCAAGTAATATGGTTTTTCTGTGTCTTGTGAGTCCCTTATGGTCTCGTGTGTGGTGAGTCCCTTGTGGCCTCGTGTGTAGTGAACCGTTGGTGCTGACGAGGTTCTTCTCCTGACTGGGTTGTCTTGTCTCTACTCTTGTCTGTCCCTCTTGTCTGTCCCGTTAGTCTGTTCGTCTTGTCTGTTCCGCTAGTCTGTCTTGTCTTCTCTGTCCCGCTTGTCTGTTCCGCTAGTCTGTTTTGTCTGTTTTCTAGAGGACCGGAGTCATGCCTAATATCACCTCGGTCCTCCCTACTTCTCTTAACCTAGGGTGGGCGGCAAGGAATTACGGTCCAATCACTGCAATCCCAAATCCAGTGAGACTGCCCCAAAACGGTGGGCCGGGAGTTAGGAGGGAGAGTGGCAAAATAACTCCTGCTAGACATCCCGCGTTGATGGGCCTACGTGCCCGAACAATGCCAGACCCAACCGTAATTGACTGGACCGTAATCAAGGACCAGGAGACGTTATGACGGTGCCGCACGTGCCCGGGAACGGCCCGGGACAGACCCATACCGTCCGGGTACCCAAGCACATGGCCCCTGCCATAAATCCTGGCCACTTGGCCGTAACATTCTGGGACTCTAACAATTTTAAGTAATCGGGTTGGTGATGTAGGAATTTTAATATTGATTGGTATTATTTCTATTTATGGTTCTTGACATTTATTATTGTATAGGTTAAGATTTTTATGTATATAGTTCGTTTATTTAAAAAAGTGAGGGTGATGGAGCAATTCGGAAGTAAAATAAATAACAGGAATGATAAAAATTATGTTTTATTCATAAGAATGAATTAAAATTAATCCTTTGCGCTCGAGCGACGCCGATACGGCGCCCGGCCGATTTGAAGTGTCACCACGGTCAGCGCAGCTGCGGCACCCGGCTGATTTGAAGTCTCAAATTGCGGGACGCTCTTGCGGCAAGTGTCAACTCGAGCGATGCTGCTACGCTATGGTTGTTTGTAACTCGATCTGCTTATTTACGATGATCGATAAGATATTTTTCTCGGAAATACTTTCGTGGACTAGGCTTGGCTGGCATTGTAGCCAAATCTTAGCTCAGTTTAGTTAGTCTCAGCGTTGCATTCGCTTGAAACAGTCTTGCCAGTATAAATAGTAGCTAAAAAGTGTTTGAGCCCTAAAAATATGGAGGAAGAACAAATCAGCTCAAGTTCGGACGAATTCGATTTTGCCGCTTTGGATGAAGAAATTACGCTGATTTCCGACGGATTACGCCGTGAAACGAACGAATCCAGTGAAGATAGTGATACAGTAAGAGGTGTGAGAGGGCGAAAAATTAGAATTATAGAGAGCGACAGTGAAGTTGAAAGTGATGCTGAAAGAGAAATTGAAAATGAAGCTGCGGAAGGTGCAAGCAGTTCAGCATGGGTACTTTGCGAAGACTACGACGAAGTGCCGTCAAACATTCAATTTATACCTGGCGAAAATCCCACAGCATCACGAATACTTTCGAAAATAAAAGAACCACAGGATTTTTTTAAACTGTTTTTCACACATGATCTCGTGAAAAAAATTATTTCTGAAACAAATGTCTACGCAAAAACAAAATTGGAAGGGAAGACACTGTCTGCGAATTCCGTATGGCGAAGCTGGCGTTATGTCACCAACGAGGAATTCTGGGCATTTATTGCTGTCATAATAAATATGGGGACAATGCCGTTAGCCAATTTACAGGAATATTGGTCGCGGAATAACGTCAGCTATATTCCGTTCTATTCGGAGACATTTACAAGGGACCGATTCAGTCAAATATTCTGGATGCTCCATCTTCAAACTATTGCAACGCGCAACACCAATCCGCGAACGCGCCTACAACGCATAAGTTGCTTCTTGGATTATATCAACGGGAAGTATTTGGATTATTTTACACCGGGCGAACAAATATGTGTGGACGAGTCAACTATAAAATTCAAGGGTCGAATTTCGTTCATCACGTACAATCCGAAGAAACCGACAAAATGGGGTATCAGAGTTTATACTCTAGCTGACTCAAAGACTGGCTACATTTGCTGTATTTTGCCATATTATGGATCGCTAACAACAGAGCTCTTGGTCAGACCCGATTTACCAGTGTCAACAAGAATTCCGTTACATTTGTATCAAATGTTGTTGGATGAAATTCCAGGTGCTCAGGGGCACCATATGTTCACGGACCGCTATTACACCAGTTATTTCTTAGCTCATGAACTAGCCAAACTGAAGTGTAACATTACTGGAACAATCTTAGCAAACAGAAAAGAATTGCCCAAAGAAATAAAAAAGCCGAAGTTTTTGACAAAATCCACGGTCGCGTATCGACGGGGCAACACCTTAGTCTTAGGGTGGAAAGATAAGAGGGTTGTCACTTGTTTGGCTACGAGGGGTGACACTGGAATGACGACGGTCAAAAGAATTACACGAGGTGGTGTGTTGATCGGGCGGACCAATATGCATCAACCTATTGTTTCCTGCGAAAATTGCTTAAATGGTGGCGTAAACTATTTTTTGGGGGCATGGAAATTTGCCTGATCAATTCATACATTTTATATAAATTAGAGACGACAAAAAAGGGGGAAAAGCCACTGAGCCATTTGCGATTTCTGAAAACGATTGTCAACCAATTGAGAGGATCATATCGCCAGCAACGAGAGCAAGCGTCTACGTCGCATTCCGATGAAATCCGACTAAACGGGAAGCTTCACGTAATGCTAAAAGGGCCTAAAAGGGACTGCAAGTTTTGTTCTGACCGTAACACGCCTGGAGGTAGGCGGGAAATGTCATATTACTGTCATACGTGTCCTGATAAACCTAGGATGCATCTTGGATATTGTTTTACAAGATATCACACCAAAACTAATTACAGAGTGTAATATTTATCAAAGTTTGTTGTTTTCAACATATAAATAAGTAAACTAGTGAAATATTATTTTTATACATTTATTTGTTAATAAATATTTTTAAACCACTTCTAAAATATTTGCATAATTTGTCCGAAATCGTCTCGAGTTGCTGGTTTGCTGACAGTGCAGTGAAAGATCAGCTGTACGTTGTACAAGGTCAGTGCCCTTCGACATCGTGAATTTCAGCCAGCAAATGCATCCTCAACTAAATGGGTGAGTTTCTTACTGATAATATTTTTCATATCTCTCTAATAAACAAATGCTTTACGTCCCTTAACGCGATTCTTTATTATTAAATCAGCTTTGCAAATCATTCGTTGAATTCTGTTCGTACACGGAATTATTCAAATTAAAAAGATAATTAAAAGATAATTAAAAACACTAACTTTATTTTAATTGACCCTGATACAAAAAGTACAAAAATCACTTTTACTTATATTAATATTACTTTATTCTTCTACAACACACGCACACACATTTTAAAATCATTACATTTAATAAAAATTAACGATATATTTGGCGCTCCCTCCTCTCCCTCCTCTTCCTCCTCTTCCTCCCCTTCCTCCTCTTCCTCCACTTCCTCCTCTTCCTCCTCTTCCGCCTCTTCCTCTTCTTTTTTCCCCTTTTTTGCCCCTCTTCTGGGGGCCATAAACAGTTTTTTTTTAAAGTTTTTCAGCTCTCTCTGCAAAGTATAAGTATATATTATTATTATTATTTGTTATTATACATATATTACTATATTAAATTATATATAAAAGTATTTTTCATTTACTTACATTAGCAGCAACTAGGTTCGCCAGGTTAGGCCTAGCTGTCCCCCGAGCCAGCTGGCCTAATATATTTCGCCACTGCGACTGTAACATAACAGCAGAAATAGAAGTATATATATTATAATTATACATTCTGTTTTTTACACATATATTGCATATCCTTACAGCTCTCCCAGACTCGTACGCGGCAGCGATTTCTCGCTGCCGCACCAGAATTGAGTCGAGCGATTCTGCGGCGTTCTCCGCTGCCGCGGTTGCTGTTGTAGCGGAGCTCGTCTCCGCTGCTGCGTTACACGTAGTTGTTGCGGAGGTTGCCTCCGCTGCGGCGTTAGTTGTAGCTACGGAGGCTGCCTCCGCTGCTGCGTTAATTGTAGCTGCGGAGGCTGCCTCCGCTGCTGTGACCGTGTTGTTCAGTATAATATTTTCCATTTTATTTGTAATGTTATCCATGGTTCTAAAAAAAAAAATAATATTATTAACACATTGCGGACGGCTCACGAGATATCTCGTGGCAACAAGCAACCAGCCGCAAATATTTCTGTTACGTAACCATGGTAACGAAGCCTCTCGCATTCCTAAGTAATTGTAGCGAAGCAAATGAATCATTCCAAGAATGTAAAAAATCTTATATAGTAAACAGATATATAAACTATGTATATATAGTATTATTTAAGAATACTAAATGCAAATTAGAAATGTGTGTTAAAACAAATTGCTACAATTACTAGAACAAATTTCTACAAACGTTTACGCACATTTCTAATTTGCATTTAGTATTCTTAAATAATATTATATATACATAGTTTATATATCTGTTTATTATATAAGATTTTTTACATTCTTGGAATGATTCATTTGTTACGCTACAATTACTTAGGAATGCGAGAGGCTTCGTTACCATGGTTATGTAACAGAAATTGTATGTACTTACGTGCAATCCTACGTCTTCAAGACTTGAACGTTGAATGAAACTGCGACCCTTCGAAATAATATCATTGGTTGTCTGCCAATTGTTCAAATAATATCATTGGTTGTCTGCCAAGGGTTCAAATAATATCATTGGTTGTCTGCCAATTGTTCAAATAATATCATTGGTTGTCTGCCAAGGGTTCAAATAATATCATTGGTTGTCTGCCAATTGTTCAAATAATATCATTGCTTGTCTGCCAATTGTTCAAATAATATCATTGGTTGTGTGCCAATGGCAATGTCCAATGGTAGCATCGCAAGCATAACCTGCGTTTTTTCGTCGCGTTCAGTCGTAATATGTTCTCCAAGTGATACGGTCTAGGAGTGCAAAGCGCGCGATTTCTATTTCTTATAATTTTAGATTTTTTCTATTTCATTCTATTTAATTCTATTTCATTCTATTTAATTCTATTTAATTCTATTCATTTTGATTCTACTTTTATATTCTACTCTATTCGGCATTATTCTACTACATTTCATTGTAAACAATAGAAACAGATAAATTTAACAATTTCAAAAGTGGAGCGAAACGATGCCAAAGGTTGTGAATTCAATGAATTGGGAGGATGTGGTTTCTTCCCAATTGTTCAGATATATGAAGGGGGGTGCATCGAAACACCTGACCTTGACCAGACCAAGATACAGCAAAAGAAAAATTATGAAGGAGAGGTAAGTGAGTATTTTGTTTCGTTACTATGATTTCGGTAATATGTTTCGATATAATTTAAATGGTAAGAAGTTCTCATTTCTGCTGGAAATACATTTTTTCGCTTTCTCGCTTTTGTACTTTCATTTCTCGGATTTTTATGATATTGACATATGCTGTAGTCCATATTCAATCATTAGAATGAAGTTGTAAAACAAAATCGACGGGTCGAAGTAGCTGATTAGTGTCATTTATACGTTATTTATATTTCACGTAAATTTCTGTATCATCGAAAGCACTGACATCGAGATATCCCTTCCTTTTTCTTGGGATCTTCGTCACGTACAAATGCTTTCCCGGTTGTATGGACGTATGTTCCTATTGTTTGACGAACAGATGGGGTCGAAAGGAAATTTTAGGACTATTGTCGTAAAGAAAGCTGATTGCCTTCGTGTGTCCCTAAAGAAAGAAATTAGAAGGCCGAGGATCTGGAACTCGTTGCTTTTACGACCGGTCCTTGAGACCCGGTCGCGTACGGCACGCAGATGGGAAGGTTACAATTTCCGCGTCCGACAATTCATTCCCTCCCACGGTGAGGGCCCACTGCAGATATTATTTCAATACGTATTCTGCATTTGTTTGCAACAAACGTTTTCTCTTCAATCTTCTGCAAAGAGCGTAGCCGACTCAAGATGGTCAGAATTGTCCTTACAGGTTTTTCAATGAGTACTATACCGTTCGATCTAAATAAATTGATATTATTAATTAAACAATGTGAGCCAGTCACTGTGCCGTTGCAACCATTTCGAATCATAACCTGGAGTAAGCCGTTCAATCTTTCCATTTTAATTGAACACTTGCAAATGATAACGATGACAATACAAGTAGCAACGATTTGTTGCATAGCAATACGGCCCACCGGTCAGTTAGTGTCTAGTTTAGAGCATCTATGAGGCCGAAGCCTGCTCTGACCGGGCGAAGTGGTGCTCACTTATGCCGGTCGATGGTAAGTCAGCGGTGAACAGCTGCGAAGGAACCGGGACTTGGATCCATCGCGCCCTCGCTGTTAAGTTCATTGGACCGGGGAGTCAGAAGACCCGGTCTTGACTCATCTGTCGGCTGCAAGGAGTTGTATGTTTGTTTTAAGTATTTCGCCGGCTATAAAGCCGGCGATAATAATATGAAAGTAGTGATGGTCGTTCTGCCAGGCGACCGCGGAGGCGGGTGCTCGGCACCGCACGCCAACCGCTACAACGGCATTTCTTGCCGTGTTGCCGCCCCCAAGACACCACACGACAGCAATAGTGCAGCGTGCTAGGCCAGCGGGCGGCTATTTACGTATTTGGTCCTTTAAAATTTATAGAGCTGACTGCTGAACCCAACACAGCCAGCCCGTGTCATCGAAGTAATTTTGGCACCGCTCGACAAACCAAAGAGCTGCGGATGCATTCTACCCAGACAAGCCCGAAGGCCGCGGGTAGGAAATACACCACCGACAAGCCCGAGGGCCGCGGGTGGTAGTAGCAATAATACCGTCGACCACGGTAGCGGGCGCCAAGCGCCACACGCAAGCACCGCGTCGACCCAGCGTCACAGACCTGTAGTAGGGAAGTCAATTGTAATCATGTCATGCACCACCATGTTCATATCTTTGATTGGCCCCTGCTCTTGCCTCTCTTGTCACCTGCTAGCGCGCACATGAACATAACGAGATCCATGTCCAGTTCTAACAAGTTACTTCCCTGCGCGCAGGTCCTAGCAAAAGAAACGCTCGCCGCTAACGCAGAGGGATGCCATTGCCCTATTTCGCCGCCCATACAGATGTGCGTTGCCCAGTCTCCGCCGCGAGGAGGCGGGGTTGGTCTTTGGAGACTGGCCCACCGGTCAACAAAAATTGCTGCGCAAAATTTCAACCCGGTTGCAAGCTGTGGTTATCTCTGACTATCACGAAGTCAAATAATATTAATGCGCCATTGGAGTTCAGTAATGATGTAGCACAAATCTAAGCTCAATCAAAATTTATTGTACGTATCTATTATTTAAAAAATATAATATTATATATTAGAACTTAGACTTATATGTGGGATTAATTTATAATAGAGTTGAATATAATTTTTATTTTGATTTCTCGGTTCGAGAGATATGAAATTATCTAATTGAATAATTGAATTTGATTTCTAATATACAGTTACGGGGTAATTTTCTTAGAAATAAATAATTGGGTTATAGTTAATTAGTACTATGATTGTAATAATATAATTTATTTTATTTAGGTTTATTTGATTGAATTATATTGAACTGTTAATTATATGAATTAATTTGCTTTATTGGAGTGAGAATATATATATATATTATTTTAATTGCGGCTAAAAAATTGGCTACAAAATATTTTTCATACATACAATTTATGAATTTATCTAAAAATTTAAATAGTTTTCATACGAGTGAAAAGTAGAGATTAATTTTTAATATTACATGAAAGTTTGAATAAGAAATTTAAATTAAATAATGGTAAATTCAGTGCGCCAGCACCAACGGTTGAACTGCTGTTGTTCGTTATTTTAAGAATTTTTAGGGGCTGCAGTTATCTCGATGGTAAATTTTAATAATTATCTGGGTTGAATAAATTTATGCGAACCGTACAAATTGCCCGTCACTGTCATTATAAATGGAATAAGTCGTAACGTTGTAAAAGTATGGGACAATGTTTTCATTAAAATTTTAGTTTAACAATAAGTGTTTCATTTACATTGAAAAGATTCTGAATGAGGAAAATTTTATTATTTGCACAAATTATAAATATTATTGATTTCTTAATTTAATATATTTGAAAAAAGGAATTACATGATTATAAGTTATAGTATTTATTTACGAATAAATTTAATGATTTTAAAATGTGTGTGCGTGTGTTGTAGAAGAAGAAAGTAATATAAGTAAAATTGATTTTTTTCGTACTTTTTGTATCAGGGTTAATTAAAATAAAGTTAGTGTTTTTAATTATCTCGAAAGTAAAAGAGTTAATTTAATATTTCTGTTATGTATCATAATAGTTATTAATAATGAATTGATGAGTTTATGTTGGAAGAAAATCCTAACTTTGGCATTGTTAGTTGTTACATTTTTTATTGGAATCTTTTTTTTTCTTTTCTTTTTTACGGACATTATTATTTCATACTTTTAAATATATTTATTCATTTATCCTACATCAAATTGAATTGGTTAGTGTTGAAATTTTAGCCTCGGACAAAAATTCATCTATAGTTTATTTAGTACTAAGATACTACGATATCGGTTTACATTTTCGCCGGTTCCGTCAGCGGGTAACGACGGTGATGTAAACTGTGTATAGTAGATACCGCGATACATCATCACCGGTACCATTAGATATACATCGTGCCCTGACTGTTTGGGGGTCCCAGCGTCACGTATACAATGTGAAACGCGAAGATTTAAATTTTTATTACTATTAATCAGTAAAATTAAATTATTTGTATTTCATAACAATTTTATTACTTTGTTGTAATATAATTTAACTTGACTGGATAAATTTAATGTAATACTAATTTAAAATTGGACTTTTAAAATTAGAATATTTAAATTTTCAGTAGTTTTAATCAATAAAATTAAATATTTTGTATTATGATAGTTAGACCGCATTTCCAGTATTTTCACATGGCCCGCGGGTGGTCTGGTCTGCCGATAGGATCCACGGTGGACAGTCGCATGAATTGGGGAAAACCGTAATTCGTTTTTTATGGCCATAAATCCGGTCGACGGGCTAACGATGCATACTGTCAATGTCGTACTAAGAGAAAGAAACAGTTGTGCGTTTGTCGTAAATTATGTTGAGTGCGAGCGGCGATTGTGTCGCGCCTTCGACTGACGATATACACACGAGCAGGCACTCGAGGCCCCAATAGTGTTTGGTTTCCTGGATCGCAGACAAAATATATATATATATATATATTGCCGGGTAAGTGGCCGAGGACTGTCGCGTGGTTTTCCACAGATCAGTTTGTTTTTCCTTTAGAGAATCGCGGGCCTCGGCGCAGACCAGATTACTGCAGCCCCCAAAGAGTCAGGGTACGATGTATATCTAATGGTACCGGTGATGATGTATCGCGGTATCTACTATATACAGTTTACATCACCGTCGTTGCCCGCTGACGGAACCGGCGAAATGTAAACCGATATTTTCGAATCTCAGTCCTAAGTAAACTATAGATGAATTTTTGTCCGAGGCTAAAATTTCAACAATAATTATTATGATACATAACAGAAATATTAAATTAACTCTTTTACTTTTGAGATAATTAAAAACACTAACTTTATTGTAATTAACCCTGATACAAAAAGTACGAAAAAATCACTTTTACTTATACTAATATTACTTTCTTCTTCTACAACACACGCACAAACATTTTAAAATCATTAAATTTATTCGTAAATAAATACTATAACTTATAATCATGTAATTCCTTTTTTCAAATATATTAAATTAAGAAATCAATAATATTTATAATTTGTGCAAATAATAAAATTTTCCTCATTCAGAATCCTTTCAATGTAAATGAAACACTTATTGTTAAACTAAAATTTTAATGAAAACATTGTCCCATACTTTTACAACGTTACGACTTATTCCACTTATAATGAAAGTGACGAGCAATTTGTACGGTTCGCATAAATTTATTCAACCTAGATAATTATTAAAATTTACCATCGAGATAACTGCAGCCCCTACAAATTCGTAAAATTAACGAACAACAGCAGTTCAACCGTTGGTGCTGGCCCACTGAATTTACCATTATTTAATTTAAATTTCTTATCCAAACTTTCATGCAATATTAAAAATTAATCTCTACTTTTCACTCGCATGAAAACTATTTAAATTTTTAGATGAATTCATAAATGGTATGTATGAAAAATATTTTGCAGCCAATTTTTTAGCCGCAATTAAAATAATTTATATATTCTCACTCCAACAAAGCAAATTAATTCATAATTAACAGTTCAATATAATTCAATTGCTATGCAACAAATCGTTGCTACTTGTATTGTCATCGTTATCATTTGCAAGTGTTTAATTAAAATGGAAAGATTGAACGGCTTACTGCAGGTTATGATTCGAAATGGTTGGAACGGTACAGTGACTCTGGCTCACATTATTTAATTAATAATATCAATTTATTTAGATCGAACGGTATAGTACTCATTTGAAAAACCTTTATTTTTTATTAAACACGTTTGTATATTTTGCATTTATAGAAGTCAACAAGCTGCAGCCGCAAGGAAGATGCGCACCGAGAAGATCGAAGCAGCGGAAGTCAGTCAAGAAATGCCCCATTTCATCATTGAGGCAGAAACGCAAGAGCAATCACGTGCACAGTCAAGCATCGAGGAAGGAATAACCATTACGGACTTCCGGTTCGTGGTAGAGCAGGTACTACTGATAGGGTACCATTCGGCAACGTTCGAATGCACCACGCAACATTTGCAAGTGATCGGGATGAAGCGCTCGGGATTCAGAGCAACGATAACTCTGAAATGCAAGATGTGCTAATATGAAGCGGAAGTGCACGGTCAAACGGCAGACAACAAAACAATGGACTTGCATTATACTGCGACCCTCGCTACAATCACTTCTGGAGGTGGTTACTCACAGATGAAAGAAATGTTTGCAACAATGAACATTCCATACATATCAAGGATGGAATATCGAAGACATCATGACGACATTGTTGAAGAATTGTCAAGTCTTGCTGAAGCAGAAATGCTAGCAGCGGTAGAAGAGGAGAAACAATTAGCCGTCCGCAGAGGCGACGTTTCAGTTTCCGGTATCCCTTTCATCCCCGTCGTGGCTGACGGCAGCTGGATGAAGAGATCGTACCATACTGGAAGGTATGACTCCTTGTCCGGTATTGGTGCAATAGCGGGATACCACACAAAAAGAGTGTTATTTGCAAGTGTGAAAAATAAAGTGTGTTTGATTTGCCACAACGCTTCGAAGAGGAAGGAAAGCCCCAGAGAACATAGATGCTTCAAGAACTGGGGACGAAATCAGACGTCCACGAGAATGGAGAGTGCTGCAATTGCTGAGGGTTTCCAGACCAGCATAGAAAAAAGAGGTCTGATATATAATATCTTGATTGCCGATGGCGACAGCAGCGCGTATAAAAGGATTTTGGATTGTGATCCATACAAGGCAGAGATGGTTCGTGTTAAAAAGATTGAGTGCACGAACCATTTATTGCGCAATTTTTGCAACAAAATGAAAGATGTTGTAAAGAAGACTCCACCTGGCATTTATCGAAAAGCCGTGGAAAATAACATTCGTAGACTGCGCACGGGTGTTGTGAAGGCTGCAGTTTACAGATCGAAGGAAAATCTTCCGACCCACCAAAAAATAAAAAATTTGCAAACGGATATACTAAATATTCATAGCCACGTTTTCGGAGAGCACAAGGAGTGTCGAAGACTAGGATATTTCTGCGACCGCCCAGCAAACACGGGAGAAGACAACTTGGTACCGCATCTCAAGAAAATCGGCATATATAACCGGATGCATGAGATCTTCCGTCCATTGATGCCTCATGCTGAAAGTTTATTATATAATACTACAAACAATTCAGTTGAGAACCTCAATGCCATCATTGCAAAATATACCGGTGGGAAAAGGATAAATTGGGGCCAGAGAGGGTCATATTCTGCGAGATGTGCAGCTGCTGTTGTACAGCACAACACGCAAAAACTAATATCAAAGGTAATAGAGGGCAAGGGTGCGAAGCCGCCGAAATTGATAGAAGAATTAGAAGAAGGAAGGAAAGGCAGTAATGAAAAAGGAAAGGAAAAGGCGAGTAAGTCTCCGAAGAAGGTGAGAAACCCGTTTTGTTCAACAACGGACCCGGATTATGGAGTTAGCGCAGAGAAACCGGATATGGAGCAACATCTATTTAACTTTGAAAAAGAAAGGCACATGGAGATGCTGCAGGATTGGCAGACGAATCGAAAGAAAATAGAGAGGGATACGGTAGAACAAAATAAAAGCCACGAGTGGCATACATACCGATCCAAATTACTTACAGCGTCGAACTTTGGCATAGTGTGTCGGCGAAGGAAAACAACCAACTGTGGAAATTTGGTAAAGTCACTGCTGTATCCAAACATATTGAATCTGCCTGCCATTGAATATGGTCGGCAGTGTGAGAATATTGCCCGCGAACAACTTGCGAAGGAGGAAGATGTGGAAATCCGCAAATGCGGTCTCTTCATTGATGCAGAGATACCATTTCTGGGGGCAACTCCGGACGGCATAATTCACGACGATGGTATCGTGGAAATTAAATGCCCGAAGACGGCAGAAAAGTTCTCGCCAGAAGAAGCGATAAAAAATATTCAACCCGTACGAAGAATATTTGAAGATGATGCAGGTACTGCATTACGCAGAACCCATCACTATTTTTACCAAGTGCAGGGACAACTGCACATAACAGGTCGACAATATTGTCTGTTTTGTTTGTGGACACCAAAGGGTATGAAAACCATAAAAGTAAGCAAAGACGACACATTTTGGCAGAATGAAATGAAATCGAAATTGTCGCGATTCTACGTCCATTGTATGTTGCCCGAAATATTGGACAGCAGCTACATTAGGAACATGAGTATCCGAGAGGCCACAGAAACGGAGTACAAAAAACCAATTGTGATTAGCACGAAACTAATTAAAAAACCTCAAGCGAACCCACGCAATGTAGGGTCGCACACTTAGTGTACGCCTTCGCTGATTATTTCAGCGAAGCAAATTTTAAAAAGATCTTAGCTCGCGAGTCATTAGATTCGCTCGAGCGTACCCACGCAATGTCGGGTCGCACACTTAGTGTGCGCCTTCGCTGATTCTTTCAGCGAAGGAAATTTTAAAAAGATCTTAGCTCGCGAGTCATTAGATTCGCTCGAGCGTACCCACGCAATGTCGGGTCGCAAACTTAGTGTGCGCCTTCGCTGATTATTTCAGCGAAGGAAAATTTAAAAAGATCTTAGCTCGCGAGTCATTAGATTCGCTCGAGCGTACCCACGCAATGTCGGGTCGCACACTTAGTGTGCGCCTTCGCTGATTCTTTCAGCGAAGGAAAATTTAAAAAGATCTTAGCTCGCGAGTCATTAGATTCGCTCGAGCGTACCCACGCAATGTCGGGTTGCACACTTCGTGTGCGAATTTTTCCTTGCATGTTGCAGATGATGTTCATGCGGATCGGCAGTGAGGTGTGCTTGCGATGCTACCATTGACAGCGCCAATGCGGTTGAGGGAACGACCGACAATGTTCTGGCCAGAAGGAAAGAAATCGCTCTGGCATTCAACGCCGGGAAAACTGTAGGTATATGCAATATATATGTACGATGAAATGTATATTCATAATGTATGTACTTCTAATTCTACTTCCGTGTTACAGTCGCAGTGGAAGACCATTCTCGGCAAATTAGCTCGGGAGGCGGAAACCATCTCCCTTTTGTCCGGAAGGTAAGAAATCGCTCTGGCATTCAACGCCAGGAAAACTGTGGGTATATGCAATATATATGTACGATCAAATGCATATTCATAATATATATACTTCTAATTCTGCTGTTATGTTACAGTCGCAGTGGCGAAATATATTAGGCCAGCTGGCTCGGGGGACAGCTAGGCCTAACCTGGCGAACCTAGTGGCTCCTAATGTAAGTAAATGAAAAATACTTTTATATATAATTTAATATAGTAATATATGTATAATAACAAATAATAATAATAATATATACTTATACGTTGCAGAGAGAGCTGAAAAAACTTTTTAAAAGAACTGTTTATGGCCCCCAGAAGAGGGGCAATGAAAAAAGAAGAGGAAGAGGAGGAAGAGGAGGGAGAGGAGGGAGCGCCAAATATATCGTTAATTTTTATTAAATGAAAGTTTGAATAAAAAATTTAAATTAAATAATGGTAAATTTAGTGCCAGCACCAACGGTTAAACTACTGTTATTCGTTAATTTTAAGAATTATTAAATTTTTAAAGACTGATTTGGTATTAAGTAATTTTTGGGGGCTGTTGCCCGTCACTTTCGTTATAAATGGAATAAGTCTGTTTTCATTAAAATTTTAGTTTAACAATAAGTGTTTCATTTACATTGAAAGGATTCTGAATAAGGAAAATTTTATTATTTGTACGAATTATAAATATTATTGATTTCTCTCTTAATTTAATATAATTGAAACCTGATTACCTGATTATAAATTATAGTATTTATTTGCGTGTGTTGTAGAAGAAGAAAGTAATATTAATATAAGTAAAAGTGATTTTTATACTTTTTGTATCAGGGTTAATTAAAATAAAGTTAGTGTTTTTAATTATCTTTTAATTATCTTTTTAACTTGAATAATTCCGTGTACGAACAGAATTCAACGAATGATTCGCAAAGCTGATTTAATAATAAATAATCGCGTTAAGGTACGTAAAGGATTTGTTTTTTAGAAAAATATGAAAAATATTATCGATAAGAAACTCACCCATTTAGTTGAGGATGCATTTGCTGACTCGTACGAACTGACCTTGTACAACGAACAGCTGATCCCAGGTCAATGACCGCAACATTCGAGGGATACTGTCGGCGGAACCTCTGGTATGGTTATTTGCGAAGTTCACTTACACTGCACTGTCACCAAACACTGATCAGTTATTTAATCACTGATAATCCGAATCACTTGTGGATATTTAAGAAAGATCACTGAGACTCGTTCGCGGATAATCGTTTATTCGACGCGTTCGTTCGGAAGTCGACGTTTCACTGCCGAAAAATTCGGGCCCTGACTGTGGGTCCTTGTTGTTCGTCGTTCGGCCGTCCGAGGAAATGACACTCGATACCACTTTCTTTGCACGGCCATTAATTACGTTCTAAGAGCGCAGGGTGACAGCGGGTCGAACACAGTTTACGTCTCGGCATATCTTGTTTATTTCATTTGGCGGTACCCTGCGCTTCGAAGAAAATGGTATCGGGGGTTATTTCCTCGGACGGCCGAAAGACGAACGACAAGGGCCCACGGTCGAGGCCACGATTTTTTGGCAGTGAAACGTCGACTGCAGAACGAACACGTCGAATAAACGATTATCCGCGAACGTGTCGTATAAACGATTATCTGCAAACGCGTCTCAGTCATCTTTCGTAATATCCGCAAATGTTTCGGATTATCAGTGATTAATTAAGTGATCAGTGTTTGGTGACAGTGCAGTGAAAGATCAGCTGTACGTTGTACAAGGTCAGTGCCCTTCGACATCGTGAATTTCAGCCAGCAAATGCATCCTCAACTAAATGGGTGAGTTTCTTACTGATAATATTTTTCATATCTCTCTAATAAACAAATCCTTTACGTCCCTTATTTATTATTAAATCAGCTTTGCAAATCATTCGTTAATCTTCACTGTACACTTTGCATAAAAATTTCATATGGTACACACGTGGTGTCATGCACACCAGAAAATTAAAACGGCTGTCACGGTTAAACTACATATTATTTCGGGTCCGAAAAATTAGTAAATATTCTTCAGACGTTCTAAAGTAAAGGAGAACAGCGTTTTTCTTAAAAATATCACTGTTATGTAGTAAAAAAAATCCGGAAAGTTCTCGTCTTGTGACTTGTTCAATACTTCGAACGCGGCTCGAGTCCGTCCCGACCTTCTGTCAAAGCCTCGTGCTGCGGACTCTCTCGCGGACCCTCTCCCTCGCACCGTCACCTCTCATTGGCCAGTGTTTTTCGTTAATAACTCATAAACAAAGCCCCAGATTGCATTTTCGCAAAGGAAAAAGTTACTTCAAATGACTTCAGCTACCCCTCATTTTCGGCTGTTAAAATAATTGTGGGACACCCTGTATATATTTTTTCAATACATGTTAGTTTTACAATAAAATTTTCATAATTGTATAATTTTTCTGACAATGTTCGTCAACGGGTTGTACTCGACGATGCAGTCGTGTATCATCAGGCAGTATGCGGCTATCGAAGGCAGGACATCCTTTTGACATTCGAATTCGATTCGCACGTCGATGGTTGAATTTTCGAGCGCTTCGTTTTGTCGCGAGCTATCGATGACGACGAACAGTTTCCATAATAGGACTCTTGAAATTTGGCGTATATGTCGTAGAGCAACGCGTATTTATCTTTTTCGAAATCTATATTTAAATCGTCGTAAGGATACATTTCCGAGTTCAAGAATATTGGATAAGAAGCACGAATCGAATTGGGTAGCGTTTTTCTTTAAATCATTTTTCCTTTCGGTTTCTAACGCGAATATCACGTATCGCTGTTTTTCCATTTGCGGAGCTGTTTTTATCGCCCACGTGTGCTTCGTGGTTGTTTGCAGCATCGAATATTTATACAGTTCCCACGAACAGAAACTCATGCTGAACGATCTTTCGCTCTCAAGAATACGCAGCATCGACAACTTTTGTATTTCGTCCAAAGCGAAGCGCGGCATTCTCCATTGAACTTTAGGCAATTCCAGGACAGGTTCCGCATTGTCGGACCAGCTTTGTAGCGCGTTAGCGTCGTTGCGCACGCGAATCAAAATCAATTCGTGCCGAGCATTTATTACAACGCGTTTGTAATCTTCGCAGAAGCCTAGCAATGTCTTCATAGGCACGCAAAAGTTGAAATTTAGCAAATCCGTAAGCGTTGCGATGAAAGTTTCCCTCCGTTGATCGTCGTTTCTGTACATCCAGCATGCGTTGGACAGCGCGTTGCTCTTCGTAATGTTCAGACTGACGTAATTGTTCAAGGTCGTCGTTGTATCGGGATTTCTGGACCGATCGATTTCCACTCGTAACGTACCTCGTCGAACATAAACCCTACCGCATTGTTGTCTAGAGCCATCATGTCGTTGGTAGATCCTCCTGGTAGGCTGAGTCTTCCCTCCACGTATAGGAAGCTTTTACACGGAAGAGTGTACCAGTCTTGATGTTGAATGGGTATTCTTATCTCATCGCTATTTTCAAACGCTGTGTTGACGCACGGATTGTAGGTGTGCAGGTCGATCTTAGTTATTCGATCATCGAAGATTGGTGCCACGGATATGTTCAAAATGTCGTCGGGCATGGTGGTGAAGCAAGTTCGATTACTTGGTAACGATGAATCCCAAAGATCGTAGATATTCCACTTTTCGCGCGGTTAGTTTTCTTGTCTTCTTCTCCTAACTATTGTTGTTGTTATTTCGAAACGGCGCACCGTTTTTTATGTTCGACGTATTCGATATCGTATTATTATTATGAATTAACATAACGGTTATGTCAAGGTTATGAGACGGTTCGACGAACGTGCATCCGTACCGTGATTTCTTCGTTTCGAAAATCAATCAATTGTCCAGACTGGAAGGTAAATCACTCGTGCTGGCGTTTCCAATACGTTATACTCCGGCGACACGTTGGGCGCGAATTCGTGTATCATGTGAAACAGTTTCCCGTTATCGTACGAACCGATGGTTACGTTGCATTCTATTCGAATATTATTCGTGTTAATGATATTTACGGAAGTGTCCGATACATGCCACGCGTTCGGTGACAGAATGCGATTCCTAGAGAATCCTAGGATAGGACCCACGGTGTCAGGTTTCGTAAAATCTATCTTATATGCACTTTTAATTTCGCTTTTCATAGTGCTGTTGTTCGCTCGTAGGATTAGTGGATATTTTACATCGTTGTTATCTTTTATTGGCGAAGGATACCGCGCGCTTATCTCACGCCTCAAGTAAGCGTTGAACACCTCCAGTTCGTGCGAACCGTCCGGGATGATTATCTCCTCACCCTCGTCACCGAAATAGAATTTATTGTTTCCGATATTTGAACTGATGTATGGTATCGTGTAATAAGTTTGCAAATCGAGCAGGCCCAGTTCGTAATCAGTATTGTGGAAATATAATATATAGGCGGTAATTACTTGGACGATAACACGCTACTTCTTCCCAATAACGTGAACGTGTATGACATCCTTGCGACGAACTATATCAGAGTTCCTCGCAGAAATTTCACACACAATTGTCCGCACACGCTTTCGTCGTAACTTTGATAAATCTTGTGATTGTACGAGATCGCCGCGTTCGGTCCGAAATAACGAATCAATTGGATCGGTGGTCGAAGATCTCCAAAACTATCGAAGTAACTGACTTGCGAACTATGCTTTATATACGGGACCCATTGGGTTCCTGAACCATGACCGCTATACAGATTCACTATTCCTCGTTCGTTTACCCATACTTGTTTCGGCAATTCATCGCGCATGAAAACTCCACGGCCCTTCATAGCGCGATTGTGTCGTCGCGCTTCTTCCAATTGTTCCTTCGCAGCTTTCACATCGTTTATCGTTTTGATCACCCCAGCAGCGCCATCTGTCAACGCTCCCAAAGCTCCCAAAGCAGGTAACAACAGCGGTAGAAAACCGCCTTGTTTGGCGATCGGTAGAATTCTATCGACACTGTTTCTACTACCATTCTTTCTCTTTCCTTTGACCGCTTGTCGGTCCTCCTCCTCCTTCTTCTTTTTCAGACCCATACCTAACCTCATCAGAGTTGTTTTTATCAGTCCGTAACGGTATTCAGAGCTGTTTTTTACCAGTCTGTAAGGGTATACGGAGCTGTTTTTACCAGTCTGTAACGGTATACAGAGCTTTTTTTACCAGTCTGTAACGGTATATGGAGCTGTTTTTACCAGTCTGTAAACGGCATACGAAGCTGTTTTTACCAGTCTGTAACGGTATACAGAGCTCTTTTTACCAGTCCGTAACGGTATATGGAGCTGTTTTTACCAGTCTGTAAACGGCATACAGAGCTGTTTTTACCAGTCTGTAAACAGCATACAGAGCTGTTTTTACCAGTCTGTAACGGTATAGAGAGCTGATTTATGAGTGTGTAACGGTATACAGAGCTGTTTTTACGGTATACAGTCTGTAAATAGTATATGTCGCTATTACGTCAAGGTTTGTTTTATTTTTCTGTTGATTACGAAAAAAAGAAAAAATGTGCGTACGTCAGCTTACATGGAGATGCGCTCTATCATTGGAGTACGTGGAAACTGATATCTACGATGCTCGAGCTCTCGTATAAATACTTTTGTCGTTTGAGAGGGAATTTTATCACTAGAAAACAGAGCGAGGGGGGCATGCGTTTCGTACGACAGTCCTTGAATATCTGGGTTCCGACCTGCCGCATGTTCGACGACCACGATGAGATAATTCGGAAACACGAATCGTTGCTACCGAGTACTATACGGTGCGTGATAAGCGGCCCGTCAGGATGTGGTAAAACGAACGTTATGATTAGTCTGTTGGAGAGTCCGAATGGGCTGCGATTCGCAAACGTGTACGTGTATTCGAAATCGCTGCGTCAACCATAGTATCAATACTTGAGCAACTTGCTCTCGTCCGTGGGGGATGTAGGTTATTTTGCCTACTCGGACAACGCGGACGTGATTCCCCCAGCAGATGCTCGACCGAATTCAATATTTATCTTTGACGACGTTGTTTGCGACGAACAGGATGTCATGAGAGAATATTTCGCGATGGGCAGACAATCGCACGTCGTTTGTTTCTATCTGTCGCAATCGTACGCTAGAATACTCAAACATTTGATTCGTGACAATGCGAATCTAGTGATTCTATTCAATCAAGATGTCACGAATCTGTGACACGTTCATCAGGATCATGCGAATACAAATATGTCGTTCGAAAAGTTCAACGCACTTTGTTGGAGGTGTTGGGGACACAAGTATGGATTCCTTGTTATCGGCAAAGACAGTCCTGCGAATCGTGGTCGTTACTGGTGCGGATTTAACGAATTCGTCGTGCTGTGATCGGGGGCTCATTTGGACTGCAAGAGTCGTCGGATTCGCATCGTACCGCTCGATATGTGTCGGTCTAAGGAAAATCGGCGAGCCGCGATCACCAAAGAAATAGCCAAGACCAGTGACGTCACACGTAAGAAGAGTTTAGCCCCGAAGGTTTGGAAAATGGATACGGAGTCGAACATTGAGACGGATTTGCGTTCGTTCGTGGAGCCGTTGAAACAGCTGATTCAAAATACAGCTACGGAAGCGAACGATAATACGCCGATCGTATGCATTTGAAGAAGAAAAAGAAAATATATTCCTCTGTTCCTACCAACGATGACATTGACTATGTGTTGTACGACGACGAAGACGATAACGACGGCGACGACGACGATGGCAACGACGGTGGCAACAGTGACGATAACGAGGCGGGTGGCAACAAGGCGCTCGAACCGATACATACGATACTTTCGGCGCAACAGGAGAAAGCTTTCGAATCGTCTCCTACGGCCTCGTTGGAATCATCGGTGCGAAACATATTGAAAAGTCCTGAAACGCACCGCGCCGAATACGAACATTTGTTCAACAATTTTGGACCTTTAGCGATTTCTTTAGCGGACCACCGAAAAATTTGGACGACGTGTACGGAGTGTATTTTCACAATGACAAACTGATGCTTGTAAACACCACGTTTGATGTTTAAAGCAACGAAGATATCGTTATCAATAAAATTAGGTACAAGGGAACACCAGGTCTCTACGAATTGATATTCAAAAGAATACCCGACGAGAACCTGTACACCGAGGCCGATAAGAATATTTACAAAAACATTCTCATCGCTACGCGCGCGCATCAACGAGGTAACCAGATAATGGGTGCTGCTCATCTGCAGGGCACGTGAGCGCGAAACGTGCGTTGACTCGAAAGTCCGTTATACGGATTAGTTATTTATGACCAATAAAGATTTCTCGTCCCATAGTTTGCGGGTCTTCCGCGTTTTTAGCTAGTCGTCGGTGAACAGCCTAAGAGTACACTTGTTGTCTCTAAGTTCTCACGAGCAAGCCTCTAGATTAGATCTTGTGTGTTCAATAGATAATCAACAGGTTATGGGCCCCAGCACGCTTCCACTGCGCCGCTAGTGTATTTATTCGGACACATTCAAGTGCATAGTGGTGTGACGTGTGTTTAAAGAATAACGTGCGACACATCATCTTTATCATGGCCAATAAAGATTCAATTGATCTGATCAACCTGGACGGAACGAACTACCCGATGTGGAAATTCGGTATTTCATTCCCGTTGGAGGCAAAAGATCTTTCTGGCTTTGTGAATGGCACAGCAGCAGAGCCTAACCGCACAGGAGTGGACGACTGGAAGAGATGGAACAAATCTCAAGCACAGGCTGCTGTCATTCTCCTTGGATCTGCAGATAAGAGACTACATCCAAATTTGATTAACGGCGCTGATCCAAAACAGATTTGGACAAAACTCAAGGATTTGTATAGTGACTCAAGTGAAGACACTAAACAAAGTGCATGGCAAGAATACTATGCGTTCCGATTTATAGATGGAGAATCTATCGCTCTTCAAGTTCAGCGATTTGGATGCATCTGTAAGAGATTAGCGGATGCTGAAGAAGAACTCTCCGATGCCGCTGTGGAATCTAAGCTGTTGAGTTGCCTAACTTCCAAGTTTTCTGCATTTAGAATGGCATGGGAATGTACTGCAAAAGCGGAGCGAAAGAAAGAAAATCTGATTGCCATGCTCATCCACGAGGATAAACGACTCTCTGAAGCCGAAGGAGAGAACGGGTCATCTCTTGTAGTTCGAGTGCAAGCGCTCGAATCGAAGAAGTATGCGGACGAGAAAGATGCAAAAAGGAACAGTAAATTCAGCAAAAGCGAAGCAACGATGAGGATAGAAGACCTCAAGAAAAGAACAACACGTAATTGCTGCAAAGGAAAGGGTCATTGGGTGAGAGTGCCCGAAGAGAGGACAAAAGAAGCGAACTGAAGACGCAACAGAGTCGAAATTAATAGATTCCACTTACATCAGTGAAGTCACGGCGTATTCTTCGCAAACTACTAACAGTGATAGAGACATATGGATCGCGGATTCTGGAGCGAATATGCATATGTCGTATTGCAAAGACTTGTTTACCTCGCTTGTATCGTTGACCAATAATCATTTTGTGAAAATAGCAGATGACAAAGTGTTAGAAGCAGCAAGAAGAGGAACGATAGTGGTATTAGAGAAAGTGAACAATCGAAATCAAGAAAGAAGAGTTGAAAATGTTTTATATGTGCCAGAGTTGAAACGAAATCTTTTTTCAATTGATACGATAATTGATAAACAGTACTCATTCCATGCATATGCGAAGAGATCCGAAATTCGTGATAAGCATGGAAATCTCTTCTCAATTGGTGTACGGTACGGCAAGCTATTTCGGATGTTATTTGAAGTGAAAATTCCTCCGGGACAGTGCAATAGTGCGATTTCGACTAATTCGCAAGTACAAAGACTAAAACTTGGGTACGAGAGGATGGGACATATGAATGTTCGAGCCTTGTATACAACGAGCAAAGTGTACAATGAACAGAGTTTTTTAATAAACAATGTCAACGATTCTTTGAATTTAACGCCGATACCTCAGGAAAAGCGAAAGAAACGAAAAATGGAACTGGGTCTCGAGGTTGGTACAGACATCGCCGAAGAACAGTCGGCAGCAACCCAAACCGAGACACCTGTTAGACAACCTAGAAGAATAGCGCAATTGAAGATCAAAGAAGAGGATGATAAAAAGTAGAATCCAGGAAGAAACTTTAAAAAATAACAAAAAAAAGAGAAAAAAATATTCCACAGAGAATATGGTATGGAAGACGATGAAGAAGAACATCCAAAGTGATATGTGTGTGTTTTTTGGTGTTGTCGACGAAGTGCGAGTGTTTTTAGCATTGTACGTTGATGACGGTTTAGTAATAAGTAAGAGTCAATGTGCAATGCGATACATGTAAATGTTCCTGCGTAACCAGGGTTATGTCTGCGAAAGAATGTATCGAATGAGAAGTATGATAGTGTGCCATATAGAGAGTTGATTGGATCTTTAATGTTTGCTGCAAGAGTGTCTCGTCCCGATATAGAATATTCAGTTAATTATATGAGTCAATTTTTCGAATCTTACGGTAGAGAGCATTGGAATGCTGCTAAAATAAGAATAAGATATTTGATGGCTACGCAAAATTTCGGGATAATATATGGATGCAGTGGGAGTAAACGTGATTTAGTTGGTTATACCGATGCAGATTTTGCTGGTTGTATCGATACGAGAAAAACTAAGAGTAATAGAACATACATATTAAGTGGGAGTGTAAATGTAAAAGCATTTTCAATGCTGTTGAAAATAGGTAATTTGTAAGTTTTACGGCCTTGTCCGTTTTTTTAAGGTAAATCGGCCCTTGCTGCCCATCTGCAGGGCACGTGAGCGCGAAACGTGCGTTGACTCGAAAGTCCGTTACACGTCGGTGAGCAGCACTCGTTGTCTCTAAGCTCTCTCGAGCAAGCCTCTAGATTTGATCTTGTGTGTTCAATAAATAATCAACAGTTACAAGTACAAAAATATCATAGGACCGATGTTTTCGACGTTGCGCGGAAAGGGTATACAAATTCCAACGATGATGCGTGTAACCAATCATCCAATCGATTACGTGCATTGGGTCGATCCAAACGAGCTGGTGGATCGTTTGAGATTGCTGATGCCATCGAAAAATACCGGACACACCGGTCACGACAACGAAATAATATCCATAATCGAAGAATTTCGCTAAGCCGGATTGATTATAAATTAAATAGTCGGATACTCGTTACTGCAATAATGAATGAAATGCCTGTTGATAAATTTAACAGGTGGTTCGATAGAACGAGCATTCGTTGGAATTGCTGCGAAACCAATCAAACGATATCCGTGGACGAAAATTGGGACGATAGATTTACAAATATTGTGTTGAGACTCGACCACGTTTGCCAACAAATATATCAGATTAAACAACAACAACAACAAGAGCTGCTCGAAATATCGTCGAAAGAGCAGAAGATAATGATTGAACCGAGAAATGAGAAAAATGTTGCGGCAGCGGCAGCAGCAGCAGCAACCGAAGAAACTTAGGTAGCATAAAGTTAAACGAAGAATTCATTCATCTTTCGTTTTGAAGCGACCGCGAACCCGATAAAGCAAGAGAGAGAGGTGTCAGTGGTAATCATGAGCGACGAGAAAGTAAAGTTGGTGAACGAACTGCATGCTCCAAGGAGGCGTTTCTTCCCGCGCAGGCGAGTGATCGTGCGAGGACTCGACGATCTTTGGCAAGCCGACATCATCGAGGTTCAACGATATGCTTGAAACAATAGGGGACATCAATACATTCTCACAATAATCGATACATTTAGCAAAAATGCTTGGGCAGTCCCACTGAAAAGTAATAATGCCAACGACGTGTGCAAAGCTTTCGCGTCGGTGTTGAGAAAGTACGGTAGAATACCATACAATTTGCAAGCCGATATGGGGAAAGAGTTTTACAATAAAGATTTTCAAGAATATCTGAGAAAACGCAACGTCAATCACTATTCCACGTACAGCACCATGAAAGCATCCATAGTCGAGCGATTCAACCGTACGCTGGAGAACAACGTGTGGAAATTCTTCTTGTTGAGCGGAAAGTATCAATGGATCGACGAGCGTCCCGCATTGATCGAAAATTATAATAATCGAAAACATCGTACCATCCGTATGCGACCAGCGGCCGTGAATCGTAAAAATGCGAAGACTCTCTTGTCCATCGTTTACAGCAACGTTAAAATCGCCGGTCCTGCGAAATTCAATGTTGGCGACTACGTGCGTATAAGCAAGTTCAAAACAGCGTTCGACAAAGGAAAAATGCCGAACTGGTCGATGGAAGTATTTAGGATCATTGCGGTGAAGCGAACCAATCCCGTCACATACCTGTTGACCGACTCGAAGAACAAACCTATCGCCGGGGGATTTTATGAACACGAAATGCGCGCTACCAAGTATGCCGACGTGTATTTAGTGGAAAAAGTATTGCGTAGAAAAGGAAATGAAATATACGTAAAATGGTTGGGACCCCATTCGTCGCATAGTTCTTGGATAAAAAATCATCTGTACTTTAATCATATGTAATGTATTTTTCTTTTTATTGAAGAAAATAAAAAAATTACACTTTTAAACTTTGTATTATTATTTTTTTTTATTCATCGTTATCGCCGCCACTACACTTGTTGTCGTCGTTACCACATCCGAAAGATGCGTACCTCGCTGAGCGCACAGTGGTCCAATCAAATCGTTGGCGTCTCCGCCCTCGTTGTCGTCGTCGTTGGTGGGGCAATAGAGACATTGTTCACTAAACATAAAGCGACTCGTAACTATTCGCTTCGCGTGTTGCAAGAAATAACGCGGATCGATATGCTCGACGTTGATCACGATGCTGGTCGATATGCGATTCTGAAACGCCGACTCGATGTTCTCCCAACGAAGAGTCGATGCTCTCGCGCGAACGCTTCTGTACAAACCTCTGCCAACGCGAGACGAAAACCGATGACACAGCGCAGCGTTCAATGTCTGCATGCGACACACGATCGAGAGTAAGTTCGATTTTACACTTGTGGATCCTCGGTTTATTTTCTCGATGTTCATGCATTCTCAACCGCAAACACTCGATGTACGATTTCGGCCATTCACGAAACTCGTCGACAGTTCGGATCAACGTCGACATACGAGTCATTAATTGAACCATATCTTTGCACACTTGCGTCATCTTACGAAAATTTACTGACAAAGCAAACTTTTCAATTTCAATTTAACGTCTTCGGTTAAATTACCAGTTTTAACAAACTTGACTAAACTCTGCATCAACCAACCGTTGCGACTCTCTCCCATCCCGATGGTATCTAGTAACGCGTAAACGTCGCACGAAAGAAAATATCTTGGATGTTGCGAGAGATTGCAAGGATGGCACGCTCGCGATGGATGTTGCAAACGAACAAACTTCCATAACGATTCGTGACTGAATAGCAAATTTAGCGAAAGAAAATTCAATAAAATGAGCAAACTGATACCATGGGAAGATAACGCGTTCGAGAGTCATCCGGAATGCGATAAAAAACGTTGCATAATTAAATTTCAATATGACGAGAAAACCGCTTTAGAAAATGTGTCCAGACTCGTTACAAATGCTGCCGAAGAGAGAGAGTGAGTTAGAGAGAAATACCATTGCGATGCGTCTACACCTCTTTCTCTCTCTCTCTCTCACTCCAAAACATCTCCTACAATGTAAAAATGCAAGAGCGATAAAAACGCTGCATAATTGAATTCATAAGATGAGAAGACCGGAAGGTAAGCGACTATCGATAACGCTTACGAAATGCGAAATCAAGAGACACCCCCCTCCCCTCATCCCGGAGCTCGTCGCGGCTGAATTCCCCCTCTTGACCCGCGGTTGCACCGCTTAGACCCCCCCCCCCCACCTTGCCCCGCGGTTCGGCTCGCCGCGGATGGACCCACCCCTTGCCCAGCGGTTCGACTTACCCCTCGAGCAACATGGCTTAGAACGTTGCTACCTAACCTACTGATTAATAAACAAAATGGAGACCACAAAATACAGTTAGTGTCGTCGTTGTGAGTCTTAAGATGGGCTATGCCTGGGTCCTATGTGGACTATACTAGCCGCTCTCTCGACGGGTGCCGATGGTCTGGCTCTACCCTCGTTCGTTATCGTGACAGGGGAAGACAACGTGCTACTCCCACTGCCACCTCGAGTCCAACCCAATCCAGGCACTCTTGACGGAGTAGTGTTAAAGTCAATTTATCTCCGCAAGAGGGGCTTCAGCCTGGCCCGAGGGGACGAACCCCGAGGGGTCCGCCCAGCATGCCGTTCGAATGGCGGAGTGGACAAGTCCACATCTGCCCGTCACTCAAGTCGGACACGGGACGACTCCAAAGCTAGCGCCGCCTGATAGGAAGCGCAAGCTGGGTCCCGCGACTTGTGTTCACTAGCCCACCCTCTGTCCTTGCAATTACAGCAGACCGGAGGTTCACTCTTCTTGCTACAGAGCGTGAAGGTATGCCCCTTTTGGGAGCAGTGACCGCACACATCCTCCTTGAATTTACAATGCTTCGAGGTATGCCCGAAGCGTTGACAACGGTAGCACCGAAGCACCTGGACGAAATCCCGTACACGACAGGAGTTCCATCCGAGGTAAACTCGGCTACCCCTCTGCTTCAGCCGCTGAACATTCTGCGGACTGACGGCAACGACCCAGTTGGCAGTCTCCGGGGTCTTGCCAGCCATGCGGCTGACCCGAATTCCCGAAGGCACATCCTTCTGGTTCGCATCGCAGAGGTTTTGCCTCCAAATGCTGGAGGCAATTTCCTCCTTACCCATCCGACGCGGGACGTCGTAAACTAAAACCTCAGGGTCTCGCTTGGTAGGTAAGGAGACGGACAGACCCGCGCTCCGGAGCTTCTTATTTCCAACGAAGGCTTGCAGGTCCTCCTTTCGGTCGGTCTCGACGACGATGCCACCGGAGTGGATGCGTCGGACCGACTTTACTCGGATCGCCTCCTTCGCTGGTTTAATGAGGGACAGAACAGTAACCTTCGTAACTTCGCTGCTCTGTCCTTTTTCCTTCGGCGGGAAGATTTTCACCACATGCTGCGATTGTGGCCGTCTTCCCGCTTCCGGAGAAGCTCTTTTGCAGTCGACTTTGGCCACTTGGGCGTAAGTCGGCTGCGCGGCATTGCAGGCCGTCTTCGGGAGAGTTCCCTTGGACGGCCCAGGTCGCATCGCACTCATTACGGCAGGACGCGCTTTTAGGTCCGCCCTGACCGCGGCGAGTTGCCCTTCGACGAAGCTATTCCGTTGAATAAGCTCCTGAACCAACTCGTTGAGTGCCTCAACCTCGGCGAGTATCTTTGACCCGGACTCCTTGTTGACTTTCGACTCGGGTCGAAAGCAAAAGGTCCGTATTTCGGACACTCGCCTAAAGGCTTCATCTCTTACGAGATCGAGAGGCCGTACCTTTTGCCCGGAGAACGTCCCCTTCGGTCTCCTGGCCCGGTTTACTGCGGCCTTGCCGGTGGGTGCGCCCGGCTTGGCTCGCTTCGACTTTTTGGTGACGGTTTGCCAACCGTCACCTTTAGGGTCCTCGACACGCTCGGGTGCCGACTGCACCTTCACGAGTGACGTGTCTCCAACTCGTTCGATTACTACCACGTTACTGGTGTCCGGCGCACCTTCTACCGTGGGTCGGTTTTCACCGAGACCGCTCGCGTGGGAGTCACACATCTTTGCAAGATCACACGAGGACTGGCGATATTGATCACCTTCCCGGATCTTGTCTTTCTCACAGACGCGGGGGGACTGACAGCTGCATTTGCAGTTCCCGCGTCTGCGGCGACGGCTTCACTCCGAGTAGGAGCTGGACCCGTCGTCTTTGGACGCTTGGTTGTTTTTGTTTGTTTTTCATTTTCGTTAAGACCCATAATATGTCTTGGTCTTTCATCCAGTGCGCTCCCCAGCCACCACCGACCCGCACAATTTGGAACCCGCCAAAGGCTGAGTTAGGGCTACGCACCGGATATAGTCTGCTGGCTGGGTCGGTTTCCTTACCCAGCCCGTGTCCTTGCCCAGCAGAACCCACTTGCCGAAGCGTGTGGTCGTTCCAAGCCGATTGACTGGACCAGGGCTACTTTTCTCGTCCAGCCGCCCATCTAGCCGAAGCAGAGGCCAAAGGTACGTGTTGGGGACGTCTCACCCGCAGGAGAGGGCCCCCTCAGATCCCAGGATCCTCTTTTCCGACGACAAGGGTCGCCACGCACGGCAAACACGTGGGAGACAGCAGTCGGAGAGGCTGCCTCTTCCTCTCCACCACACTTCGTTCAGTTCGCTGCGTATTTGAGAACACGAGCTATCCAGCGGTACCTTTTTCGTGGAGGCTCAAGTGTGGCTAGGGCACGTTTGCCCCTTGCGGCCTGGGTTGCCCAGGGGATTGATTGCATCCCATGTATTCCTGAGCCCAGCGGAGTGTTGTCTAGTGGCGTGTTCCGCCCACGAAAAACGGTCTGAAAAACCGTTTAACGTGAACTGGGGAACTGACGCCACGAGTGACAACAGTTCCCCAGTCGGAAGTCATACAGCACATACAGTGCTGTACAAAGAACACGCCACAGCCCGTATGCTAAATCAGGGCCTCGCCATTATGCGAAGTACTACATGTACGACGCACTGACGGTCTCTAATGCCTTCATCGCCGATACACCAATCGACTCGGCCGATCAACCCTCCTACCCGAGGGCTAGTTCGGGGGTTATCTCCCGCCCTGGGTGGCCACAGACCGCCACCGCCACCACAAAATACACGTCGTATTACGGGGTGTAGGGTGGCGGAAGAGGTCGAGACACTATCTGTCCACAGATACATAATTCTCGGCCTCTCCGCCGCCCCGCCATCGACATCCTGAAGTCGCTCCGCCGATGAGGTTTCGCCTCAGCCGTGTCCGTGTTTAAAACCTAAATCGTGTATTTCGCATGAGTTTGAAGCTAAATCGTTTGTTGCGCTTGGTTTTGAAACTAAATAGCGTATTTCGCAAGAATTTTAAGCTAAATCGTTTGTTTCTCTGGGATTTAAAGCTAAATCGTGTATTTCGCAGGAATTTGAGTCTAAGTCGTCAGTCAGTAGGTTAATAGCTCCAAATTCAGGCGAAATACACGATTCAGTTTTAAAACCCTGAGAACCAAACGATTTAGTTTCAAATTCACGCGAAACAAACGATTTCGCTTGAATTTCGTGCGAAATACAAGATTTCCACATTCATACGAAATGCACGATTCTGCTTCAAATTTATGCAAAATACACAATTTATCTTCAAATCCTTCCGAAACAACGATTTGGTTTCAAACTCATGTGAAATACACAATTTAGACTCAAATCCATGCAAAACAGACGATTTGGATTCAGATTCGTCCTAAATACACGATATAGCTTCAAATCCACGGGAAACAAACGATTTATCTCCAAATTTATGCAAAATACACAATTTATCATCAAATCCTACCGAAACAACGATTTGGCTTCAAATTCATGCGAAATACAAGATGTAGATTCAAATCCATGCGAAACATCCCATTTGGGTTCAAATCCATGCGAAGTACAAGATTTAGCTTCAAGTTCATTCGAAATATACGATTTATATTGAAATCAATACGAAACAATCGTTTTAGCTTCAAATCCATGCGAAACAGACGGTTTGAATTCAACTACATGCGGATCAAAAGGTTTAGCTTCAAATTCGTGCGAAACAGACGATTTGGCTTAAAATTCATGTGAAATACACAATTTAGACCCAAATCCACGCAAAACAGACGATTTGGATTCAGATTCATGCGAAATAGACGATATAGGATCAAGTTCTTTCGAAATACACGATTTATATTAAAATCCATTCGAAACAATCGTTTTAGCTTCAAATCCATGCCAAACAGACGGTTTGAATTCAAATTCATGTGAAACAAATGGTTTAGCTTCAAATTCGTGCGAAAGAAACGATTTGGCTTCGAATTCATGCGAAACACATTATTTAGCTTCAAATCTAAGCGACATACATGTTTTATGTTCCAATGCATACGAAACAAACGATGTAGCTCCAAATTCATTTGAAACATATGAATTAGCTTCAAATTAATGCGAGACATATGTTATAGCTTCATATTCATGCGAATCAAACGATTTAGCTTAAAATTCATGCGAAACACATGATTCAGCTTCGAAGTCATGCGAAACACAATATTTAGCTTCAAATCTATGGGTAATACATGATTCAGCTTCAGATGCATACGGAACAAACGATTTAGCTTTAAATTCATTCGAAACACATGTATTAGTTTCAAAATCATGTGAGACCCAATATTAAGCTTCAAATCTATTCGAAATACGTGATTTAGCTTAAAATCCATGCGATACACGTGACTGAGCTTCAAATCCATGCGAAACACGTGACTGAGCTTCAAATTCATGCGAAACACAGGATTAATATTCGAATTCATGCGAAACACATGATTTTGCTTCAAGTGCATACGAAACACATGATTTTGCTTCAAATTCATGCGAGACACATGTTTTAGCATCGAATTCATGCTAAACACATTATTTAGCTTAAAATCTATGCGAAATACATGATGTACCTTCAACTGCATACGAAACAAACGATTTAGCCTCAAATTGCTGCGAAACACATGAAATAGCATCAAGTTCATGCGAGACACATGCTACAGCTTCATATTCATGCGATACAAACGATTTAGCTTAAAGCTCATGCGAAACACATGATTCAGCTACGAATTCATGCGAAACACAATATTTAGCTTCAAATCTATGCAAAATACATAATTTACCTTCAACTGCATACGGAACAAACGATTTAGCTTCAAATTCATTCGAAACACATGAATTAGCATCAAATATATGCGAAATACATGATTTAGCTTCAAATGCATACGAACAATCGAGTTAGCTTCAAATTCATTCGAAACACATGATTAAGCTTCATATTGATGCTAGACACATGATATAGCTTCAAATTCATGCGAATCAAACGATTTATCTTAAAATTTATGCGAAACACATGATTTAGTTTCGAATTCATGCGAAACACATGATTTAGCTTCAAATTCATGCGTAACACGTGACAGAGATTCAAATTCATGCGAAACACGTGATTAAGCTTCGAATTCATGCGAAACACATGATTTAGTTTCAAATTCAAGCGAAACAAACGGTTTAGCTTAAAATTCATGCGAAAAACATGATTTAGCTTCGAATTCATGCGAGACACGTGATTTAGATTCAAATGCATACGAAACACATGATTTTGCTTCAAATTCATGCGAGACACAAGATTTAGCTTCAAATGCATACGATACGAACGATTTAGCTTCAAATTCATTCGAAACACATGAATTAGCATCAAATATATGCGAAATACATGATTTAGCTTCAAATGCATACGAAACAATCGAGTTAGCTTCAAATTCATTCGAAACACATGATTAAGCTTCATATTGATGCTAGACACATGATATAGCTTCAAATTCATGCGAATCAAACGATTTATCTTAAAATTTATGCGAAACACATGATTTAGTTTCGAATTCATGCGAAACACATGAATTAGTTCCAATTCATGCGAGACATATGATATTAGTTCATATTCACGCGAAATAAACGATTTAGCTTCAAATGCATACGAAACAAACGCTTTAGCTTAAAATTCATGCGAAACACATGATTTAGCTTCGAATTCATGCGAGACACATGATTTAGCATCGAATTCATGCTAAACACATTATTTAGCTTAAAATCTATGCGAAATACAAGATGTACCTTCAACTGCATACGAAACAAACGATTTGGCTTCAAATTCATTCGAAACACGTGATTTAGCTTCAAATTCGTGCGTAACACGTGACTGAGATTCAAATTCATGCGAAACACGTGATTAAGCTTCAATTTCAAGCGAAACAAACGGTTTAGCTTAAAATTCATGCGAAACACGTGATTTAGTTTCAAATTCAAGCGAAACAAACGGTTTAGCTTAAAATTCATGCGAAAAACATGATTTAGCTTCGAATTCATGCGAGACACGAGATTTAGATTCAAATGCATACGAAACACATGATTTTGCTTCAAATTCATGCGAGACACAAGATTTAGCTTCAAATGCATACGATACGAACGATTTAGCTTCAAATTCATTCGAAACACATGAATTAGCATCAAATATATGCGAAATACATGTTTTAGCTTCAAATGCATACGAAACAATCGAGTTAGCTTCAAATTCATTCGAAACACATGATTAAGCTTCATATTGATGCTAGACACATGATATAGCTTCAAATTCATGCGAATCAAACGATTTATCTTAAATTTTATGCGAAACACATGATTTAGTTTCGAATTCATGCGAAACACATGAATTAGTTCCAATTCATGCGAGACATATGATATTAGTTCATATTCACGCGAAATAAACGATTTAGCTTCAAATGCATACGAAACAAACGCTTTAGCTTAAAATTCATGCGAAACACATGATTTAGCTTCGAATTCATGCGATACGCATTATTTAGCTTCAAATCTATGTGAAAAACATGATTTTGCTTCAAATGCATACGAAACACATGATTTTGCTTCAAATTCATGCGAGACACATGATTTAGCATCGAATTCATGCTAAACACATTATTTAGCTTAAAATCTATGCGAAATACATGATGTACCTTCAACTGCATACGAAACAAACGATTTGGCTTCAAATTCATTCGAAACACGTGATTTAGCTTCAAATTCATGCGTAACACGTGACTGAGATTCAAATTCATGCGAAACACGTGATTAAGCTTCGAATTCATGCGAAACACATGATTAAGCTTCAAATTCAAGCGAAACAAACGGTTTAGCTTAAAATTCATGCGAAAAACATGATTTAGCTTCGAATTCATGCGAGACACGTGATTTAGATTCAAATGCATACGAAACACATGATTTTGCTTCAAATTCATGCGAGACACAAGATTTAGTTTCAAATGCATACGATACGAACGATTTAGCTTCAAATTCATGCGTTACTCGTGACTGATCTTCAAATTCGTGCGACACACATGATTCTGCTTCAAATGCATACGAAACAAACGAGTCAGCATCAAATTGATTCGAAACAAATGAATTAGCATCAAATTCATGCGAGACACATGCTATAGCTTCATATTCATGCGAAATAAACGATTTAGTTTAAAGTTGATGCGAAACACATGATTCAGCTTCGAATTCATGCGAAACACAATATTTAGCTTCACATCTATGCGAAATACGTGATTTTGCTTCAAATGCATACGAAACACATGATTTTGCTTCAAATTCATGCGAGACACATGATTTAGCATCGAAATCATTCTAAACACATTATTTAGCTTAAAATCTATGCGAAATACATGATGTACCTTCAACTGCATACGAAACAAACGATTTGGCTTCAAATTCATTCGAAACACGTGATTTAGCTTCAAATTCATGCGTAACACGTGACTGAGATTCAAATTCATGCGAAACACGTGATTAAGCTTCGAATTCATGCGAAACACATGATTTAGCTTCAAATTCAAGCGAAACAAACGGTTTAGCTTAAAATTCATGCGAAAAACATGATTTAGCTTCGAATTCATGCGAGACACGTGATTTAGATTCAAATGCATACGAAACACATGATTTTGCTTCAAATTCATGCGAGACACAAGATTTAGCTTCACATGCATACGATACGAACGATTTAGCTTCAAATTCATGCGTTACTCGTGACTGATCTTCAAATTCGTGCGTCACACATGATTCTGCTTCAAATGCATACGAATCAAACGAGTCAGCTTCAAATTGATTCGAAACAAATGAATTAGCATCAAATTCATGCGAGACACATGCTATAGCTTCATATTCATGCGAAATAAACGATTTAGTTTAAAGTTGATGCGAAACACATGATTCAGCTTCGAATTCATGCGAAACACAATATTTAGCTTCACATCTATGCGAAATACATGATTTAGCTTCAAATGCATACGGAACAAACGATTAAGCTTTAAATTCAATCGAAACACATGTATTAGCTTCAAATTCATGTGAGACCCAATATTGAGCTTCAAATCTATGCGAAATACGTGACTTTGCTTCGAATGCATACGAAACACATGATTTTGCTTCAAATTCATGCGAGACACATGATTTAGCATCGAATTTATGCTAAACACATTATTTAGCTTAAAATCTATGCGAAATACATGATGTACCTTCAACTGCATACGAAACAAACGATTTGGCTTCAAATTCATTCGAAACACGTGATTTAGCTTCAAATTCATGCGTTACACGTGACTGAGATTCAAATTCATGCGAAACACATGATTAAGCTTCGAATTCATGCGAAACACATGATTAAGCATCAAATGCATACGAAACAATCGAGTTAGCTTCAAATTCATTCGAAACACATGAATTAGCTTCAAATCAATGCGAAATACATGATTTAGCTTCAAATGCATACGAAACAATCGAGTTAGCTTCAAATTCATGCATAACACATGATTTAGCTTCGAATTCGTGCGGAACACATAATTCAGCTTCAAATCTATGCGTAATACAAGATTTATCTTCAAATGCATACGAAACTATCGAGTTAGCTTCAAATTCATTCCACACACATGAATGAGCTTAAAATTCATGCTTGATCACATTCGCACATCGAAATTTATCTTCATAAATTCTAGAGAAGCATGCCCACAAGATGTTTTCAAGAAAAAGATTTCGTGATGAGAGCAGTGAGAATTGTGCTAATAATTTTGCTAACGAAAGTGACAGTAGTGACAATATATGTTCTGTTCGAAGAAAATGCATGCGATTAGTTATTGATGATACTTCTGACGACGATCAACTACCAGAGCCCTGGCTTTGGAGAGGAATAAGAAATAGTCCAAAAATCTGAGACTATACGATGACTGCTAGCCTAAGAGAGGCAGCCTCACTCTGACTTAGGAGGAAGTAGAAGAGAATTAGATATATTTAATCTAATATTTATTTGATGACATATTCTGGCAAAATATTGTAACCGAAACTAACCGGTATGCAGATCAAATACGAGTGAATCCATGCAGAACAGGAGAAATCGACGACACTTGATTTCCTGTAGATTCTAACGAAATCAAAAGATATTTTGCATTGTCCATAATAACTGCACAGGTAAAAAAACCAGAAAAACAAATGAATTGGTCGAAGAGGGCTGTTATTGAAAGGCCGATGAAATGCCTTTGAAAAGATATCTGCAAATTACAAGGTGTTTGCATTTCGCAAACAATAATCTGTTTGTCAATACAGATAAATTGAGCAAGATTAAACCTGTGATCAATTATTTGAACAAAAACTTTAAAGAAGTATATATAATGAAAGAGAAGACAATGCTATTGATGAATCGCTCATGAAATTGTAGGGGCGCTTATCTTATAGGCAATTTAACCCGTCATAAAAGGCTGAGTCATCGAAATGACTACACAAGGATCCAATCGTACTCCAAAACCACATTGTATTACAGAGTACAACAAGGGAATGAATGGAATTGATCTCCAAGACCAAATATTAGCAAGCTTTCCAGTAGTGAGGAAATACATGAAAGGAAGTAAAAAAAATATTTTTATCTGCTGGTCTAATTAATTCCTACATTTTATGCAACGAAATAAATAACGGGTGGAAACAATGTTACGTTGACTATAGGATCAACATAGCCGAATCACTATTGAAGAATATGCCAAAACCGAATTATAGAGAACGAGGACAATTATCTTCCGGAGATATGCCAGAAAGACTGCACTCGAAGTATTGGGCTCATTCTCCAAAACATATTGACCCAGCAGCATCAAAATTAAGGCCGTCAAAACCTTGTAGGGTTTGCCAAAAAAATAAAAAACGTATAGAAACAACGTGGGAGTGTAAGAAGTGAAAAGTTCCCTTACATCTACCAGAATGATTCGAATTGTCTCACACTATTGCAGATTATTAATTTTGTATTACTGATTTTCGTGTAAATAAACTTTTTGTAGTACTTGCATCTACCACAATTATTGCATCAGGCTGTAATTACTTATCAAATATTTTTAATTTTAAAAGGGCGCCGCCGCTAATATTTATATTTGGCCCGATCATCGTACTACGGGCTATGCCCGTAATATTCACTTTTGGCCCGATCAGCGTACTACGGGCTATGCCCGTAGTTGTCGTTTAACAATTTGAGCGCCACGCTGATTTTTAAGGAAGTCCCCGCCAGGCCACGCGCGCCGCTTAAAAGCGCTGAAATTGTAGAGCCAATGTTTCTTATCGCAGTAGAAGATAGTTTACGTTAAGAACGTGATCCTTATAAGCATTCATTCAACACGTTGGACGCCAAGTCTGTTTTGTTCTCTTTACCGTTTGACCCGCTAGATAAGATTTTATCGAAATGGATTCGTGGCCGGCATTACTTTTACGACAAACCAGTTCATTGCAGTACTTGGTCCTGTGCAGACAAAAATTTTCTTTAACCCTAAGCGTCAAAATGCCAGTCCGAGAGTGTGTGTGAAAGACGGTCTAAAAAACAACAACACAAACTCCAAAGAAAACCGGGAAAAGGCTCTGTAGTACGAAAATATTGTTAATTATGTTATGATAAAAATGTAACAAAACATGGTAGAGTAATGGCCAGGAGAAAGACTAAGCGAGGTGTCACATTTTGTAATACCCGTAAAGGAGATCGGTTATTATGTTTACCGTGTTTGAATGAAATCCATTAATCCTGTAATGAGTCAAAATTATGTAAATTTGAAATAATTTTTCTGTAAATCCATAAAACAGTGTAAATTTTATAGTTCTATATCATGTTACACGATGTCAGCCAGTGGTGGTTGACGCGGCCTAAACGGAAAGTCTAGTGTCAGCCACCGATGGCTGACGTGGCGCTCAACGTATTAAGGGGGGATAAAAGGGACGGTTGGGTCCACCTGATGGCCTGCCATTGGCTAACTGAAACGAGATTCTAACGCAGTAGCTTCAGATTTTTATAAAAGCAACTTGCTTCGTCTTCTACCTCTCATTTTGATCCTGCTTGCCACAGAAAATCTGCGTTGCGTCGACGAGTCTGAACAGCTAGTACAGCTAGAAGGAATTGCTATAGTGTCTTCGAAGTGACAGTTTCCGTGCAACTAGAAGGAATTCTTACAGTGATTTTTACGATGATTCGCTCTATTACCGATCTTGCCAAGGATTGCGCTCCTTCGAATGAGGTAATTAATTTTTGACCTTTTAATTTCGCAAGTTCGCCGTAGTTTCAGGATCATACAATTATGTTGTCCAAATTTGTATATTGTAACTGGTTTATAAAATTGATTGCCATTTTTTATAGAATCTTAAATGACTAACGTCAGAGAATGCATTAGGATCAACAGAATTAATAAAAAATTCATGATGTCATTCAAAAAGTGATATGGTTAATAGACTCATCTAATAATTTGGAGATAAACAAAATTAAAATACAGGCTCGATAAATTATTTAACGACTAACTGAATTAATATATGCATTCTCATTAATATAATGCATTCTCTGTTACCGTATTTAACCAATAGATGAAATAATTTTCAAATCCATTAAATTATTCTCACAAATACAATTAAGTAATTTGGCGATCAACCGAACCAATATACAAATTTACAAAATAATATATATATGTAATAAGAACGAAATATTCGCTTTTCGTTACAGAGATCGAGAAATGGAGCGAATAACGAGGCGTCCGCTGCGATGGACGAAATACATGAACAGCTCGCAGTACGGTTTCTTGTAAAGAGATCGAAAAGCTACACGATCGGCAAACACCCGTCGTCAAGAAGACAGAGACAATCGAGTAGGGTTGCGAGGACTGTTGCGAGGACGATTGCGAGTTCCATTCCGAGTTTGTCTGCCAGTTCGATTGCCAGATTGATTTCGAGTCCAATTGCGAATTCGATTGCGAGTTCGAGTTCGACTGTAAGTTCGACTGCGAGTCCATCTTCGAATTCGACCGCACAAGAATCTCTGCAATATTTACGCTTGGCGCCAAGAACAGGGCACAGAACCCTAGCGGAACCGCAGTTCAAGGAACCGCTAACTTATCAATGTTATTATTGCCCGAAATACTTTCTGCACAAAATGGTCTATAGACAGCACGCAATTTGCCATATTCGGAAGCTCCACTGATATACGAAATACAAGAAGGGATACAAATCGATAATAGAAAAGAGAAGACACGAATTTTTTTCGATCGCGTCGCATAAAACAATCGGCTCTTTTCAGGGCCATACATATTAACCCCGGAAAGTACGTCCATAAATATTATTGATAAGTGATCAGTGTTTAGTGACCATGTAGTGAAAGTAAACGTTGAAATTGCCTGCCCGGAGACATTCTTCTCTTCGTCACCGTCGGCTACAGATCAGCTGCGCAGTTTATCAAAAATTGTACGAGGTCAATGCACTATCCTCCTGCACCCATTTCCGTGCATGAAGTGGATTTACAACTAAATGGGTGAGTTTTTTATTAATTATATTCTTCATATACAAATTACATACGCCTTTTAACGCGAATATTTGTTATTAAATTTTCTTTGCGAATCATTCGTTGAACTGTGTTCGGAAACGGTATTATTTAAATTAAAATATCATTTACGTACCTTGTTAAACTTCACTGTACACCTTGCTTAAAAATTTCGTATCTTACACACGAGGTGTCATGCACACTAGAAAATTAAAACGGCCGTCACGGTTAAATTACTTATTATTTTGAATTCGAAAAATTAGTAAATATTCTTCAGACATTCTGAAGTAAGAATAAATAGCGTTCTTCTTAAAATTATCACTGTAATGTAATAAAATTAAATTCGGAAGTTCACGCACCGTGACTTGTTCATTGATGCGAAAGCAGCACTTCACCTCTCATTGGTCAGTGTTTATCGTTAATAACTCGTAAACAAAGCCGCGGATTGTATTTTCGCAAAGGAAAAAGTTACTTCAAATGACCTTAGCTATCCCTCATTTTCTGCTGTTAAAATAATTGTGGAACGCCCTGTACATATATATAATGGAAATTACTTTCCTTAGACATCAAATTATAAAAACATATCAATCGTAATCAAATAAAGTTTTCATTTAATCTCAAAACAAAACATATTTCAATGCATTCTATAAATACTATAGAAATTGAAAGAGTATCAACTTCAGTTTTTTAAAATAGAACTTCTTTATTCGTCTCCTAATACTTGCCATCGATGAAAAATATGTTTATTTTGCAAAAAAATCTACTATTCCAATGTAATGTGAGATGTTGCATTGAAAATGAACTTCACGCGTTCAGTCTGCAGGGGAAATTGTGAAAGCGGCTACCTGATTGGGTTTGCGGAAATATGTCTAGTCTCAGCCCCTGACTTTTGCTGCTTAACCTCTTAAATCTGCGATTTACATTCGAGAATTTCGGGCCGGAAACGTAAACAAGCTCGCGCAGCCTTCGAGCCATTCGCACGACTTGTACAATACGCTGATCGGGCCAATCGTAAATATTACGGGCATCGCTCGTGGTACGACGGTCGCGGTTGGTAATTTGCCCCATCACAAATAGCACAGACAAGGTTCGTGATGCGTTCTTATTATCTCTTCGTATCGTGATCAGTTTCAAGTTATTCTTGATCACATTCGCACATCGAAATTTATCTTCATAAATTCTAGAGAAGCATGCCCACAAGATGTTTTCAAGAAAAAGATTTCGTGATGAGAGCAGTGAGAATTGTGCTAATAATTTTGCTAACGAAAGTGACAGTAGTGACAATATATGTTCTGTTCGAAGAAAATGCATGCGATTAGTTATTGATGATACTTCTGACGACGATCAACTACCAGAGCCCTGGCTTTGGAAAGAAATAAGAAATAGTCCAAAAATCTGAGACTATACGATGACTGCTAGCCTAAGAGAGGCAGCCTTACACCGACTTAGGAGGAAGTAGAAGAGAATTAGATATATTTAATCTAATATTTATTTGATGACATATTCTGGCAAAATATTGTAACCGAAACTAACCGGTATGCAGATCAAATACGAGTGAATCCATGCAGAACAGGAGAAATCGACGACACTTGATTTCCTGTAGATTCTAACGAAATCAAAAGATATTTTGCATTGTCCATAATAACTGCACAGGTAAAAAAACCAGAAAAACAAATGAATTGGTCGAAGAGGGCTGTTATTGAAAGGCCGATGAAATGCCTTTGAAAAGATATCTGCAAATTACAAGGTGTTTGCATTTCGCAAACAATAATCTGTTTGTCAATACAGATAAATTGAGCAAGATTAAACCTGTGATCAATTATTTGAACAAAAACTTTAAAGAAGTATATATAATGAAAGAGAAGACAATGCTATTGATGAATCGCTCATGAAATTGTAGGGGCGCTTATCTTATAGGCAATTTAACCCGTCATAAAAGGCTGAGTCATCGAAATGACTACACAAGGATCCAATCGTACTCCAAAACCACATTGTATTACAGAGTACAACAAGGGAATGAATGGAATTGATCTCCAAGACCAAATATTAGCAAGCTTTCCAGTAGTGAGGAAATACATGAAAGGAAGTAAAAAAAATATTTTTATCTGCTGGTCTAATTAATTCCTACATTTTATGCAACGAAATAAATAACGGGTGGAAACAATGTTACGTTGACTATAGGATCAACATAGCCGAATCACTATTGAAGAATATGCCAAAACCGAATTATAGAGAACGAGGACAATTATCTTCCGGAGATATGCCAAAAAGACTGCACTCGAAGTATTGGGCTCATTCTCCAAAACATATTGACCCAGCAGCATCAAAATTAAGGCCGTCAAAACCTTGTAGGGTTTGCCAAAAAAATAAAAAACGTATAGAAACAACGTGGGAGTGTAAGAAGTGAAAAGTTCCCTTACTTCTACCAGAATGATTCGAATTGTCTCACACTATTGCAGATTATTAATTTTGTATTACTGATTTTCGTGTAAATAAACTTTTTGTAGTACTTGCATCTACCACAATTATTGCATCAGGCTGTAATTACTTATCAAATATTTTTAATTTTAAAAGGGCGCCGCCGCTAATATTTATATTTGGCCCGATCATCGTACTACGGGCTATGCCCGTAATATTCACTTTTGGCCCGATCAGCGTACTACGGGCTATGCCCGTAGTTGTCGTTTAACAATTTGAGCGCCACGCTGATTTTTAAGGAAGTCCCCGCCAGGCCACGCGCGCCGCTTAAAAGCGCTGAAATTGTAGAGCCAATGTTTCTTATCGCAGTAGAAGATAGTTTACGTTAAGAACGTGATCCTTATAAGCATTCATTCAACACGTTGGACGCCAAGTCTGTTTTGTTCTCTTTACCGTTTGACCCGCTAGATAAGATTTTATCGAAATGGATTCGTGGCCGGCATTACTTTTACGACAAACCAGTTCATTGCAGTACTTGGTCCTGTGCAGACAAAAATTTTCTTTAACCCTAAGCGTCAAAATGCCAGTCCGAGAGTGTGTGTGAAAGACGGTCTAAAAAACAACAACACAAACTCCAAAGAAAACCGGGAAAAGGCTCTGTAGTACGAAAATATTGTTAATTATGTTATGATAAAAATGTAACAAAACATGGTAGAGTAATGGCCAGGAGAAAGACTAAGCGAGGTGTCACATTTTGTAATACCCGTAAAGGAGATCGGTTATTATGTTTACCGTGTTTGAATGAAATCCATTAATCCTGTAATGAGTCAAAATTATGTAAATTTGAAATAATTTTTCTGTAAATCCATAAAACAGTGTAAATTTTATAGTTCTATATCATGTTACACGATGTCAGCCAGTGGTGGTTGACGCGGCCTAAACGGAAAGTCTAGTGTCAGCCACCGATGGCTGACGTGGCGCTCAACGTATTAAGGGGGGATAAAAGGGACGGTTGGGTCCACCTGATGGCCTGCCATTGGCTAACTGAAACGAGATTCTAACGCAGTAGCTTCAGATTTTTATAAAAGCAACTTGCTTCGTCTTCTACCTCTCATTTTGATCCTGCTTGCCACAGAAAATCTGCGTTGCGTCGACGAGTCTGAACAGCTAGTATAGCTAGAAGGAATTGCTATAGTGTCTTCGAAGTGACAGTTTCCGTGCAACTAGAAGGAATTCTTACAGTGATTTTTACGATGATTCGCTCTATTACCGATCTTGCCAAGGATTGCGCTCCTTCGAATGAGGTAATTAATTTTTGATCTTTTAATTTCGCAAGTTCGCCGTAGTTTCAGGATCATACAATTATGTTGTCCAAATTTGTATATTGTAACTGGTTTATAAAATTGATTGCCATTTTTTATAGAATCTTAAATGACTAACGTCAGAGAATGCATTAGGATCAACAGAATTAATAAAAAATTCATGATGTCATTCAAAAAGTGATATGGTTAATAGACTCATCTAATAATTTGGAGATAAACAAAATTAAAATACAGGCTCGATAAATTATTTAACGACTAACTGAATTAATATATGCATTCTCATTAATATAATGCATTCTCTGTTACCGTATTTAACCAATAGATGAAATAATTTTCAAATCCATTAAATTATTCTCACAAATACAATTAAGTAATTTGGCGATCAACCGAACCAATATACAAATTTACAAAATAATATATATATGTAATAAGAACGAAATATTCGCTTTTCGTTACAGAGATCGAGAAATGGAGCGAATAACGAGGCGTCCGCTGCGATGGACGAAATACATGAACAGCTCGCAGTACGGTTTCTTGTAAAGAGATCGAAAACCTACACGATCGGCAAACACCCGTCGTCAAGAAGACAGAGACAATCGAGTAGGGTTGCGAGGACTGTTGCGAGGACGATTGCGAGTTCCATTCCGAGTTTGTCTGCCAGTTCGATTGCCAGATTGATTTCGAGTCCAATTGCGAATTCGATTGCGAGTTCGAGTTCGACTGTAAGTTCGACTGCGAGTCCATCTTCGAATTCGACCGCACAAGAATCTCTGCAATATTTACGCTTGGCGCCAAGAACAGGGCACAGAACCCTAGCGGAACCGCAGTTCAAGGAACCGCTAACTTATCAATGTTATTATTGCCCGAAATACTTTCTGCACAAAATGGTCTATAGACAGCACGCAATTTGCCATATTCGGAAGCTCCACTGATATACGAAATACAAGAAGGGATACAAATCGATAATAGAAAAGAGAAGACACGAATTTTTTTCGATCGCGTCGCATAAAACAATCGGCTCTTTTCAGGGCCATACATATTAACCCCGGAAAGTACGTCCATAAATATTATTGATAAGTGATCAGTGTTTAGTGACCATGTAGTGAAAGTAAACGTTGAAATTGCCTGCCCGGAGACATTCTTCTCTTCGTCACCGTCGGCTACAGATCAGCTGCGCAGTTCATCAAAAATTGTACGAGGTCAATGCACTATCCTCCTGCACCCATTTCCGTGCATGAAGTGGATTTACAACTAAATGGGTGAGTTTTTTATTAATTATATTCTTCATATACAAATTACATACGCCTTTTAACGCGAATATTTGTTATTAAATTTTCTTTGCGAATCATTCGTTGAACTGTGTTCGGAAACGGTATTATTTAAATTAAAATATCATTTACGTACCTTGTTAAACTTCACTGTACACCTTGCTTAAAAATTTCGTATCTTACACACGAGGTGTCATGCACACTAGAAAATTAAAACGGCCGTCACGGTTAAATTACTTATTATTTTGAATTCGAAAAATTAGTAAATATTCTTCAGACATTCTGAAGTAAGAATAAATAGCGTTCTTCTTAAAATTATCACTGTAATGTAATAAAATTAAATTCGGAAGTTCACGCACCGTGACTTGTTCATTGATGCGAAAGCAGCACTTCACCTCTCATTGGTCAGTGTTTATCGTTAATAACTCGTAAACAAAGCCGCGGATTGTATTTTCGCAAAGGAAAAAGTTACTTCAAATGACCTTAGCTATCCCTCATTTTCTGCTGTTAAAATAATTGTGGAACGCCCTGTACATATATATAATGGAAATTACTTTCCTTAGACATCAAATTATAAAAACATATCAATCGTAATCAAATAAAGTTTTCATTTAATCTCAAAACAAAACATATTTCAATGCATTCTATAAATACTATAGAAATTGAAAGAGTATCAACTTCAGTTTTTTAAAATAGAACTTCTTTATTCGTCTCCTAATACTTGCCATCGATGAAAAATATGTTTATTTTGCAAAAAAATCTACTATTCCAATGTAATGTGAGATGTTGCATTGAAAATGAACTTCACGCGTTCAGTCTGCAGGGGAAATTGTGAAAGCGGCTACCTGATTGGGTTTGCGGAAATATGTCTAGTCTCAGCCCCTGACTTTTGCTGCTTAACCTCTTAAATCTGCGATTTACATTCGAGAATTTCGGGCCGGAAACGTAAACAAGCTCGCGCAGCCTTCGAGCCATTCGCACGACTTGTACAATACGCTGATCGGGCCAATCGTAAATATTACGGGCATCGCTCGTGGTACGACGGTCGCGGTTGGTAATTTGCCCCATCACAAATAGCACAGACAAGGTTCGTGATGCGTTCTTATTATCTCTTCGTATCGTGATCAGTTTCAAGTTATTCTTGATCACATTCGCACATCGAAATTTATCTTCATAAATTCTAGAGAAGCATGCCCACAAGATGTTTTCAAGAAAAAGATTTCGTGATGAGAGCAGTGAGAATTGTGCTAATAATTTTGCTAACGAAAGTGACAGTAGTGACAATATATGTTCTGTTCGAAGAAAATGCATGCGATTAGTTATTGATGATACTTCTGACGACGATCAACTACCAGAGCCCTGGCTTTGGAAAGAAATAAGAAATAGTCCAAAAATCTGAGACTATACGATGACTGCTAGCCTAAGAGAGGCAGCCTTACACCGACTTAGGAGGAAGTAGAAGAGAATTAGATATATTTAATCTAATATTTATTTGATGACATATTCTGGCAAAATATTGTAACCGAAACTAACCGGTATGCAGATCAAATACGAGTGAATCCATGCAGAACAGGAGAAATCGACGACACTTGATTTCCTGTAGATTCTAACGAAATCAAAAGATATTTTGCATTGTCCATAATAACTGCACAGGTAAAAAAACCAGAAAAACAAATGAATTGGTCGAAGAGGGCTGTTATTGAAAGGCCGATGAAATGCCTTTGAAAAGATATCTGCAAATTACAAGGTGTTTGCATTTCGCAAACAATAATCTGTTTGTCAATACAGATAAATTGAGCAAGATTAAACCTGTGATCAATTATTTGAACAAAAACTTTAAAGAAGTATATATAATGAAAGAGAAGACAATGCTATTGATGAATCGCTCATGAAATTGTAGGGGCGCTTATCTTATAGGCAATTTAACCCGTCATAAAAGGCTGAGTCATCGAAATGACTACACAAGGATCCAATCGTACTCCAAAACCACATTGTATTACAGAGTACAACAAGGGAATGAATGGAATTGATCTCCAAGACCAAATATTAGCAAGCTTTCCAGTAGTGAGGAAATACATGAAAGGAAGTAAAAAAAATATTTTTATCTGCTGGTCTAATTAATTCCTACATTTTATGCAACGAAATAAATAACGGGTGGAAACAATGTTACGTTGACTATAGGATCAACATAGCCGAATCACTATTGAAGAATATGCCAAAACCGAATTATAGAGAACGAGGACAATTATCTTCCGGAGATATGCCAAAAAGACTGCACTCGAAGTATTGGGCTCATTCTCCAAAACATATTGACCCAGCAGCATCAAAATTAAGGCCGTCAAAACCTTGTAGGGTTTGCCAAAAAAATAAAAAACGTATAGAAACAACGTGGGAGTGTAAGAAGTGAAAAGTTCCCTTACTTCTACCAGAATGATTCGAATTGTCTCACACTATTGCAGATTATTAATTTTGTATTACTGATTTTCGTGTAAATAAACTTTTTGTAGTACTTGCATCTACCACAATTATTGCATCAGGCTGTAATTACTTATCAAATATTTTTAATTTTAAAAGGGCGCCGCCGCTAATATTTATATTTGGCCCGATCATCGTACTACGGGCTATGCCCGTAATATTCACTTTTGGCCCGATCAGCGTACTACGGGCTATGCCCGTAGTTGTCGTTTAACAATTTGAGCGCCACGCTGATTTTTAAGGAAGTCCCCGCCAGGCCACGCGCGCCGCTTAAAAGCGCTGAAATTGTAGAGCCAATGTTTCTTATCGCAGTAGAAGATAGTTTACGTTAAGAACGTGATCCTTATAAGCATTCATTCAACACGTTGGACGCCAAGTCTGTTTTGTTCTCTTTACCGTTTGACCCGCTAGATAAGATTTTATCGAAATGGATTCGTGGCCGGCATTACTTTTACGACAAACCAGTTCATTGCAGTACTTGGTCCTGTGCAGACAAAAATTTTCTTTAACCCTAAGCGTCAAAATGCCAGTCCGAGAGTGTGTGTGAAAGACGGTCTAAAAAACAACAACACAAACTCCAAAGAAAACCGGGAAAAGGCTCTGTAGTACGAAAATATTGTTAATTATGTTATGATAAAAATGTAACAAAACATGGTAGAGTAATGGCCAGGAGAAAGACTAAGCGAGGTGTCACATTTTGTAATACCCGTAAAGGAGATCGGTTATTATGTTTACCGTGTTTGAATGAAATCCATTAATCCTGTAATGAGTCAAAATTATGTAAATTTGAAATAATTTTTCTGTAAATCCATAAAACAGTGTAAATTTTATAGTTCTATATCATGTTACACGATGTCAGCCAGTGGTGGTTGACGCGGCCTAAACGGAAAGTCTAGTGTCAGCCACCGATGGCTGACGTGGCGCTCAACGTATTAAGGGGGGATAAAAGGGACGGTTGGGTCCACCTGATGGCCTGCCATTGGCTAACTGAAACGAGATTCTAACGCAGTAGCTTCAGATTTTTATAAAAGCAACTTGCTTCGTCTTCTACCTCTCATTTTGATCCTGCTTGCCACAGAAAATCTGCGTTGCGTCGACGAGTCTGAACAGCTAGTATAGCTAGAAGGAATTGCTATAGTGTCTTCGAAGTGACAGTTTCCGTGCAACTAGAAGGAATTCTTACAGTGATTTTTACGATGATTCGCTCTATTACCGATCTTGCCAAGGATTGCGCTCCTTCGAATGAGGTAATTAATTTTTGATCTTTTAATTTCGCAAGTTCGCCGTAGTTTCAGGATCATACAATTATGTTGTCCAAATTTGTATATTGTAACTGGTTTATAAAATTGATTGCCATTTTTTATAGAATCTTAAATGACTAACGTCAGAGAATGCATTAGGATCAACAGAATTAATAAAAAATTCATGATGTCATTCAAAAAGTGATATGGTTAATAGACTCATCTAATAATTTGGAGATAAACAAAATTAAAATACAGGCTCGATAAATTATTTAACGACTAACTGAATTAATATATGCATTCTCATTAATATAATGCATTCTCTGTTACCGTATTTAACCAATAGATGAAATAATTTTCAAATCCATTAAATTATTCTCACAAATACAATTAAGTAATTTGGCGATCAACCGAACCAATATACAAATTTACAAAATAATATATATATGTAATAAGAACGAAATATTCGCTTTTCGTTACAGAGATCGAGAAATGGAGCGAATAACGAGGCGTCCGCTGCGATGGACGAAATACATGAACAGCTCGCAGTACGGTTTCTTGTAAAGAGATCGAAAACCTACACGATCGGCAAACACCCGTCGTCAAGAAGACAGAGACAATCGAGTAGGGTTGCGAGGACTGTTGCGAGGACGATTGCGAGTTCCATTCCGAGTTTGTCTGCCAGTTCGATTGCCAGATTGATTTCGAGTCCAATTGCGAATTCGATTGCGAGTTCGAGTTCGACTGTAAGTTCGACTGCGAGTCCATCTTCGAATTCGACCGCACAAGAATCTCTGCAATATTTACGCTTGGCGCCAAGAACAGGGCACAGAACCCTAGCGGAACCGCAGTTCAAGGAACCGCTAACTTATCAATGTTATTATTGCCCGAAATACTTTCTGCACAAAATGGTCTATAGACAGCACGCAATTTGCCATATTCGGAAGCTCCACTGATATACGAAATACAAGAAGGGATACAAATCGATAATAGAAAAGAGAAGACACGAATTTTTTTCGATCGCGTCGCATAAAACAATCGGCTCTTTTCAGGGCCATACATATTAACCCCGGAAAGTACGTCCATAAATATTATTGATAAGTGATCAGTGTTTAGTGACCATGTAGTGAAAGTAAACGTTGAAATTGCCTGCCCGGAGACATTCTTCTCTTCGTCACCGTCGGCTACAGATCAGCTGCGCAGTTCATCAAAAATTGTACGAGGTCAATGCACTATCCTCCTGCACCCATTTCCGTGCATGAAGTGGATTTACAACTAAATGGGTGAGTTTTTTATTAATTATATTCTTCATATACAAATTACATACGCCTTTTAACGCGAATATTTGTTATTAAATTTTCTTTGCGAATCATTCGTTGAACTGTGTTCGGAAACGGTATTATTTAAATTAAAATATCATTTACGTACCTTGTTAAACTTCACTGTACACCTTGCTTAAAAATTTCGTATCTTACACACGAGGTGTCATGCACACTAGAAAATTAAAACGGCCGTCACGGTTAAATTACTTATTATTTTGAATTCGAAAAATTAGTAAATATTCTTCAGACATTCTGAAGTAAGAATAAATAGCGTTCTTCTTAAAATTATCACTGTAATGTAATAAAATTAAATTCGGAAGTTCACGCACCGTGACTTGTTCATTGATGCGAAAGCAGCACTTCACCTCTCATTGGTCAGTGTTTATCGTTAATAACTCGTAAACAAAGCCGCGGATTGTATTTTCGCAAAGGAAAAAGTTACTTCAAATGACCTTAGCTATCCCTCATTTTCTGCTGTTAAAATAATTGTGGAACGCCCTGTACATATATATATATAATGGAAATTACTTTCCTTAGACATCAAATTATAAAAACATATCAATCGTAATCAAATAAAGTTTTCATTTAATCTCAAAACAAAACATATTTCAATGCTTTCTATAAATACTATAGAAATTGAAAGAGTATCAACTTCAGTTTTTTAAAATAGAACTTCTTTATTCGTCTCCTAATACTTGCCATCGATGAAAAATATGTTTATTTTGCAAAAAAATCTACTATTCCAATGTAATGTGAGATGTTGCATTGAAAATGAACTTCACGCGTTCAGTCTGCAGGGGAAATTGTGAAAGCGGCTACCTGATTGGGTTTGCGGAAATATGTCTAGTCTCAGCCCCTGACTTTTGCTGCTTAACCTCTTAAATCTGCGATTTACGTTCGAGAATTTCGGGCCGGAAACGTAAACAAGCTCGCGCAGCCTTCGAGCCATTCGCACGACTTGTACAATACGCTGATCGGGCCAATCGTAAATATTACGGGCATCGCTCGTGGTACGACGGTCGCGGTTGGTAATTTGCCCCATCACAAATAGCACAGACAAGGTTCGTGATGCGTTCTTATTATCTCTTCGTATCGTGATCAGTTTCAAGTTATTCTTGATCACATTCGCACATCGAAATTTATCTTCATAAATTCTAGAGAAGCATCCCCACAAGATGTTTTCAAGAAAAAGATTTCGTGATGAGAGCAGTGAGATTTGTGCTAATAATTTTGCTAACGAAAGTGACAGTAGTGACAATATATGTTCTGTTCGAAGAAAATGCATGCGATTAGATATTGATGATACTTCTGACGACGATCAACTACCAGAGCCCTGGCTTTGGAGAGGAATAAGAAATAGTCCAAAAATCTGAGACTATACGATGACTGCTAGCCTAAGAGAGGCAGCCTCACTCTGACTTAGGAGGAAGTAGAAGAGAATTAGATATATTTAATCTAATATTTATTTGATGACATATTCTGGCAAAATATTGTAACCGAAACTAACCGGTATGCAGATCAAATACGAGTGAATCCATGCAGAACAGGAGAAATCGACGACACTTGATTTCCTGTAGATTCTAACGAAATCAAAAGATATTTTGCATTGTCCATAATAACTGCACAGGTAAAAAAACCAGAAAAACAAATGAATTGGTCGAAGAGGGCTGTTATTGAAAGGCCGATGAAATGCCTTTGAAAAGATATCTGCAAATTACAAGGTGTTTGCATTTCGCAAACAATAATCTGTTTGTCAATACAGATAAATTGAGCAAGATTAAACCTGTGATCAATTATTTGAACAAAAACTTTAAAGAAGTATATATAATGAAAGAGAAGACAATGCTATTGATGAATCGCTCATGAAATTGTAGGGGCGCTTATCTTATAGGCAATTTAACCCGTCATAAAAGGCTGACTCATCGAAATGACTACACAAGGATCCAATCGTACTCCAAAACCACATTGTATTACAGAGTACAACAAGGGAATGAATGGAATTGATCTCCAAGACCAAATATTAGCAAGCTTTCCAGTAGTGAGGAAATACATGAAAGGAAGTAAAAAAAATATTTTTATCTGCTGGTCTAATTAATTCCTACATTTTATGCAACGAAATAAATAACGGGTGGAAACAATGTTACGTTGACTATAGGATCAACATAGCCGAATCACTATTGAAGAATATGCCAAAACCGAATTATAGAGAACGAGGACAATTATCTTCCGGAGATATGCCAGAAAGACTGCACTCGAAGTATTGGGCTCATTCTCCAAAACATATTGACCCAGCAGCATCAAAATTAAGGCCGTCAAAACCTTGTAGGGTTTGCCAAAAAAATAAAAAACGTATAGAAACAACGTGGGAGTGTAAGAAGTGAAAAGTTCCCTTACATCTACCAGAATGATTCGAATTGTCTCACACTATTGCAGATTATTAATTTTGTATTACTGATTTTCGTGTAAATAAACTTTTTGTAGTACTTGCATCTACCACAATTATTGCATCAGGCTGTAATTACTTATCAAATATTTTTAATTTTAAAAGGGCGCCGCCGCTAATATTTATATTTGGCCCGATCATCGTACTACGGGCTATGCCCGTAATATTCACTTTTGGCCCGATCAGCGTACTACGGGCTATGCCCGTAGTTGTCGTTTAACAATTTGAGCGCCACGCTGATTTTTAAGGAAGTCCCCGCCAGGCCACGCGCGCCGCTTAAAAGCGCTGAAATTGTAGAGCCAATGTTTCTTATCGCAGTAGAAGATAGTTTACGTTAAGAACGTGATCCTTATAAGCATTCATTCAACACGTTGGACGCCAAGTCTGTTTTGTTCTCTTTACCGTTTGACCCGCTAGATAAGATTTTATCGAAATGGATTCGTGGCCGGCATTACTTTTACGACAAACCAGTTCATTGCAGTACTTGGTCCTGTGCAGACAAAAATTTTCTTTAACCCTAAGCGTCAAAATGCCAGTCCGAGAGTGTGTGTGAAAGACGGTCTAAAAAACAACAACACAAACTCCAAAGAAAACCGGGAAAAGGCTCTGTAGTACGAAAATATTGTTAATTATGTTATGATAAAAATGTAACAAAACATGGTAGAGTAATGGCCAGGAGAAAGACTAAGCGAGGTGTCACATTTTGTAATACCCGTAAAGGAGATCGGTTATTATGTTTACCGTGTTTGAATGAAATCCATTAATCCTGTAATGAGTCAAAATTATGTAAATTTGAAATAATTTTTCTGTAAATCCATAAAACAGTGTAAATTTTATAGTTCTATATCATGTTACACGATGTCAGCCAGTGGTGGTTGACGCGGCCTAAACGGAAAGTCTAGTGTCAGCCACCGATGGCTGACGTGGCGCTCAACGTATTAAGGGGGGATAAAAGGGACGGTTGGGTCCACCTGATGGCCTGCCATTGGCTAACTGAAACGAGATTCTAACGCAGTAGCTTCAGATTTTTATAAAAGCAACTTGCTTCGTCTTCTACCTCTCATTTTGATCCTGCTTGCCACAGAAAATCTGCGTTGCGTCGACGAGTCTGAACAGCTAGTATAGCTAGAAGGAATTGCTATAGTGTCTTCGAAGTGACAGTTTCCGTGCAACTAGAAGGAATTCTTACAGTGATTTTTACGATGATTCGCTCTATTACCGATCTTGCCAAGGATTGCGCTCCTTCGAATGAGGTAATTAATTTTTGACCTTTTAATTTCGCAAGTTCGCCGTAGTTTCAGGATCATACAATTATGTTGTCCAAATTTGTATATTGTAACTGGTTTATAAAATTGATTGCCATTTTTTATAGAATCTTAAATGACTAACGTCAGAGAATGCATTAGGATCAACAGAATTAATAAAAAATTCATGATGTCATTCAAAAAGTGATATGGTTAATAGACTCATCTAATAATTTGGAGATAAACAAAATTAAAATACAGGCTCGATAAATTATTTAACGACTAACTGAATTAATATATGCATTCTCATTAATATAATGCATTCTCTGTTACCGTATTTAACCAATAGATGAAATAATTTTCAAATCCATTAAATTATTCTCACAAATACAATTAAGTAATTTGGCGATCAACCGAACCAATATACAAATTTACAAAATAATATATATATGTAATAAGAACGAAATATTCGCTTTTCGTTACAGAGATCGAGAAATGGAGCGAATAACGAGGCGTCCGCTGCGATGGACGAAATACATGAACAGCTCGCAGTACGGTTTCTTGTAAAGAGATCGAAAAGCTACACGATCGGCAAACACCCGTCGTCAAGAAGACAGAGACAATCGAGTAGGGTTGCGAGGACTGTTGCGAGGACGATTGCGAGTTCCATTCCGAGTTTGTCTGCCAGTTCGATTGCCAGATTGATTTCGAGTCCAATTGCGAATTCGATTGCGAGTTCGAGTTCGACTGTAAGTTCGACTGCGAGTCCATCTTCGAATTCGACCGCACAAGAATCTCTGCAATATTTACGCTTGGCGCCAAGAACAGGGCACAGAACCCTAGCGGAACCGCAGTTCAAGGAACCGCTAACTTATCAATGTTATTATTGCCCGAAATACTTTCTGCACAAAATGGTCTATAGACAGCACGCAATTTGCCATATTCGGAAGCTCCACTGATATACGAAATACAAGAAGGGATACAAATCGATAATAGAAAAGAGAAGACACGAATTTTTTTCGATCGCGTCGCATAAAACAATCGGCTCTTTTCAGGGCCATACATATTAACCCCGGAAAGTACGTCCATAAATATTATTGATAAGTGATCAGTGTTTAGTGACCATGTAGTGAAAGTAAACGTTGAAATTGCCTGCCCGGAGACATTCTTCTCTTCGTCACCGTCGGCTACAGATCAGCTGCGCAGTTCATCAAAAATTGTACGAGGTCAATGCACTATCCTCCTGCACCCATTTCCGTGCATGAAGTGGATTTACAACTAAATGGGTGAGTTTTTTATTAATTATATTCTTCATATACAAATTACATACGCCTTTTAACGCGAATATTTATTATTAAATTAGCTTTGCGAATCATTCGTTGAACTGTGTTCGGAAACGGTATTATTTAAATTAAAATATCATTTACGTACCTTGTTAAACTTCACTGTACACCTTGCTTAAAAATTTCGTATCTTACACACGAGGTGTCATGCACACTAGAAAATTAAAACGGCCGTCACGGTTAAATTACTTATTATTTTGAATTCGAAAAATTAGTAAATATTCTTCAGACATTCTGAAGTAAGAATAAATAGCGTTCTTCTTAAAATTATCACTGTAATGTAATAAAATTAAATTCGGAAGTTCACGCACCGTGACTTGTTCATTGATGCGAAAGCAGCACTTCACCTCTCATTGGTCAGTGTTTATCGTTAATAACTCGTAAACAAAGCCGCGGATTGTATTTTCGCAAAGGAAAAAGTTACTTCAAATGACCTTAGCTATCCCTCATTTTCTGCTGTTAAAATAATTGTGGAACGCCCTGTACATATATATATATAATGGAAATTACTTTCCTTAGACATCAAATTATAAAAACATATCAATCGTAATCAAATAAAGTTTTCATTTAATCTCAAAACAAAACATATTTCAATGCTTTCTATAAATACTATAGAAATTGAAAGAGTATCAACTTCAGTTTTTTAAAATAGAACTTCTTTATTCGTCTCCTAATACTTGCCATCGATGAAAAATATGTTTATTTTGCAAAAAAATCTACTATTCCAATGTAATGTGAGATGTTGCATTGAAAATGAACTTCACGCGTTCAGTCTGCAGGGGAAATTGTGAAAGCGGCTACCTGATTGGGTTTGCGGAAATATGTCTAGTCTCAGCCCCTGACTTTTGCTGCTTAACCTCTTAAATCTGCGATTTACGTTCGAGAATTTCGGGCCGGAAACGTAAACAAGCTCGCGCAGCCTTCGAGCCATTCGCACGACTTGTACAATACGCTGATCGGGCCAATCGTAAATATTACGGGCATCGCTCGTGGTACGACGGTCGCGGTTGGTAATTTGCCCCATCACAAATAGCACAGACAAGGTTCGTGATGCGTTCTTATTATCTCTTCGTATCGTGATCAGTTTCAAGTTATTCTTGATCACATTCGCACATCGAAATTTATCTTCATAAATTCTAGAGAAGCATCCCCACAAGATGTTTTCAAGAAAAAGATTTCGTGATGAGAGCAGTGAGATTTGTGCTAATAATTTTGCTAACGAAAGTGACAGTAGTGACAATATATGTTCTGTTCGAAGAAAATGCATGCGATTAGATATTGATGATACTTCTGACGACGATCAACTACCAGAGCCCTGGCTTTGGAGAGGAATAAGAAATAGTCCAAAAATCTGAGACTATACGATGACTGCTAGCCTAAGAGAGGCAGCCTCACTCTGACTTAGGAGGAAGTAGAAGAGAATTAGATATATTTAATCTAATATTTATTTGATGACATATTCTGGCAAAATATTGTAACCGAAACTAACCGGTATGCAGATCAAATACGAGTGAATCCATGCAGAACAGGAGAAATCGACGACACTTGATTTCCTGTAGATTCTAACGAAATCAAAAGATATTTTGCATTGTCCATAATAACTGCACAGGTAAAAAAACCAGAAAAACAAATGAATTGGTCGAAGAGGGCTGTTATTGAAAGGCCGATGAAATGCCTTTGAAAAGATATCTGCAAATTACAAGGTGTTTGCATTTCGCAAACAATAATCTGTTTGTCAATACAGATAAATTGAGCAAGATTAAACCTGTGATCAATTATTTGAACAAAAACTTTAAAGAAGTATATATAATGAAAGAGAAGACAATGCTATTGATGAATCGCTCATGAAATTGTAGGGGCGCTTATCTTATAGGCAATTTAACCCGTCATAAAAGGCTGACTCATCGAAATGACTACACAAGGATCCAATCGTACTCCAAAACCACATTGTATTACAGAGTACAACAAGGGAATGAATGGAATTGATCTCCAAGACCAAATATTAGCAAGCTTTCCAGTAGTGAGGAAATACATGAAAGGAAGTAAAAAAAATATTTTTATCTGCTGGTCTAATTAATTCCTACATTTTATGCAACGAAATAAATAACGGGTGGAAACAATGTTACGTTGACTATAGGATCAACATAGCCGAATCACTATTGAAGAATATGCCAAAACCGAATTATAGAGAACGAGGACAATTATCTTCCGGAGATATGCCAGAAAGACTGCACTCGAAGTATTGGGCTCATTCTCCAAAACATATTGACCCAGCAGCATCAAAATTAAGGCCGTCAAAACCTTGTAGGGTTTGCCAAAAAAATAAAAAACGTATAGAAACAACGTGGGAGTGTAAGAAGTGAAAAGTTCCCTTACATCTACCAGAATGATTCGAATTGTCTCACACTATTGCAGATTATTAATTTTGTATTACTGATTTTCGTGTAAATAAACTTTTTGTAGTACTTGCATCTACCACAATTATTGCATCAGGCTGTAATTACTTATCAAATATTTTTAATTTTAAAAGGGCGCCGCCGCTAATATTTATATTTGGCCCGATCATCGTACTACGGGCTATGCCCGTAATATTCACTTTTGGCCCGATCAGCGTACTACGGGCTATGCCCGTAGTTGTCGTTTAACAATTTGAGCGCCACGCTGATTTTTAAGGAAGTCCCCGCCAGGCCACGCGCGCCGCTTAAAAGCGCTGAAATTGTAGAGCCAATGTTTCTTATCGCAGTAGAAGATAGTTTACGTTAAGAACGTGATCCTTATAAGCATTCATTCAACACGTTGGACGCCAAGTCTGTTTTGTTCTCTTTACCGTTTGACCCGCTAGATAAGATTTTATCGAAATGGATTCGTGGCCGGCATTACTTTTACGACAAACCAGTTCATTGCAGTACTTGGTCCTGTGCAGACAAAAATTTTCTTTAACCCTAAGCGTCAAAATGCCAGTCCGAGAGTGTGTGTGAAAGACGGTCTAAAAAACAACAACACAAACTCCAAAGAAAACCGGGAAAAGGCTCTGTAGTACGAAAATATTGTTAATTATGTTATGATAAAAATGTAACAAAACATGGTAGAGTAATGGCCAGGAGAAAGACTAAGCGAGGTGTCACATTTTGTAATACCCGTAAAGGAGATCGGTTATTATGTTTACCGTGTTTGAATGAAATCCATTAATCCTGTAATGAGTCAAAATTATGTAAATTTGAAATAATTTTTCTGTAAATCCATAAAACAGTGTAAATTTTATAGTTCTATATCATGTTACACGATGTCAGCCAGTGGTGGTTGACGCGGCCTAAACGGAAAGTCTAGTGTCAGCCACCGATGGCTGACGTGGCGCTCAACGTATTAAGGGGGGATAAAAGGGACGGTTGGGTCCACCTGATGGCCTGCCATTGGCTAACTGAAACGAGATTCTAACGCAGTAGCTTCAGATTTTTATAAAAGCAACTTGCTTCGTCTTCTACCTCTCATTTTGATCCTGCTTGCCACAGAAAATCTGCGTTGCGTCGACGAGTCTGAACAGCTAATATAGCTAGAAGGAATTGCTATAGTGTCTTCGAAGTGACAGTTTCCGTGCAACTAGAAGGAATTCTTACAGTGATTTTTACGATGATTCGCTCTATTACCGATCTTGCCAAGGATTGCGCTCCTTCGAATGAGGTAATTAATTTTTGACCTTTTAATTTCGCAAGTTCGCCGTAGTTTCAGGATCATACAATTATGTTGTCCAAATTTGTATATTGTAACTGGTTTATAAAATTGATTGCCATTTTTTATAGAATCTTAAATGACTAACGTCAGAGAATGCATTAGGATCAACAGAATTAATAAAAAATTCATGATGTCATTCAAAAAGTGATATGGTTAATAGACTCATCTAATAATTTGGAGATAAACAAAATTAAAATACAGGCTCGATAAATTATTTAACGACTAACTGAATTAATATATGCATTCTCATTAATATAATGCATTCTCTGTTACCGTATTTAACCAATAGATGAAATAATTTTCAAATCCATTAAATTATTCTCACAAATACAATTAAGTAATTTGGCGATCAACCGAACCAATATACAAATTTACAAAATAATATATATATGTAATAAGAACGAAATATTCGCTTTTCGTTACAGAGATCGAGAAATGGAGCGAATAACGAGGCGTCCGCTGCGATGGACGAAATACATGAACAGCTCGCAGTACGGTTTCTTGTAAAGAGATCGAAAAGCTACACGATCGGCAAACACCCGTCGTCAAGAAGACAGAGACAATCGAGTAGGGTTGCGAGGACTGTTGCGAGGACGATTGCGAGTTCCATTCCGAGTTTGTCTGCCAGTTCGATTGCCAGATTGATTTCGAGTCCAATTGCGAATTCGATTGCGAGTTCGAGTTCGACTGTAAGTTCGACTGCGAGTCCATCTTCGAATTCGACCGCACAAGAATCTCTGCAATATTTACGCTTGGCGCCAAGAACAGGGCACAGAACCCTAGCGGAACCGCAGTTCAAGGAACCGCTAACTTATCAATGTTATTATTGCCCGAAATACTTTCTGCACAAAATGGTCTATAGACAGCACGCAATTTGCCATATTCGGAAGCTCCACTGATATACGAAATACAAGAAGGGATACAAATCGATAATAGAAAAGAGAAGACACGAATTTTTTTCGATCGCGTCGCATAAAACAATCGGCTCTTTTCAGGGCCATACATATTAACCCCGGAAAGTACGTCCATAAATATTATTGATAAGTGATCAGTGTTTAGTGACCATGTAGTGAAAGTAAACGTTGAAATTGCCTGCCCGGAGACATTCTTCTCTTCGTCACCGTCGGCTACAGATCAGCTGCGCAGTTCATCAAAAATTGTACGAGGTCAATGCACTATCCTCCTGCACCCATTTCCGTGCATGAAGTGGATTTACAACTAAATGGGTGAGTTTTTTATTAATTATATTCTTCATATACAAATTACATACGCCTTTTAACGCGAATATTTGTTATTAAATTTTCTTTGCGAATCATTCGTTGAACTGTGTTCGGAAACGGTATTATTTAAATTAAAATATCATTTACGTACCTTGTTAAACTTCACTGTACACCTTGCTTAAAAATTTCGTATCTTACACACGAGGTGTCATGCACACTAGAAAATTAAAACGGCCGTCACGGTTAAATTACTTATTATTTTGAATTCGAAAAATTAGTAAATATTCTTCAGACATTCTGAAGTAAGAATAAATAGCGTTCTTCTTAAAATTATCACTGTAATGTAATAAAATTAAATTCGGAAGTTCACGCACCGTGACTTGTTCATTGATGCGAAAGCAGCACTTCACCTCTCATTGGTCAGTGTTTATCGTTAATAACTCGTAAACAAAGCCGCGGATTGTATTTTCGCAAAGGAAAAAGTTACTTCAAATGACCTTAGCTATCCCTCATTTTCTGCTGTTAAAATAATTGTGGAACGCCCTGTACATATATATATATAATGGAAATTACTTTCCTTAGACATCAAATTATAAAAACATATCAATCGTAATCAAATAAAGTTTTCATTTAATCTCAAAACAAAACATATTTCAATGCTTTCTATAAATACTATAGAAATTGAAAGAGTATCAACTTCAGTTTTTTAAAATAGAACTTCTTTATTCGTCTCCTAATACTTGCCATCGATGAAAAATATGTTTATTTTGCAAAAAAATCTACTATTCCAATGTAATGTGAGATGTTGCATTGAAAATGAACTTCACGCGTTCAGTCTGCAGGGGAAATTGTGAAAGCGGCTACCTGATTGGGTTTGCGGAAATATGTCTAGTCTCAGCCCCTGACTTTTGCTGCTTAACCTCTTAAATCTGCGATTTACGTTCGAGAATTTCGGGCCGGAAACGTAAACAAGCTCGCGCAGCCTTCGAGCCATTCGCACGACTTGTACAATACGCTGATCGGGCCAATCGTAAATATTACGGGCATCGCTCGTGGTACGACGGTCGCGGTTGGTAATTTGCCCCATCACAAATAGCACAGACAAGGTTCGTGATGCGTTCTTATTATCTCTTCGTATCGTGATCAGTTTCAAGTTATTCTTGATCACATTCGCACATCGAAATTTATCTTCATAAATTCTAGAGAAGCATCCCCACAAGATGTTTTCAAGAAAAAGATTTCGTGATGAGAGCAGTGAGATTTGTGCTAATAATTTTGCTAACGAAAGTGACAGTAGTGACAATATATGTTCTGTTCGAAGAAAATGCATGCGATTAGATATTGATGATACTTCTGACGACGATCAACTACCAGAGCCCTGGCTTTGGAGAGGAATAAGAAATAGTCCAAAAATCTGAGACTATACGATGACTGCTAGCCTAAGAGAGGCAGCCTCACTCTGACTTAGGAGGAAGTAGAAGAGAATTAGATATATTTAATCTAATATTTATTTGATGACATATTCTGGCAAAATATTGTAACCGAAACTAACCGGTATGCAGATCAAATACGAGTGAATCCATGCAGAACAGGAGAAATCGACGACACTTGATTTCCTGTAGATTCTAACGAAATCAAAAGATATTTTGCATTGTCCATAATAACTGCACAGGTAAAAAAACCAGAAAAACAAATGAATTGGTCGAAGAGGGCTGTTATTGAAAGGCCGATGAAATGCCTTTGAAAAGATATCTGCAAATTACAAGGTGTTTGCATTTCGCAAACAATAATCTGTTTGTCAATACAGATAAATTGAGCAAGATTAAACCTGTGATCAATTATTTGAACAAAAACTTTAAAGAAGTATATATAATGAAAGAGAAGACAATGCTATTGATGAATCGCTCATGAAATTGTAGGGGCGCTTATCTTATAGGCAATTTAACCCGTCATAAAAGGCTGACTCATCGAAATGACTACACAAGGATCCAATCGTACTCCAAAACCACATTGTATTACAGAGTACAACAAGGGAATGAATGGAATTGATCTCCAAGACCAAATATTAGCAAGCTTTCCAGTAGTGAGGAAATACATGAAAGGAAGTAAAAAAAATATTTTTATCTGCTGGTCTAATTAATTCCTACATTTTATGCAACGAAATAAATAACGGGTGGAAACAATGTTACGTTGACTATAGGATCAACATAGCCGAATCACTATTGAAGAATATGCCAAAACCGAATTATAGAGAACGAGGACAATTATCTTCCGGAGATATGCCAGAAAGACTGCACTCGAAGTATTGGGCTCATTCTCCAAAACATATTGACCCAGCAGCATCAAAATTAAGGCCGTCAAAACCTTGTAGGGTTTGCCAAAAAAATAAAAAACGTATAGAAACAACGTGGGAGTGTAAGAAGTGAAAAGTTCCCTTACATCTACCAGAATGATTCGAATTGTCTCACACTATTGCAGATTATTAATTTTGTATTACTGATTTTCGTGTAAATAAACTTTTTGTAGTACTTGCATCTACCACAATTATTGCATCAGGCTGTAATTACTTATCAAATATTTTTAATTTTAAAAGGGCGCCGCCGCTAATATTTATATTTGGCCCGATCATCGTACTACGGGCTATGCCCGTAATATTCACTTTTGGCCCGATCAGCGTACTACGGGCTATGCCCGTAGTTGTCGTTTAACAATTTGAGCGCCACGCTGATTTTTAAGGAAGTCCCCGCCAGGCCACGCGCGCCGCTTAAAAGCGCTGAAATTGTAGAGCCAATGTTTCTTATCGCAGTAGAAGATAGTTTACGTTAAGAACGTGATCCTTATAAGCATTCATTCAACACGTTGGACGCCAAGTCTGTTTTGTTCTCTTTACCGTTTGACCCGCTAGATAAGATTTTATCGAAATGGATTCGTGGCCGGCATTACTTTTACGACAAACCAGTTCATTGCAGTACTTGGTCCTGTGCAGACAAAAATTTTCTTTAACCCTAAGCGTCAAAATGCCAGTCCGAGAGTGTGTGTGAAAGACGGTCTAAAAAACAACATCACAAACTCCAAAGAAAACCGGGAAAAGGCTCTGTAGTACGAAAATATTGTTAATTATGTTATGATAAAAATGTAACAAAACATGGTAGAGTAATGGCCAGGAGAAAGACTAAGCGAGGTGTCACATTTTGTAATACCCGTAAAGGAGATCGGTTATTATGTTTACCGTGTTTGAATGAAATCCATTAATCCTGTAATGAGTCAAAATTATGTAAATTTGAAATAATTTTTCTGTAAATCCATAAAACAGTGTAAATTTTATAGTTCTATATCATGTTACACGATGTCAGCCAGTGGTGGTTGACGCGGCCTAAACGGAAAGTCTAGTGTCAGCCACCGATGGCTGACGTGGCGCTCAACGTATTAAGGGGGGATAAAAGGGACGGTTGGGTCCACCTGATGGCCTGCCATTGGCTAACTGAAACGAGATTCTAACGCAGTAGCTTCAGATTTTTATAAAAGCAACTTGCTTCGTCTTCTACCTCTCATTTTGATCCTGCTTGCCACAGAAAATCTGCGTTGCGTCGACGAGTCTGAACAGCTAGTATAGCTAGAAGGAATTGCTATAGTGTCTTCGAAGTGACAGTTTCCGTGCAACTAGAAGGAATTCTTACAGTGATTTTTACGATGATTCGCTCTATTACCGATCTTGCCAAGGATTGCGCTCCTTCGAATGAGGTAATTAATTTTTGACCTTTTAATTTCGCAAGTTCGCCGTAGTTTCAGGATCATACAATTATGTTGTCCAAATTTGTATATTGTAACTGGTTTATAAAATTGATTGCCATTTTTTATAGAATCTTAAATGACTAACGTCGGAGAATGCATTAGGATCAACAGAATTAATAAAAAATTCATGATGTCATTCAAAAAGTGATATGGTTAATAGACTCATCTAATAATTTGGAGATAAACAAAATTAAAATACAGGCTCGATAAATTATTTAACGACTAACTGAATTAATATATGCATTCTCATTAATATAATGCATTCTCTGTTACCGTATTTAACCAATAGATGAAATAATTTTCAAATCCATTAAATTATTCTCACAAATACAATTAAGTAATTTGGCGATCAACCGAACCAATATACAAATTTACAAAATAATATATATATGTAATAAGAACGAAATATTCGCTTTTCGTTACAGAGATCGAGAAATGGAGCGAATAACGAGGCGTCCGCTGCGATGGACGAAATACATGAACAGCTCGCAGTACGGTTTCTTGTAAAGAGATCGAAAACCTACACGATCGGCAAACACCCGTCGTCAAGAAGACAGAGACAATCGAGTAGGGTTGCGAGGACTGTTGCGAGGACGATTGCGAGTTCCATTCCGAGTTTGTCTGCCAGTTCGATTGCCAGATTGATTTCGAGTCCAATTGCGAATTCGATTGCGAGTTCGAGTTCGACTGTAAGTTCGACTGCGAGTCCATCTTCGAATTCGACCGCACAAGAATCTCTGCAATATTTACGCTTGGCGCCAAGAACAGGGCACAGAACCCTAGCGGAACCGCAGTTCAAGGAACCGCTAACTTATCAATGTTATTATTGCCCGAAATACTTTCTGCACAAAATGGTCTATAGACAGCACGCAATTTGCCATATTCGGAAGCTCCACTGATATACGAAATACAAGAAGGGATACAAATCGATAATAGAAAAGAGAAGACACGAATTTTTTTCGATCGCGTCGCATAAAACAATCGGCTCTTTTCAGGGCCATACATATTAACCCCGGAAAGTACGTCCATAAATATTATTGATAAGTGATCAGTGTTTAGTGACCATGTAGTGAAAGTAAACGTTGAAATTGCCTGCCCGGAGACATTCTTCTCTTCGTCACCGTCGGCTACAGATCAGCTGCGCAGTTCATCAAAAATTGTACGAGGTCAATGCACTATCCTCCTGCACCCATTTCCGTGCATGAAGTGGATTTACAACTAAATGGGTGAGTTTTTTATTAATTATATTCTTCATATACAAATTACATACGCCTTTTAACGCGAATATTTATTATTAAATTAGCTTTGCGAATCATTCGTTGAACTGTGTTCGGAAACGGTATTATTTAAATTAAAATATCATTTACGTACCTTGTTAAACTTCACTGTACACCTTGCTTAAAAATTTCGTATCTTACACACGAGGTGTCATGCACACTAGAAAATTAAAACGGCCGTCACGGTTAAATTACTTATTATTTTGAATTCGAAAAATTAGTAAATATTCTTCAGACATTCTGAAGTAAGAATAAATAGCGTTCTTCTTAAAATTATCACTGTAATGTAATAAAATTAAATTCGGAAGTTCACGCACCGTGACTTGTTCATTGATGCGAAAGCAGCACTTCACCTCTCATTGGTCAGTGTTTATCGTTAATAACTCGTAAACAAAGCCGCGGATTGTATTTTCGCAAAGGAAAAAGTTACTTCAAATGACCTTAGCTATCCCTCATTTTCTGCTGTTAAAATAATTGTGGAACGCCCTGTACATATATATATATAATGGAAATTACTTTCCTTAGACATCAAATTATAAAAACATATCAATCGTAATCAAATAAAGTTTTCATTTAATCTCAAAACAAAACATATTTCAATGCTTTCTATAAATACTATAGAAATTGAAAGAGTATCAACTTCAGTTTTTTAAAATAGAACTTCTTTATTCGTCTCCTAATACTTGCCATCGATGAAAAATATGTTTATTTTGCAAAAAAATCTACTATTCCAATGTAATGTGAGATGTTGCATTGAAAATGAACTTCACGCGTTCAGTCTGCAGGGGAAATTGTGAAAGCGGCTACCTGATTGGGTTTGCGGAAATATGTCTAGTCTCAGCCCCTGACTTTTGCTGCTTAACCTCTTAAATCTGCGATTTACGTTCGAGAATTTCGGGCCGGAAACGTAAACAAGCTCGCGCAGCCTTCGAGCCATTCGCACGACTTGTACAATACGCTGATCGGGCCAATCGTAAATATTACGGGCATCGCTCGTGGTACGACGGTCGCGGTTGGTAATTTGCCCCATCACAAATAGCACAGACAAGGTTCGTGATGCGTTCTTATTATCTCTTCGTATCGTGATCAGTTTCAAGTTATTCTTGATCACATTCGCACATCGAAATTTATCTTCATAAATTCTAGAGAAGCATCCCCACAAGATGTTTTCAAGAAAAAGATTTCGTGATGAGAGCAGTGAGATTTGTGCTAATAATTTTGCTAACGAAAGTGACAGTAGTGACAATATATGTTCTGTTCGAAGAAAATGCATGCGATTAGATATTGATGATACTTCTGACGACGATCAACTACCAGAGCCCTGGCTTTGGAGAGGAATAAGAAATAGTCCAAAAATCTGAGACTATACGATGACTGCTAGCCTAAGAGAGGCAGCCTCACTCTGACTTAGGAGGAAGTAGAAGAGAATTAGATATATTTAATCTAATATTTATTTGATGACATATTCTGGCAAAATATTGTAACCGAAACTAACCGGTATGCAGATCAAATACGAGTGAATCCATGCAGAACAGGAGAAATCGACGACACTTGATTTCCTGTAGATTCTAACGAAATCAAAAGATATTTTGCATTGTCCATAATAACTGCACAGGTAAAAAAACCAGAAAAACAAATGAATTGGTCGAAGAGGGCTGTTATTGAAAGGCCGATGAAATGCCTTTGAAAAGATATCTGCAAATTACAAGGTGTTTGCATTTCGCAAACAATAATCTGTTTGTCAATACAGATAAATTGAGCAAGATTAAACCTGTGATCAATTATTTGAACAAAAACTTTAAAGAAGTATATATAATGAAAGAGAAGACAATGCTATTGATGAATCGCTCATGAAATTGTAGGGGCGCTTATCTTATAGGCAATTTAACCCGTCATAAAAGGCTGACTCATCGAAATGACTACACAAGGATCCAATCGTACTCCAAAACCACATTGTATTACAGAGTACAACAAGGGAATGAATGGAATTGATCTCCAAGACCAAATATTAGCAAGCTTTCCAGTAGTGAGGAAATACATGAAAGGAAGTAAAAAAAATATTTTTATCTGCTGGTCTAATTAATTCCTACATTTTATGCAACGAAATAAATAACGGGTGGAAACAATGTTACGTTGACTATAGGATCAACATAGCCGAATCACTATTGAAGAATATGCCAAAACCGAATTATAGAGAACGAGGACAATTATCTTCCGGAGATATGCCAGAAAGACTGCACTCGAAGTATTGGGCTCATTCTCCAAAACATATTGACCCAGCAGCATCAAAATTAAGGCCGTCAAAACCTTGTAGGGTTTGCCAAAAAAATAAAAAACGTATAGAAACAACGTGGGAGTGTAAGAAGTGAAAAGTTCCCTTACATCTACCAGAATGATTCGAATTGTCTCACACTATTGCAGATTATTAATTTTGTATTACTGATTTTCGTGTAAATAAACTTTTTGTAGTACTTGCATCTACCACAATTATTGCATCAGGCTGTAATTACTTATCAAATATTTTTAATTTTAAAAGGGCGCCGCCGCTAATATTTATATTTGGCCCGATCATCGTACTACGGGCTATGCCCGTAATATTCACTTTTGGCCCGATCAGCGTACTACGGGCTATGCCCGTAGTTGTCGTTTAACAATTTGAGCGCCACGCTGATTTTTAAGGAAGTCCCCGCCAGGCCACGCGCGCCGCTTAAAAGCGCTGAAATTGTAGAGCCAATGTTTCTTATCGCAGTAGAAGATAGTTTACGTTAAGAACGTGATCCTTATAAGCATTCATTCAACACGTTGGACGCCAAGTCTGTTTTGTTCTCTTTACCGTTTGACCCGCTAGATAAGATTTTATCGAAATGGATTCGTGGCCGGCATTACTTTTACGACAAACCAGTTCATTGCAGTACTTGGTCCTGTGCAGACAAAAATTTTCTTTAACCCTAAGCGTCAAAATGCCAGTCCGAGAGTGTGTGTGAAAGACGGTCTAAAAAACAACAACACAAACTCCAAAGAAAACCGGGAAAAGGCTCTGTAGTACGAAAATATTGTTAATTATGTTATGATAAAAATGTAACAAAACATGGTAGAGTAATGGCCAGGAGAAAGACTAAGCGAGGTGTCACATTTTGTAATACCCGTAAAGGAGATCGGTTATTATGTTTACCGTGTTTGAATGAAATCCATTAATCCTGTAATGAGTCAAAATTATGTAAATTTGAAATAATTTTTCTGTAAATCCATAAAACAGTGTAAATTTTATAGTTCTATATCATGTTACACGATGTCAGCCAGTGGTGGTTGACGCGGCCTAAACGGAAAGTCTAGTGTCAGCCACCGATGGCTGACGTGGCGCTCAACGTATTAAGGGGGGATAAAAGGGACGGTTGGGTCCACCTGATGGCCTGCCATTGGCTAACTGAAACGAGATTCTAACGCAGTAGCTTCAGATTTTTATAAAAGCAACTTGCTTCGTCTTCTACCTCTCATTTTGATCCTGCTTGCCACAGAAAATCTGCGTTGCGTCGACGAGTCTGAACAGCTAGTATAGCTAGAAGGAATTGCTATAGTGTCTTCGAAGTGACAGTTTCCGTGCAACTAGAAGGAATTCTTACAGTGATTTTTACGATGATTCGCTCTATTACCGATCTTGCCAAGGATTGCGCTCCTTCGAATGAGGTAATTAATTTTTGACCTTTTAATTTCGCAAGTTCGCCGTAGTTTCAGGATCATACAATTATGTTGTCCAAATTTGTATATTGTAACTGGTTTATAAAATTGATTGCCATTTTTTATAGAATCTTAAATGACTAACGTCAGAGAATGCATTAGGATCAACAGAATTAATAAAAAATTCATGATGTCATTCAAAAAGTGATATGGTTAATAGACTCATCTAATAATTTGGAGATAAACAAAATTAAAATACAGGCTCGATAAATTATTTAACGACTAACTGAATTAATATATGCATTCTCATTAATATAATGCATTCTCTGTTACCGTATTTAACCAATAGATGAAATAATTTTCAAATCCATTAAATTATTCTCACAAATACAATTAAGTAATTTGGCGATCAACCGAACCAATATACAAATTTACAAAATAATATATATATGTAATAAGAACGAAATATTCGCTTTTCGTTACAGAGATCGAGAAATGGAGCGAATAACGAGGCGTCCGCTGCGATGGACGAAATACATGAACAGCTCGCAGTACGGTTTCTTGTAAAGAGATCGAAAACCTACACGATCGGCAAACACCCGTCGTCAAGAAGACAGAGACAATCGAGTAGGGTTGCGAGGACTGTTGCGAGGACGATTGCGAGTTCCATTCCGAGTTTGTCTGCCAGTTCGATTGCCAGATTGATTTCGAGTCCAATTGCGAATTCGATTGCGAGTTCGAGTTCGACTGTAAGTTCGACTGCGAGTCCATCTTCGAATTCGACCGCACAAGAATCTCTGCAATATTTACGCTTGGCGCCAAGAACAGGGCACAGAACCCTAGCGGAACCGCAGTTCAAGGAACCGCTAACTTATCAATGTTATTATTGCCCGAAATACTTTCTGCACAAAATGGTCTATAGACAGCACGCAATTTGCCATATTCGGAAGCTCCACTGATATACGAAATACAAGAAGGGATACAAATCGATAATAGAAAAGAGAAGACACGAATTTTTTTCGATCGCGTCGCATAAAACAATCGGCTCTTTTCAGGGCCATACATATTAACCCCGGAAAGTACGTCCATAAATATTATTGATAAGTGATCAGTGTTTAGTGACCATGTAGTGAAAGTAAACGTTGAAATTGCCTGCCCGGAGGCATTCTTCTCTTCGTCACCGTCGGCTACAGATCAGCTGCGCAGTTCATCAAAAATTGTACGAGGTCAATGCACTATCCTCCTGCACCCATTTCCGTGCATGAAGTGGATTTACAACTAAATGGGTGAGTTTTTTATTAATTATATTCTTCATATACAAATTACATACGCCTTTTAACGCGAATATTTATTATTAAATTAGCTTTGCGAATCATTCGTTGAACTGTGTTCGGAAACGGTATTATTTAAATTAAAATATCATTTACGTACCTTGTTAAACTTCACTGTACACCTTGCTTAAAAATTTCGTATCTTACACACGAGGTGTCATGCACACTAGAAAATTAAAACGGCCGTCACGGTTAAATTACTTATTATTTTGAATTCGAAAAATTAGTAAATATTCTTCAGACATTCTGAAGTAAGAATAAATAGCGTTCTTCTTAAAATTATCACTGTAATGTAATAAAATTAAATTCGGAAGTTCACGCACCGTGACTTGTTCATTGATGCGAAAGCAGCACTTCACCTCTCATTGGTCAGTGTTTATCGTTAATAACTCGTAAACAAAGCCGCGGATTGTATTTTCGCAAAGGAAAAAGTTACTTCAAATGACCTTAGCTATCCCTCATTTTCTGCTGTTAAAATAATTGTGGAACGCCCTGTACATATATATATATAATGGAAATTACTTTCCTTAGACATCAAATTATAAAAACATATCAATCGTAATCAAATAAAGTTTTCATTTAATCTCAAAACAAAACATATTTCAATGCTTTCTATAAATACTATAGAAATTGAAAGAGTATCAACTTCAGTTTTTTAAAATAGAACTTCTTTATTCGTCTCCTAATACTTGCCATCGATGAAAAATATGTTTATTTTGCAAAAAAATCTACTATTCCAATGTAATGTGAGATGTTGCATTGAAAATGAACTTCACGCGTTCAGTCTGCAGGGGAAATTGTGAAAGCGGCTACCTGATTGGGTTTGCGGAAATATGTCTAGTCTCAGCCCCTGACTTTTGCTGCTTAACCTCTTAAATCTGCGATTTACGTTCGAGAATTTCGGGCCGGAAACGTAAACAAGCTCGCGCAGCCTTCGAGCCATTCGCACGACTTGTACAATACGCTGATCGGGCCAATCGTAAATATTACGGGCATCGCTCGTGGTAAGACGGTCGCGGTTGGTAATTTGCCCCATCACAAATAGCACAGACAAGGTTCGTGATGCGTTCTTATTATCTCTTCGTATCGTGATCAGTTTCAAGTTATTCTTGATCACATTCGCACATCGAAATTTATCTTCATAAATTCTAGAGAAGCATCCCCACAAGATGTTTTCAAGAAAAAGATTTCGTGATGAGAGCAGTGAGATTTGTGCTAATAATTTTGCTAACGAAAGTGACAGTAGTGACAATATATGTTCTGTTCGAAGAAAATGCATGCGATTAGATATTGATGATACTTCTGACGACGATCAACTACCAGAGCCCTGGCTTTGGAGAGGAATAAGAAATAGTCCAAAAATCTGAGACTATACGATGACTGCTAGCCTAAGAGAGGCAGCCTCACTCTGACTTAGGAGGAAGTAGAAGAGAATTAGATATATTTAATCTAATATTTATTTGATGACATATTCTGGCAAAATATTGTAACCGAAACTAACCGGTATGCAGATCAAATACGAGTGAATCCATGCAGAACAGGAGAAATCGACGACACTTGATTTCCTGTAGATTCTAACGAAATCAAAAGATATTTTGCATTGTCCATAATAACTGCACAGGTAAAAAAACCAGAAAAACAAATGAATTGGTCGAAGAGGGCTGTTATTGAAAGGCCGATGAAATGCCTTTGAAAAGATATCTGCAAATTACAAGGTGTTTGCATTTCGCAAACAATAATCTGTTTGTCAATACAGATAAATTGAGCAAGATTAAACCTGTGATCAATTATTTGAACAAAAACTTTAAAGAAGTATATATAATGAAAGAGAAGACAATGCTATTGATGAATCGCTCATGAAATTGTAGGGGCGCTTATCTTATAGGCAATTTAACCCGTCATAAAAGGCTGACTCATCGAAATGACTACACAAGGATCCAATCGTACTCCAAAACCACATTGTATTACAGAGTGCAACAAGGGAATGAATGGAATTGATCTCCAAGACCAAATATTAGCAAGCTTTCCAGTAGTGAGGAAATACATGAAAGGAAGTAAAAAAAATATTTTTATCTGCTGGTCTAATTAATTCCTACATTTTATGCAACGAAATAAATAACGGGTGGAAACAATGTTACGTTGACTATAGGATCAACATAGCCGAATCACTATTGAAGAATATGCCAAAACCGAATTATAGAGAACGAGGACAATTATCTTCCGGAGATATGCCAGAAAGACTGCACTCGAAGTATTGGGCTCATTCTCCAAAACATATTGACCCAGCAGCATCAAAATTAAGGCCGTCAAAACCTTGTAGGGTTTGCCAAAAAAATAAAAAACGTATAGAAACAACGTGGGAGTGTAAGAAGTGAAAAGTTCCCTTACATCTACCAGAATGATTCGAATTGTCTCACACTATTGCAGATTATTAATTTTGTATTACTGATTTTCGTGTAAATAAACTTTTTGTAGTACTTGCATCTACCACAATTATTGCATCAGGCTGTAATTACTTATCAAATATTTTTAATTTTAAAAGGGCGCCGCCGCTAATATTTATATTTGGCCCGATCATCGTACTACGGGCTATGCCCGTAATATTCACTTTTGGCCCGATCAGCGTACTACGGGCTATGCCCGTAGTTGTCGTTTAACAATTTGAGCGCCACGCTGATTTTTAAGGAAGTCCCCGCCAGGCCACGCGCGCCGCTTAAAAGCGCTGAAATTGTAGAGCCAATGTTTCTTATCGCAGTAGAAGATAGTTTACGTTAAGAACGTGATCCTTATAAGCATTCATTCAACACGTTGGACGCCAAGTCTGTTTTGTTCTCTTTACCGTTTGACCCGCTAGATAAGATTTTATCGAAATGGATTCGTGGCCGGCATTACTTTTACGACAAACCAGTTCATTGCAGTACTTGGTCCTGTGCAGACAAAAATTTTCTTTAACCCTAAGCGTCAAAATGCCAGTCCGAGAGTGTGTGTGAAAGACGGTCTAAAAAACAACAACACAAACTCCAAAGAAAACCGGGAAAAGGCTCTGTAGTACGAAAATATTGTTAATTATGTTATGATAAAAATGTAACAAAACATGGTAGAGTAATGGCCAGGAGAAAGACTAAGCGAGGTGTCACATTTTGTAATACCCGTAAAGGAGATCGGTTATTATGTTTACCGTGTTTGAATGAAATCCATTAATCCTGTAATGAGTCAAAATTATGTAAATTTGAAATAATTTTTCTGTAAATCCATAAAACAGTGTAAATTTTATAGTTCTATATCATGTTACACGATGTCAGCCAGTGGTGGTTGACGCGGCCTAAACGGAAAGTCTAGTGTCAGCCACCGATGGCTGACGTGGCGCTCAACGTATTAAGGGGGGATAAAAGGGACGGTTGGGTCCACCTGATGGCCTGCCATTGGCTAACTGAAACGAGATTCTAACGCAGTAGCTTCAGATTTTTATAAAAGCAACTTGCTTCGTCTTCTACCTCTCATTTTGATCCTGCTTGCCACAGAAAATCTGCGTTGCGTCGACGAGTCTGAACAGCTAGTATAGCTAGAAGGAATTGCTATAGTGTCTTCGAAGTGACAGTTTCCGTGCAACTAGAAGGAATTCTTACAGTGATTTTTACGATGATTCGCTCTATTACCGATCTTGCCAAGGATTGCGCTCCTTCGAATGAGGTAATTAATTTTTGACCTTTTAATTTCGCAAGTTCGCCGTAGTTTCAGGATCATACAATTATGTTGTCCAAATTTGTATATTGTAACTGGTTTATAAAATTGATTGCCATTTTTTATAGAATCTTAAATGACTAACGTCAGAGAATGCATTAGGATCAACAGAATTAATAAAAAATTCATGATGTCATTCAAAAAGTGATATGGTTAATAGACTCATCTAATAATTTGGAGATAAACAAAATTAAAATACAGGCTCGATAAATTATTTAACGACTAACTGAATTAATATATGCATTCTCATTAATATAATGCATTCTCTGTTACCGTATTTAACCAATAGATGAAATAATTTTCAAATCCATTAAATTATTCTCACAAATACAATTAAGTAATTTGGCGATCAACCGAACCAATATACAAATTTACAAAATAATATATATATGTAATAAGAACGAAATATTCGCTTTTCGTTACAGAGATCGAGAAATGGAGCGAATAACGAGGCGTCCGCTGCGATGGACGAAATACATGAACAGCTCGCAGTACGGTTTCTTGTAAAGAGATCGAAAAGCTACACGATCGGCAAACACCCGTCGTCAAGAAGACAGAGACAATCGAGTAGGGTTGCGAGGACTGTTGCGAGGACGATTGCGAGTTCCATTCCGAGTTTGTCTGCCAGTTCGATTGCCAGATTGATTTCGAGTCCAATTGCGAATTCGATTGCGAGTTCGAGTTCGACTGTAAGTTCGACTGCGAGTCCATCTTCGAATTCGACCGCACAAGAATCTCTGCAATATTTACGCTTGGCGCCAAGAACAGGGCACAGAACCCTAGCGGAACCGCAGTTCAAGGAACCGCTAACTTATCAATGTTATTATTGCCCGAAATACTTTCTGCACAAAATGGTCTATAGACAGCACGCAATTTGCCATATTCGGAAGCTCCACTGATATACGAAATACAAGAAGGGATACAAATCGATAATAGAAAAGAGAAGACACGAATTTTTTTCGATCGCGTCGCATAAAACAATCGGCTCTTTTCAGGGCCATACATATTAACCCCGGAAAGTACGTCCATAAATATTATTGATAAGTGATCAGTGTTTAGTGACCATGTAGTGAAAGTAAACGTTGAAATTGCCTGCCCGGAGACATTCTTCTCTTCGTCACCGTCGGCTACAGATCAGCTGCGCAGTTCATCAAAAATTGTACGAGGTCAATGCACTATCCTCCTGCACCCATTTCCGTGCATGAAGTGGATTTACAACTAAATGGGTGAGTTTTTTATTAATTATATTCTTCATATACAAATTACATACGCCTTTTAACGCGAATATTTGTTATTAAATTAGCTTTGCGAATCATTCGTTGGACTGTGTTCGGAAACGGTATTATTTAAATTAAAATATCATTTACGTACCTTGTTAAACTTCACTGTACACCTTGCTTAAAAATTTCGTATCTTACACACGAGGTGTCATGCACACTAGAAAATTAAAACGGCCGTCACGGTTAAATTACTTATTATTTTGAATTCGAAAAATTAGTAAATATTCTTCAGACATTCTGAAGTAAGAATAAATAGCGTTCTTCTTAAAATTATCACTGTAATGTAATAAAATTAAATTCGGAAGTTCACGCACCGTGACTTGTTCATTGATGCGAAAGCAGCACTTCACCTCTCATTGGTCAGTGTTTATCGTTAATAACTCGTAAACAAAGCCGCGGATTGTATTTTCGCAAAGGAAAAAGTTACTTCAAATGACCTTAGCTATCCCTCATTTTCTGCTGTTAAAATAATTGTGGAACGCCCTGTACATATATATATATATATAATGGAAATTACTTTCCTTAGACATCAAATTATAAAAACATATCAATCGTAATCAAATAAAGTTTTCATTTAATCTCAAAACAAAACATATTTCAATGCTTTCTATAAATACTATAGAAATTGAAAGAGTATCAACTTCAGTTTTTTAAAATAGAACTTCTTTATTCGTCTCCTAATACTTGCCATCGATGAAAAATATGTTTATTTTGCAAAAAAATCTACTATTCCAATGTAATGTGAGATGTTGCATTGAAAATGAACTTCACGCGTTCAGTCTGCAGGGGAAATTGTGAAAGCGGCTACCTGATTGGGTTTGCGGAAATATGTCTAGTCTCAGCCCCTGACTTTTGCTGCTTAACCTCTTAAATCTGCGATTTACGTTCGAGAATTTCGGGCCGGAAACGTAAACAAGCTCGCGCAGCCTTCGAGCCATTCGCACGACTTGTACAATACGCTGATCGGGCCAATCGTAAATATTACGGGCATCGCTCGTGGTACGACGGTCGCGGTTGGTAATTTGCCCCATCACAAATAGCACAGACAAGGTTCGTGATGCGTTCTTATTATCTCTTCGTATCGTGATCAGTTTCAAGTTATTCTTGATCACATTCGCACATCGAAATTTATCTTCATAAATTCTAGAGAAGCATCCCCACAAGATGTTTTCAAGAAAAAGATTTCGTGATGAGAGCAGTGAGATTTGTGCTAATAATTTTGCTAACGAAAGTGACAGTAGTGACAATATATGTTCTGTTCGAAAAAATGCATGCGATTAGATATTGATGATACTTCTGACGACGATCAACTACCAGAGCCCTGGCTTTGGAGAGGAATAAGAAATAGTCCAAAAATCTGAGACTATACGATGACTGCTAGCCTAAGAGAGGCAGCCTCACTCTGACTTAGGAGGAAGTAGAAGAGAATTAGATATATTTAATCTAATATTTATTTGATGACATATTCTGGCAAAATATTGTAACCGAAACTAACCGGTATGCAGATCAAATACGAGTGAATCCATGCAGAACAGGAGAAATCGACGACACTTGACTTCCTGTAGATTCTAACGAAATCAAAAGATATTTTGCATTGTCCATAATAACTGCACAGGTAAAAAAACCAGAAAAACAAATGAATTGGTCGAAGAGGGCTGTTATTGAAAGGCCGATGAAATGCCTTTGAAAAGATATCTGCAAATTACAAGGTGTTTGCATTTCGCAAACAATAATCTGTTTGTCAATACAGATAAATTGAGCAAGATTAAACCTGTGATCAATTATTTGAACAAAAACTTTAAAGAAGTATATATAATGAAAGAGAAGACAATGCTATTGATGAATCGCTCATGAAATTGTAGGGGCGCTTATCTTATAGGCAATTTAACCCGTCATAAAAGGCTGACTCATCGAAATGACTACACAAGGATCCAATCGTACTCCAAAACCACATTGTATTACAGAGTACAACAAGGGAATGAATGGAATTGATCTCCAAGACCAAATATTAGCAAGCTTTCCAGTAGTGAGGAAATACATGAAAGGAAGTAAAAAAAATATTTTTATCTGCTGGTCTAATTAATTCCTACATTTTATGCAACGAAATAAATAACGGGTGGAAACAATGTTACGTTGACTATAGGATCAACATAGCCGAATCACTATTGAAGAATATGCCAAAACCGAATTATAGAGAACGAGGACAATTATCTTCCGGAGATATGCCAGAAAGACTGCACTCGAAGTATTGGGCTCATTCTCCAAAACATATTGACCCAGCAGCATCAAAATTAAGGCCGTCAAAACCTTGTAGGGTTTGCCAAAAAAATAAAAAACGTATAGAAACAACGTGGGAGGGTAAGAAGTGAAAAGTTCCCTTACATCTACCAGAATGATTCGAATTGTCTCACACTATTGCAGATTATTAATTTTGTATTACTGATTTTCGTGTAAATAAACTTTTTGTAGTACTTGCATCTACCACAATTATTGCATCAGGCTGTAATTACTTATCAAATATTTTTAATTTTAAAAGGGCGCCGCCGCTAATATTTATATTTGGCCCGATCATCGTACTACGGGCTATGCCCGTAATATTCACTTTTGGCCCGATCAGCGTACTACGGGCTATGCCCGTAGTTGTCGTTTAACAATTTGAGCGCCACGCTGATTTTTAAGGAAGTCCCCGCCAGGCCACGCGCGCCGCTTAAAAGCGCTGAAATTGTAGAGCCAATGTTTCTTATCGCAGTAGAAGATAGTTTACGTTAAGAACGTGATCCTTATAAGCATTCATTCAACACGTTGGACGCCAAGTCTGTTTTGTTCTCTTTACCGTTTGACCCGCTAGATAAGATTTTATCGAAATGGATTCGTGGCCGGCATTACTTTTACGACAAACCAGTTCATTGCAGTACTTGGTCCTGTGCAGACAAAAATTTTCTTTAACCCTAAGCGTCAAAATGCCAGTCCGAGAGTGTGTGTGAAAGACGGTCTAAAAAACAACAACACAAACTCCAAAGAAAACCGGGAAAAGGCTCTGTAGTACGAAAATATTGTTAATTATGTTATGATAAAAATGTAACAAAACATGGTAGAGTAATGGCCAGGAGAAAGACTAAGCGAGGTGTCACATTTTGTAATACCCGTAAAGGAGATCGGTTATTATGTTTACCGTGTTTGAATGAAATCCATTAATCCTGTAATGAGTCAAAATTATGTAAATTTGAAATAATTTTTCTGTAAATCCATAAAACAGTGTAAATTTTATAGTTCTATATCATGTTACACGATGTCAGCCAGTGGTGGTTGACGCGGCCTAAACGGAAAGTCTAGTGTCAGCCACCGATGGCTGACGTGGCGCTCAACGTATTAAGGGGGGATAAAAGGGACGGTTGGGTCCACCTGATGGCCTGCCATTGGCTAACTGAAACGAGATTCTAACGCAGTAGCTTCAGATTTTTATAAAAGCAACTTGCTTCGTCTTCTACCTCTCATTTTGATCCTGCTTGCCACAGAAAATCTGCGTTGCGTCGACGAGTCTGAACAGCTAGTATAGCTAGAAGGAATTGCTATAGTGTCTTCGAAGTGACAGTTTCCGTGCAACTAGAAGGAATTCTTACAGTGATTTTTACGATGATTCGCTCTATTACCGATCTTGCCAAGGATTGCGCTCCTTCGAATGAGGTAATTAATTTTTGACCTTTTAATTTCGCAAGTTCGCCGTAGTTTCAGGATCATACAATTATGTTGTCCAAATTTGTATATTGTAACTGGTTTATAAAATTGATTGCCATTTTTTATAGAATCTTAAATGACTAACGTCAGAGAATGCATTAGGATCAACAGAATTAATAAAAAATTCATGATGTCATTCAAAAAGTGATATGGTTAATAGACTCATCTAATAATTTGGAGATAAACAAAATTAAAATACAGGCTCGATAAATTATTTAACGACTAACTGAATTAATATATGCATTCTCATTAATATAATGCATTCTCTGTTACCGTATTTAACCAATAGATGAAATAATTTTCAAATCCATTAAATTATTCTCACAAATACAATTAAGTAATTTGGCGATCAACCGAACCAATATACAAATTTACAAAATAATATATATATGTAATAAGAACGAAATATTCGCTTTTCGTTACAGAGATCGAGAAATGGAGCGAATAACGAGGCGTCCGCTGCGATGGACGAAATACATGAACAGCTCGCAGTACGGTTTCTTGTAAAGAGATCGAAAAGCTACACGATCGGCAAACACCCGTCGTCAAGAAGACAGAGACAATCGAGTAGGGTTGCGAGGACTGTTGCGAGGACGATTGCGAGTTCCATTCCGAGTTTGTCTGCCAGTTCGATTGCCAGATTGATTTCGAGTCCAATTGCGAATTCGATTGCGAGTTCGAGTTCGACTGTAAGTTCGACTGCGAGTCCATCTTCGAATTCGACCGCACAAGAATCTCTGCAATATTTACGCTTGGCGCCAAGAACAGGGCACAGAACCCTAGCGGAACCGCAGTTCAAGGAACCGCTAACTTATCAATGTTATTATTGCCCGAAATACTTTCTGCACAAAATGGTCTATAGACAGCACGCAATTTGCCATATTCGGAAGCTCCACTGATATACGAAATACAAGAAGGGATACAAATCGATAATAGAAAAGAGAAGACACGAATTTTTTTCGATCGCGTCGCATAAAACAATCGGCTCTTTTCAGGGCCATACATATTAACCCCGGAAAGTACGTCCATAAATATTATTGATAAGTGATCAGTGTTTAGTGACCATGTAGTGAAAGTAAACGTTGAAATTGCCTGCCCGGAGACATTCTTCTCTTCGTCACCGTCGGCTACAGATCAGCTGCGCAGTTCATCAAAAATTGTACGAGGTCAATGCACTATCCTCCTGCACCCATTTCCGTGCATGAAGTGGATTTACAACTAAATGGGTGAGTTTTTTATTAATTATATTCTTCATATACAAATTACATACGCCTTTTAACGCGAATATTTATTATTAAATTAGCTTTGCGAATCATTCGTTGAACTGTGTTCGGAAACGGTATTATTTAAATTAAAATATCATTTACGTACCTTGTTAAACTTCACTGTACACCTTGCTTAAAAATTTCGTATCTTACACACGAGGTGTCATGCACACTAGAAAATTAAAACGGCCGTCACGGTTAAATTACTTATTATTTTGAATTCGAAAAATTAGTAAATATTCTTCAGACATTCTGAAGTAAGGATAAATAGCTCTAATATTTACAATATGTAACAATCCAAGGAAATCGCGACGTGCGAAAAGACCCTACCTACCTAGGAGACTGATTACCACTCAAAGGATTGCAGGGCAATCCTTTGGTCATTGTACTCGTCAAAATTGTCTACGTTATCTACGTAATAAAAAAAGGAAAATTCTGAACATTAACTCACTACTTGTTGGGAGGAGAGCGCTACGTTAGAGTCCTGGAACAAAAAAAAAAGCAGAGACATATTAAAATACCGTCCGTCAGCGTTCACGAAATAATTATTCAATTTTAATTGAATAATTGAAATAATTGAAAATTATGCTAACAAACCTGCCTCCTCGACGAAGCCCGACACGTTGCCTCTCGATCTCAGCAGTTATTTGCAGTAGCAATTTGCAGCAGTCATTTGCAGCAGCCATCTTCTTCAGATCTGCAACAGCAATACAAAATTCGGTTAAATTCGATCGCAATGCGAAAACCGATTAAAATGAATAAGCAAAGAGCTGCGACGTACCACGTAGCAGTCTTTGTTGTCGCGATTGATTTTGTCGTCCTTGGATTTCGAGGAAAATGATGCAATGGTCAGCCAAAAACCCACCCGAATACGGTGTAACCGAGGCCCACGGTCGAATACATAAATAGAACGATGAATCTGCGACGTGAAAATCGCGGCAGCGAGCGCGATCAAGCGCGATCAAGTACGATCAAGCACGATCTCAAGCACGATCTCAACGGAGAGATCAGGCGCGATCTCAAGCCGGATGATCGAACGCAATTTCAAGCGAAATTAAGCGTGACCTCGGGCGAGATGAAGCGCGTTCAAGCGCCGATTATCCCGGCGAGCCGATGTGCCAATTAAATATTTCAGCGGATGATATTCCAAAATAATATATAATAAATATCACGAAATAACCGGAGAATAGAATTTAGCGAACGCCGAGAATGCCGGAGGATAAGGTGACCGAGAATATCGCGGACCAACTCCTTTCGATTCGAAATCGCCGAGCAAATGATTCGAGGAATGGCGGAGCACGCGATCGCGGTCCGCGGACCCACCCTTCGCGAACCGAGGCTGCTGAGCAAATGACTTCGCGAATGTCGGACTAGCGGTCGCGTCGCCCCACCCGTTCGACAGTATTTACAGCCGCGCCCCGATTTATTAGGGTATACAGGCGACCGCGAGTCGGCACAAAAAATACAACTGTTACTATTCTCCCTTGAAGCAGGTCGAAACCAGAAACACTGCGCAATTTGCTTGCGTACCCGTCGAATGAGAAAACAGACCCCGTTGTATCCTCACTACCCTGTTGCTGCGTCGTTCCACGCGAAGTCGAACATTGCGTTGTGCAATCATTTTTCAAGTAATATGTCAACCGGTTTCATATCGGAAGACATTTTAACTGTGAATATAATATAGAATGAATGTTTCAATAATTTCTCCGATTTGTAGGATTTTCATTTTGTATAATTTAAGTGCGGTTTATAGATGCGTAATTAACTTAGAGTTTGACGTATTGTTTTCGACATCCTCGTGACGTATTACAGCAGCGCCCCGATTTATTAGAGTATACAGACGACCGCGAGTCGGCACAAAAAATACAACTGTTACTATTCTCCTTTGAAACAAGTCGAAACCGAAACGCCGCGCAATTCGCGCAATAAAAAACTAACCCCCGTTACGTCACTCTGTTGTTGTGTCGTTCCGCGCGAAATCAAATATTTCGTTGTGCAATCATTTTTTCGGACCATTATTCAGATATTATTATATCATTATTGCGATTATTATAACGTTAAAATTATGTTGGAACGTATTATATTATTATATGATCATAGTATTATAATATTGTTATTATAATTACTATGATTATTATAATAACAATTAATATATTAATATAATTTTGAGTGGCAAGTCACCGGTCGAACGCGAAGGATTAAATGATTGAGAAGATAAGAAATATAAAATTACGTACGTTCCCGTGCGACTGCGCTATATGTAAAATTACATATTTATTAACAGATATATTATTGCGTAATTGCAATTAACGGTCGCGTACACTATTTTTACACATAGCTCCATAGGATGCCACATCAACGCGCAAACGGATTTAAAGGACGAATACGTACAGGTTGTCGATACGTAAGTAAATTTTCTCGTCTTCCAAAGAATATATTATAATTTCACCTAATATTATTATTATTAAAACTGTATATTATTTCTTAATACATTTTTCTCAACCGCTGGCGAAAAGGATTCGAACATCTTTCAAAACGCAATTAACTTCTTCGATACTGGACCGAACGCGACTTTAATGTCTCAATGTTTTCGAAGTCTTACTTATTAATTTATTATTTTTGAATTCGGGAATTTCAATTCGGTTGCATCATCATTTGCGATTCATGCAATTTAATTGTCCAGTATTTTGCAATTGTGCTGCGATTGGAATTACGAATTGCATTGTAATTGAATCGAATTGAATAGAGATCCGAATCACAGATTACAATGTGATCGAATGACAATGTAATTGAATTGCAATGCGATCGAATTACAATGTAATTGAATCACGATGTGACAGAATTACAACGCGATTGAATTGCGATGTAACCTTTATTCATTAAAATTCCTCGAGCAATTCGATCGTAACTCTCCGCGAGCCTAGCCAAGGGGAAGCTAATTAAAAAACTTGAATAAAATACATTCAGTCGAAAAATATGCAAGTTACACTTCGACAGAAATATTCCGTCGTCTTCTCAGATTGGCCTCGATCTCCCAAAGAAGATTCCTAAACGTCTGGATGTCTTTCGATCCGATCTTCAAATTAACGAGATGGGGCGTCGTTCAAGGCTTCGTCGACAAAGTAAATATTCTCATTTCACCGTCTAACCCGAACGAGGTGCATAAAGGGAGAATGGCATCGAGGGCCACGTGTGTCACGTACAATGATCTTGTTCGCAGATCATTGCGTGGAGGAAGGGTTACCAAGTGCCAGACTTTGCTGGACTTGCTGTTAGATCTGTCGCAGAACGGCGACGCCCTCACCGACGAGGACGTTCGGAACGAGGTGAACACGTTCATATTCGCCGGTCTCGATACCACGGTCACCAGGGTGTCCTGGATCCTTTATGCGTTAGGCCCCCAACGGAGTATCAGGTGAGTGTACTGGCAACGCTCGCCGCGCCAGCGAATTCAACCCTTCTGGTATCGACCATGAGAATCGTGTGCACGCGAGCGAAAAATTATCGAGCACGTTAGAGACGCAGTTCGGGCAAAGACTCGGCGAGAAAAATCGTATAAACTTTACAAACCTTTTTGTAAACGAGTGAAACAACATTCAAAGATGAACACAGATTCGGAGATAAAACTGTTATTGGAAGTATGTATTAACCCTTTGCGAGTTAACCCTCGAGGGGTGCACTCCGAGGCACCGCTAGAATTTTTGTATCATCAAATAATTCTTATATCAAGAAAGTCTAGATTTGCACCATGTCATGTAAAATGGGAACACTGTAAGACGGAACAATTATTTTAGGTTTACAGTTGAAACGGCTTTGAGCGCAAAGGGTTAAGAAAACAACAACGTTTTCCCATCAATTTTACCGATGGAAAAGGAAGAACGTGGATGTTAAAAGAGGGAAGGCGGATGACGAAAGCGAAGCAATTTATCCGGTATTTGTCCGACATCGCGTATTTAGTTTATTTGATTAGTATTTATATTGTTCTGCGAGAGGAACAGCGAGATGTTCGTCGAGTTTTTACCGAGTGCCACAAGATGCTTGTCGGTGTGGACGAATCTAAATGAAGCTCTCTTTGTTTCTCTACAGGAGCAAATTCTGGGCGAGTATTATAACGTTGCGGGAACTGCTCTGCTCTGCTCTGCTGCGCTCTGCTCCGCTGGCTGACGCAAGCCAGATTAGGGAATCAGAGTCCTGTAGCGCGCCCGTGGCGCAGCTACCGCAACTCCCATTGCCAAGGTTCGCCGGCTGCTACACAGAGTGGCCGAGCTTCTCGGATCAGTTTGAGTCGCTGGTCGTGAAGAACTTGACTCTTCACGACGTCCAGCGACTACAGTACCTCACTACTCCGTGACAGCGGCGAACTTTGGCATCGCGTGGGCGGCCTTGGTCAAGAGGTATGACCGGAAGCGGCTGGTCGTCAGTGCGCTCCTGTCGAGCATCCTGGCCCTTGCGCCGCTCACCCGCGATCGCGACGGCAGCGATCTCGCCTTGCTGCGTCGTCGCACTAAGGAGGCGTAGGCCCAGCTGCGAAATTTGAGGCGGCCGGTGGACCACTGGGACGACCTGCTGGTCCACCTAACGGTGGAAAAACTCGATCCAAAGTCGAGAGAGGAGTGGATCCACGAAACCCGCGCCGCCGTTGATCCACCCACGTACGCCAGTCTCGACGAGTTCCTGGAGCATCGGGCCGGGTCCTTCGCGGAGCTCAGGATGGCTCCGGAGCCCTCGGCTACCTCCGCGGAGCGTAGGCCGGGCCGACCTCCACCACCGGTACGCACCCACGCGATGGCGACGACGACGGCGAGCCGTTGCCGAAAGTACGGCGACAACCACCCGCTGTTCCGGTGCCCTGCGTTCAGGGGTATGGCGCTCAACCTGCGCAGGGATTTCGTTAGGGCGCGCGGTTGCTGTTTCAACTGCCTCGGTTCGGGACACCCCGCGACATGGTGTCCCTCCGCGTCGCGCTGCTCCGATTGTAACGGCTCGCACCACACCCTGATTCAACAGAATTCCGGGGTTGTTGGCGGGCCACAGTCAACCACGGTAGAACCCAGGCGGGAGGCAGCGACGAACATCTCCGCATCGTCCGCGGTCCACAACTGCGTCGCACGCTGGAGCGGGAGCAGTGCCGTACTGCTCGCGACCGCTCTAGTATGGGTAGTGACACGCGCCGGGGTGGGGGGGTAAGGCCGGTGAGGGTCTTGTTGGACCAGGGATCGGAGGCGACCTTCGTCTCCGAATCCCTCGTCCAGGCCCTCCGCATTCCTAAACGGCCCGCGGCTATCACCGTGGCGGGTGCGGGGGACGCGCCGGTGGATCGTGTAACTTCGCGGGTCGACCTGGTCTTACGGTTGACCGGGCGCGGGAACGCTCCTGTGCCGCTTTCCGCGTTCGTCCTCCGGAGACTAACTGGGCACGCGTCCAAGACGACCGTCGATATTCGCATTTACCCGCATCTGCAGGACCTCGTTTTAGCGGACCCTGATCCGACTTTAGATCTCCCAGTAGATCTCTTAATCGGGGCCGATCGTTACGGTGATGTGATCGGTCCCGGCCTGCGCAGCGGAACGACCGGCCAGCCCATCGCGCAGGAAACGGTATTCGGTTGGGTCGTCTCGGGCGCCGCATCGACACCCGCGAACGATCCCGATCCCTCCGTGGCGTCCCTGCACTGTCGCGCGGAGGAGCAGTTGGAGCAGCAATTGCGATTGTTCTGGGAGCTCGAGGAGGCGAGTCCCAAATCTGTTCTCTCCCCTGACGAGTCGAGGTGCGAGGAACATTTCGTCAAAACAGTCTCACGGCGGGCGGACGGACGATGCGTGGTTCGGTTACCCCTGCGTACCGAACCACCCCTCGCTCTCGGCTCGTCAAAGGGCCGTGCCCTAGTCATGCTCCGTGGAGTCGAGCGGCGACTCAGGGGCGACAGTCAGTTGGAGACCGCGTACCGGGACTTTCTGGCCGAATATGACGCCCTCGAGCATATGGAGGAGGCCCCTCAGGGACCGCAGGATGGCGCGGTGTTCCCTCTGCACCACCCAGTGGTCAAGCGGAACGTGGACGGAACACCGCGCTTCCGCGTTGTTTTCAAGGCCTCCAGCCCCACTTCAAACGGACTGTCGCTGAACGATTACTTACTGACCGGGCCGAAGTTGCAGTGAGACATCTTCTCGGTACTGTTGCGCTGGCGAGTCCCGCGATTCGCCCTCAAGGCCGACATCGAGAAGCCTGCCGTGACGAGCTCACACACCTCCTAGGGCGTGGGGGCTTCAAGCCAGGAAAATGGGCAGCCAACACCCTTCTGGTGTTGGCGAATAGCCAGAAGTCGGCGGCGGTGGACCTCACGGGGGCTGCTCATCAGCACCATCCCGTGTTGCGGGTGGATTGGAGTCCGGACTCCGACTCCTTCGGGTTCACCGTCGTCCCAGACTCCGCTCCGTCGGTCACGAAGAGAGCGGTGATATCGGTGATCGCGCGCTTGTACGATCCGCTAGGCTGGTCGGCATCGGCAGTAATCAAAGTAAAAATATTGCTGCAGGAGCTATGGTTGGGGGGTGCGGATTGGGATGCTCCGCTCCCGGACGAGCTCAACCAGCCGTGGCGCGAACTCGTCGCCGAGTTACCGCTCTTAATCGCCGCGCGTGTGCCACGCTGGTTTGGCTCCTTTTTTCTCGTATAAACGGCGAGGCGGCGAGACAATAACACGATCAACGTGCGTTGGCCCGACCGTCAAACGCTCGCTTCGGCCGTATGTATACGCGGCGTTTTTGCCTTAGAAGGCAATGACCCGGCCATCGACACCTGACGATGCTTCCCCTTGAACATCGGCCAGGTGTCTATATATACTGCCGCACATTTCGATAAACGTTACAATTCGATACAATACAGTGCAACGCAATACAATTTGGATTGTCAAGATTTTGGTCGTTAACGTCACGTGTTTAATTCTGCGCCCTTGCGACCATCCGAATCCCTGCTTCACTTTTCTACGGTGAACGGAACCGTGCTCCAACAATCGTAATTATTAACAATTCTTTTGCGCCGTGCGCAACACATTTTATACAAGTTTACGTGGACTGTGGAGGCCGACATACCTCAGCGAGCGACACGTCGTCGGACTACATCATTTTGTCTCCTTACGACCTCCGGCAATTATTTTGTGCCGTACGCAACAATAATAAAATTATGATATCTATAAAAGTAAAAGGATTAGCGTTTACTTCTCGTATTTTCATCAATACTACTACTAGTATTTACATTTCGGCTCGTATTGCGACTGTCCTCGAGCATCAGTCTGGTCTGGACTGTTTAGCGCGCTTTGACGGCTACCGCTTGGGTAGTCGAGTTTCGTCGAGCTAAATGGCACGGGAAGGGGTTAGTGTTCGCATGTCCGGAAATGATTTTGCTCTTTTACTACTTTCACGTACACGGCGGATTTCGCTGATAAAAACATCGCCGACCACGTACCGCCACGGGACTGAGCGGCCGCACGGTCAGCGTGACCTCGTAAAATCCCCAAAATTAGCATTTGAAAAATATGGTAAGACGATGACCATTTCCCCCGCCAAACAGGACAGAGGTACAAGAAAAAGTAACCACAAGGGTGTTCCTTAGTTACATGTGTAAAAAATGATTTTTGAGCGTGAAGAAATAATGTGCGTAAAATTTCAAAGCGACTGGACAATGGTAACCGGTGTCGCATCGGGATCAAAGATTTGAAATTTCTATTATTTACGTTAATTTTAATATAAATGTGCTCCACTGTTTTAGAGGCAGTACTAAATATTTTTTAATGAAAATATAATCTTACGTGTATATAATATTATCGAGACTTAATTTAAAATTATACGTTATAATAAAATTAATTGAAATATCTTATAAAATGTTACATACTGGTCAATATACGGCTTTTATTCAGATTGATTTGCTGGCATTTGGATGACGTCACCGATAATCTTCCAATACTTGTAAAATGAATTGTTTATTATATTTGTTTTTCTTTAATAAGTTAGTACATACGGTGATAAAGTTCAAGCCTCGTTCTACATGTCACACAATTTTTATTAGGCTCTCAGGAGGAAGAAAGAAGAAACGTAAATGAAGAAACGAAAGAACTTCAAGAAGATCCGTATGAAATGATTTTTCACAGTAAGGAAATTGTGAACAGAAATTACGTATTCTAATCGAGAGACTAACATTTGAAATAGCAGCTACACCATCTTACATAAAATATCTCGTGCAGGCATTAAAATCATATCTCTTCGGCAAGAGAGCATCAGATAAGTAAGTACATACGTAATCATACAATGGTAAAAATTCGCAGCCTATTTGAATATGAATTATTTACAAATTAATTTTCTGTTACATTATGTGTTATTAAAGAATGGAGGAAAATCATCACCTTTCGCCACGACACTTCACAATTCCAAGGACGATATGCAACAAAACAATTTAACGTAGAATACAATTTTGTACTCTTCTAATTATGCATGATATCAATGCAGCTTTTCAAGTAGAGTTTTTAAAAATAACAATGTATTTTACTTAGATAACTACAACGATAATAAAATAAAATGAATTACACATTAAGTATTTGATAAATAAATGTAATCGAAATTATGTCGTCTTTGATTTTATTGTAAACAGAAATATTTGTCCAAACTATATCATGTTTGGTGTCATTTTAATCATATAAGTATCAGGAATATATTTAAAAAATAAGTATTAAAATGTTGAAATTAAAAAAAAGTTATGTCATTGTATTATGAATTGCCTTTCGGGAATTCGAGTCAAAGGAGGAGCGGCGCGTGCCGCAACACACGTATTCGCAGACTCCGTCGAACCTTAGTATTCGCGTAGCGAGAAAATTGATAAAATACAAGGCCATTGCAATATCACGGCGTCAGTGATGACAGACTAAAATTATGCGAGGATGAGAGAAACTACTACAACTTCTTTGAAACTGGATCAAATGATTTGAATTTTTTCTAGATGATAGAAAGACTAATATACTAGACAATAACTAAATTACTTTGATACAATTTTGCTATTACAGTAGACCTCCGTTTATTTGGACTCTGTTTATCTGACATAGTAACATGTTTACCGACAAGTAGATGTCAGGAACGATGCCCCTCTTACCCGACTCTAGTCTACGCGACTGTTTTTGCTTCTTACTTAAAGAGTCTAGCATAATCTTCCTGCGAAGAATGTGAGATAAGTAACGATTTAATTAAGTTACTCGTATCTGTTTGATTCATCCAGAAACTATATTTTCAGTATGACTTCTCATAAATGAAACGAAAAAGTAAAAGTAAGTGCTTTGTATTGATGAAAAATTTGTAATTAATAGACGCTTGAGAAAAAATTAATTAAACAATTAATCCCCCTTGTCTCGTAAATATGATATTGGTATATATATATATGTATGTATATGTATGTATATGTATATATGTATACAGTAGATGTACGAATACCAACTATACATACACATAAGCGTGCAAGTATGAAAGATCTAATAAAAGCATGAATGTGGTAAAATAGAAAATAAAATAAAAAACATCAAAATATATAAGGAATACATATCAAATACTATTGAGAATTAAATATACAGAAATTAAAGTTTATACAAAACACATATTAAAAATATTATAAAGATTATTTTGATGTTCAATATTTTAGTGTATACAGAAATTTAGATACAGATTGTAGCGGCACACGGTCGGCGACCGTAATAACCATAAAACTGTCTGCTTGCAGATGTCAAGGGTTCGACGGAGAGAAAATTTCCTTGACGTTTGCCAGACCCGGAAATTTCTTTGTCTCTTTGTTTTTTATCACTGCCACATGCACTGTAGGCCTAGTCGCGGAGAAAGTCGCCGGCCGCGTACCGCTACCCGGCCGAACGGCCAGCGCGCCCCTACAGCGAGGGTTCGACGATGGCTGCCTCCCCCGCCAAACTAAGCGGGGGAAAAGAAGACAGCGAGTCTCCCAAAAAGGCGTGGCCTTTTTGGGGGACATAATATAAATAACAGCGGCAAGAAACTGAAATTCTTCTCGTCTAAGCATTACGCCGAGCCTCTACACGTTTAACTATTCCGCCGCGCTCCATCTAGTATCCATCAGCACCGCGCGTCATTTTATATACATCTCCGAATAAAATCTAGTGCAATTTCACTCTGTGTCCTTCCGTTGTACCCCGAACACATTGCGTTACACAGATGATAACTAGAAAAGGCTCAATAACAAGTACGCAGTAGTTAACTTTTCATTCTTACAAGGCACAGTAACTCGATCAAAAACTACTATTTATATTTTGTTAAATATTTTGTATTTGTATTTATGTAAAAGACATCAACATATATTTTAAATGTTTTTTACGAAGTGCACCATAGATAAAGAAAACCATATAATTTGTCGAAAACTTCGGACGCCACTTTAATGGGCACAGTAATTAACACACTTAACCTATCTGGCTATCACACTGAACTGGAAATTAACAGTCATGGAATCCATATAATATCGGTTTTAAACAATGGAAACTGTTTGATGAGAATTTTTGGGTTCTCCATAATTCTTTCACGAATTGAAACCGATGTCATAATTGTTTTCAATCCCTACTTTATGAAGGTATATTCAAGTATGTAAACAAGTTTGAATCTTCTAAATTCTAGCAAAAGTCATCCGCAAATCTATTCGTAGCCTTCAAATAAAGATACAGAAAAAAGATGAAAATTTTATTCGACGCCACGAATAAATGTGCTTTGCATAAAAAATGTATGTATTGGAAGTGGATGTAAAATGAAATGTGCACTGATACTTTCTGGTAGAAAAATATCTTTACTTCGCGACATGTGAAGAAGCTCAAAGAAGAAGAAACTCAACGGGCTAGAATGCCGGACGAATAGATAGCACACTTTAAAGTTAACGTAATTTAGATTTATTTAAGGTAATAACCAAGATTCTAATACTATACAGATTTGTAAATTACTGTTATGAACATACACAAATGAAATAAATTACGTTACGCCAGTTTAAACAATTTTACTTAGAAGAAAAGAATTTTTATGGAAATATAGTGGGAAAAGTGATAGCATATTTAACTAAGAATTATGTTGCGGCGCCATGTAATTCCAAATAAAAAAACATGAAGAAAGTGTAGAAGAATATTTTTTGTTTGGGATTTAGTATTCGAGAAAATCGAGATTGAAAATTTGCTAAGCGATGTACATCGCTTATAGCTGGAAAAACGTATGTATGAAGTAAGAATTCAAACCTGGTTTTCTCGAAAACAAAATCCTAAAAAAAAAGAAGTTATTCCATATCATTTTCATTTCTTTTTTATGAAGAATAACCCGGTGCCCGCTTGTATATAGATTCAGGAATACCCTGCATTTTTCAACAGGATGATGCCGCGAATTTTTTTCTCGAGGATTGATCAGCAAGGTCATATCGCTAAAAATTTTGCGAAAATCATAACCATGCAAATGGCAGACAATTTCGAAACATTTCCGAATGACAAAAATGTATTTAAGATGAGAAGGAGCAAGAAGAGCAAAAACTAATAAAGAAACTACGTAGATAATAATGACTGTTAATAAATGGAAAGATGGAGTCACAAAACATTAGGCATCTGATATAATTCCTTGATTTATTAACATGCATAATTTTTAGTTATGTGTGCCAATATTTTGTCCCATTGTATTTCTATACAAATTCTCTTTTTCAAATAAAATTGTTTACACGTGCGAAATGCAATTTTATTTCATTTGTGTATGTTTATAGTGGTATGTTGCAAATTTATATGGAAACAGGATTTTGTTTGTAATGTTATGTAAATAAAAATAACATTAGTTTTAAAGTATGCCATCTTTTTGTCGGATACGGTATGTGGCGGCCACGGCGACGGGCATCGCACCGCGCTTGGCGAGCGAGAGCCGCGGGGATGCGAACGGCGGCCGACCCGATGTCGCCAACGATCTTTTGTCCGTCATTTGTTCGAACAGTCGAACTGAGTCGCGGCCCGGGTGTAAAAAGTTAGTTAGTTTCGTTAACGTTGATTCTCGAGCGATCACGAATAAACAGTAAATCACGAATGGCTCTCGACTCCCACACTTTATTACCTCGAAACGAAAACCAGGATACTTAGAACGCATAATCGGAGTCTTGAGACCAATCATCCACACCTTCCTATCTTTATTTGAAAAACAATTTTATGAATATTGATTTGTTTTTGTTTTCGAACAATATAAAGTACGTGTTGATAATTAAATAGTATTTTTATTAGTCGGGCAAATTCTCGACGAATAAAATGATTTATTTCGTACTCGTCGAATAAAGATACTTATTTTATTCGGACCCTCCAATGTCCAATAAAGATAAAGTATCTTTTGTTCGAAACGTTTTTATAATTTATTGTCTGAATAATGTACAACTTTGTTCGGTTGTCATTTGTTTCGCAATTACAATAATCTGCAATATTTATATCTTTTTTTATACAGCAAATTATACAGCATACTATTCGGAAGATGCAAATGAATATCAGCATAAATTATCCTGTAAAAATATCGTACCGTATTCATGATGAAGTAGTCGAAAATGTAAAATGGTAGATGTTCTTAATCGAGTAGTACATATATTTAATCTATCCAAAAGTTCCAGTCATATTACTACGAGATCGATTAATATGGTATAAAACAATAATGCATCGTCATACATAATAAAATTCGTTGATGAGAAGTAAATTAAAAAGATTAAATATTTAAATTATAGAAAAAATTATAACTTAAATTACATTGCAGCTACTGCAGTAACTCGAAATTTTATATTACTTTAACGATTCCCTTAGTGTCGTTAATATTATTTATTCCAAGTAGAATAGCAAATATACGAGCAAACCCTAACAGAAAATTTGAAAAATTTGGAACATTGATTGCAATAGATTATGTTATTGAGGAATAGTCTTTTCTCTATTCCTGTGAAAAATAAACATCAATTATTTTACGTCCTCATTACTTTGGTCCACAATTTTCAATAAAGAAGAAGTAGACAACATTATGTAATATATCAGATAGGGTCTAGGATTTATTTAAAAATGGTTTCATCAAAAAGGAACAAAATACGTCGAGATACACCATATGCTGTGCAATGCTTCGAAATTCTCGTTTACGATAACAATGGTAAAAAGAAACTGCGTGCTGGAGCATAGTTTTGGGACAGACCTCTCGTCCTCGACAGCAATTCCAGAGAATACTATTTTATGACACCCTCAAGTGGCTTTCTCGTTTAGGGTTTCCGAGGAGAAGAATCAAGCCGTCAGAGGAATGACTAACAGACGACTCGAGGCAATAGATACGAATGTGCACACTGGAGGCGAGCAGGACAAAGATGGCTCTCAACATCGAGATCACATCGAATTAGGAAAGGACGAGAGAAATAGTATATGCTTTTTATAGAATTGTTCGATAAAATCCATTTAAGAAGAAATTATTTTTTAAAAAATTGACCTAAGTACCAAAAAGAAATTTTGTAGGAATTAAAGCTGGTTAAAACTACAGAAAATAATTGTAAAATTCAAGTTTTAAATTTTATCTTATTTTGTTAATAACAGATTAGCATACTGAAAATTTCATCGAAATCTGTAGAATATCATTCAAGTTACACAAGCCGATTTTGTTGAAACTTATGGAAGGCTTAAGTCTTCGAAAATATTTGAGGCGATCTTGTATCAGAAACCATCCGTATTGAAGATACTAGCGCGGCGGAGTGGTAATCACCGCCGCGGAATGAGAGTATCGATATTTACAATGTGGCTGCGAATTTCGAATAGTTTCTGCAGTTCTATCGTTCTTTTTTTAAATCCTTCGTGAAGTCTAAATTGAAATCATTTTTGTATTCCTTGCATGTTAATTAAAGCCTGCTTAAACCGCAATTAAATAACTACAAGATGAGTACTATTAAACGTTAAGATGTAGAACAAACTAGTATATCTTAATGTTCCTAACCGTATAACTAAATCAAAGATTTTAAACTTCAATTTAAAAATATTAATTTTACATCCTCATATTTAAGTATAGTTCATCGAAAGTTCATAGGAAGTCTCATTTTTTTCGTAAATTAAATTTGAAAAATTATTTTCTGCCAAAAGTTACCTCACTTGAGACCACCACTGTGCGATAATGCCATGACAGCATTTTCCACGCCGTGTGATCATTATTAATTTAATAGAATGCCCTTCGGACAAAGGAACGCCATAGCCACATTTCAAAGGTTAATGGACTCATTGCTATCCGTGATTTGGATGCGTCGTATTCGCACCCGATATCGTCACTCCGCGATATAAACTATCTCTCGGGTCGTAAAGCCGATTACGCTGCGCGACGGAGTGGATCGATATCGTTGTCCGTTTAATTAAAAAGGATAACTGTTTGGTTGATTTAGAATATGCCACTCAACAAGAATGAATAAGATTATGGCTGAATAAGTGTGAACTGAGCAACTGACAACTGATCGATGACTGGGGATTAAATGACGATGAATTGGCGAGTGACTACTACCCTAAGAAGAATCGGTTTCGAGTTTTTATACTGTTTTGTGGCCAGAAGACTCGAAATTGGTTGACCAGTGATGCGATGGAAGAGAATGTAAAGTGACATAGCACGCAGTGCCGCAGGTAGCAAGAAACCCTGGACGGGCGACCGAAGCGGTGCGTGCTAGCGACCCTATTATAAAAAATGCTGCTGATGAAGGTGTGCATTATTCAAAACTGCAGAAATGGCTTTATTGCCAGAAAGAAGATGGTTCGGAAAATCATAAACTTAGAAATTGCAAGAAAGAAGGCTATGGCTCTACAAATTGAAAACCTAATGAACGTGACCTTTTGTCGATTGCACGTCGTTCGTTGAAAGACTGTTAATTTGTATCGTTGAGCCGAAGATTCCCCGTCAATAAATGTTTTTTAAGGATAAAAGGGAAAGGTATTTCTTCCCGGAGAAAGTTAGGCGGATGCAGCCCGAAAATTCCGTTGAAGGACGGAACAATCCGGTTTTCGAAGACAAGTGCTACTCATATAATGTATTTAGTTACTCGCGCCCCGTCCCCCAGAACATTTAGAAAAATTGAAGAAATTAACAGAACGTCTCTGGAAAGCAAAAGTTACAAACTTGAAAACGTGATTTCCAACAATGCGAAGTAGCATATTTGGGACATGTAATAGAAGGAGACAAGATAAAGTATGGCCTGTAAAAGTTTTTCGCAACCCAAAAACATAAAAAGTATCCGCAAATTTGTATGACTCGCGGATTACTATCGCTGTTTTATAGAAAATTTTTCGCAAATTTTCAAACCGCTGACCGTTTCACTAAAAAAAGAAAAAGAAATTTGAACGGAATCCATCTAAGAAATTATCCACTGTGTCTCAGTTCGCAATAGAAGGGGTCTTTAGTTATGGCGAGCCAAAAAAGGCAAACTAATTATAGGACAGCCACTAGATTACTACAAGGAACAGAAATGAAGGAGTGCCTATTCGCTGCGTACTGTGCCTAGTGATCGGATCGATGCCGATACCATTGACGATATTTAATCAATTCGGTGGCAAAGTACTCAATAGGAAATCTGACAAAAGTATCGATACCCATTTGATACCTTACAAAAGTATTGATACCTGTTTGAATTTGCTAATAGTTTATTTACTATTAATGCAATACAAATATGATGCAGTGTTTAATAAAGCATCTAGCGGATTTAAAATGTACTTTGTGTGAAGAAAAGTGACTGTATGTGAAGTCGCGAAGATACTGTCTGAGAGATCGTCACCTAGGCTGACGAACGACAGTGCAGTTCTATGGGAAGTAGTTTCTCGCACTGGAACGTGCAGTCCTTTTATACTATTCCTTCAGAAGGTCGGGCTTGTACCTGCATTTATGAACCTCGGGGATGTACCTTTATTTATTGCCCCTGTAGACATGTGTGTGTATATGTGTGAGTATCATTGTATATACCAACAATACCTATCTGAGATTAAAAGTCATTAAAATAATAACAGCAATAATATTAAACTAGTATAATCATTTTCATTTTTCATTTTTGTAGTATTGTCAGTGATGATTGGAACGATTTCGCATTCTAGTCTCTATTTTACAAATGTTCCATGTAAATAATTAGATATTGTCATAGCCATTCGATTTTCTGTTAATTTGAATATTTCAATCGGACACGATTTCATTTCAAAATTCGGAATTGTGAAAAAGGCATCAGTGTTTCTGTTCGTCCATAGTTATACGTACATCCTTAGCTGTTAGTAATTCCTTCTTCACATCGTTCTTTTCTTTTCCACATTTTTCATACAGGAGTTTCTATAAAGTTTTTAGGGTCAAGGTACGTACTTCATTAATTGTCTGAAACCCTTATCGGTGATATTATATTTGATAATTCCGTCCAAGAATCAAATTATTCAGAGCAAGTGTAAAATTGAAGCGGTTCAAATTACGGCGACAGCGAGTTTCGAGTGTTGACGTTCGAGTTACATAAATTACTCACATGATTTTGAATACATTGTTTCACTCAATCGCAGCTCGTCTCACTCACCGTGTCAACTGTAAACAAATGAACGAGACGAAACAAAAGTTACTACTACGAGACGAGATAAAAGTGTATTCAGGTACAGTTAGAAAATTATTTAAGAGAAACATTTCAGAAAGCTAGATCCATTCATCTATTGGAAAGATATTGTAAAAAAATACAGCAAAATATTTGCGTTTGCCAAAAAATATTTTTCAATACTGCCTACTTCAGTGCCGGCAGAACACGTGTTCTCTAAAACTGAAGAATTGATTTATAAAAAGAGAAATTGGCTAAAAGAAAATAGAGTTAATAAAATATTATTTTTTAGTAGTTGTATTAATCTCTACTTTATATATCTTCGTTTTTAATAAACAAATAAAAATTATTAAATAAGTCATGTGTTATTGAATACTACTACCTCATAGATGTAGGTAATTACCATACAGAAATATGGTTTCATGGTGAATATAAAACAGAATTTTATTATAGTAGGACATATTCTTTATTGTAAACTTCCGATCATCAATAACAGATTCTAATTCAATAAAAATTGTAATCTGAATTAGTTGTATAGTTTAAAGATGAAAATGAAGACTTTAGTATAATATTATTGCTATTATTATTTTAATAATTTTTAATATCTGAGATATATAAATATTTCAGTGAATTCTCAAATGGTTATTCAATATTTCGAAAGATATATAAGGGGGATAAAATTTATCACAGATTGTCTCAAACGAGTACCGTTACCTAAGTAAAATGTCAAACAGGTATCGATACTTCCGTAAGGTATTAAACAGGTGTCGATACTTTACCAACATCTTTGATACTATTCGGATTGCTATCGATACGTATCGATTTGGTATCGATTCGATTACAAATGTGTCCAACATTTCAGGCCATATATGTACACTGCTGAACAAAGTGATACTTAATTATCACTTTGAAATTAAAAAAAAAACATAAAAATGAAATCAAATTGCGCAATTCGTTTAAGTTTTAGTAATGTGTGGACAGTCCTTCACGTTAGTAGGTATGCTAGTAATCGCCTTGGGAGGGGAAAGTCCTCGCCCCCACCCGCGGCTGTGTCAGCAGATTTGCTTGCGCAGATCGGCTCCCTGATCAATGCCAAATTGACATCGTTCAGGAGAGAGCTGGTTCCGCGGTGCAGACCTCCCCTCTGTCGATGGACAGGAAAAGGGGGGAAAGGGCAGCAGTACGGGAAGGCTGTGGCCGCTAAGGCGGCCCAGGCACAGCTCACTCAACCGCGGGCCGCCCCTGCCGTTGCGCCACCCTCCACCACATCTCAAACTGAGGTGTGGTCTCAAGTAGTTGGCCGGAAGGCTAAAACGGCGGCTGCCGCCGTTAAACCTGCGGCAGCTGCCAAAGCTGCACCGTCCGGGAGGGCGGCCAAGCGGGTGGCACCGGCGGCCCCCAATAGGGCTCCCCTGCCGCCGCATCTGCCCCGCACGGCTGCCATCACAATAACAGTGCGGCCGGCGGGGCGATGACGTATGCTGAGGCGGTGACCACTGCCAGGTCCACAGTGGACCTGGCAGAAATTGACATCGCCTCATTGAAGCTCAGGAGGGCGGTGTCGTAATATTGGTGGTCCCCGGCGCGACTGCTGTTTTGGGTGCGGCAGTCAGGACCACAAAGTGGCTGGCTGCACTGCAAAGCCAAATTTCCCGCTTTGTGCGGGCGTAGGCAAGTTGGCCGGCCACCGCCTCCATGGCCGGGCGTACCCCGCCACCGCGAGACGCAGGAGGCGTAGCAGGGGAGGAAGGCCACGGTGGTCAACGCGGCGGCCAACGTGGCAAACAAAAAGAATTCGGCACCTAAGGATGCCACCGTCGCGCCCGCGGGGGCGGGTGGGGCTAATAAAACCACAGACGCCACCGCTCCCGCGGCCGCGATGGATATCGAGACAAATGAGTAATAGGGCCTAGTGGCCCTATTATTCAGGCCAACCTGAACCGCTCGGCCAGGGCACAAGACCTTTTTGTGCAATTCCTGGCCGTGCGGGGTGCCGGGTTGGCCGTAGCGGCGGAGCCGTACAGATTCCCCGACCATCCACATTGGATAGGGGACTCGAGCGGCTCCGCCGCTATAATATGGGCAGGCCGGCCGGGGTCCCCGGCGTGCTCGGTTATCGAGCGCGGCCAGGGATAACTGGCCGTTGACTGGGGCGGCACCGCGATTGTGGCTATCTACGCACCTCCGAGATGGTCCCTCGAGGAATTCGAACAGTATCTGGACGGGGTGGGGAGATGCGTCCCCCGGTGCCAACCTCGTCCGGTGCTGGTCCTGGGGGACATCAACGCCAAGTCTTCAGCTTGGGGTTCCCCCAGGATAGACCCGCGGGGCCGGGAAGTGCTTGATTGGGCGGCGGGACTCGAGCTCCGTCTTTTAAACACGGGCTCGATCCATCCCCCCCGGCCGCGCGCCGTATTACGGGGTGGAGGGTGGCAAAGCAGGTCGAGACACTGTCTGACCATAGATACATTGTTCTCGGCCTCTCCGCAGCCCCATCGACACCCCGACGTCGTCCCGCTGATGAGGGATCGCCTCCACCGCGATGGGCGCTGAAGCGCCTCGACCAGGACGCTCTGATGGCGGCAGTCAATGTCGTGGCCTGGCCAGCCACACCGGCCGAGCCAGTCGACGGGACAGGCGAAGCCCATTGATTCCGGGGTACAATGACGTCGGTTTGCGACGACGCCATGCCCCGGGCGAAGCTCTTCCCGAGGAAGGCGGTGTACTTGTGGTCGCGCGCGATAGCGGATTTACGCAAAGAGTGCGTCCGCGCGCGACGCCAGTAAGCCCGCACCCGTCGACGACGACGTTCCGACGCGGAGCTGGCTATCCAGCTGTATGGGCGATGCAGGGAGAAGGTGATCGCCCTGCAGCTGGCCATCAGGCGGGCAAAAGACCAGGCCTGGCGCGACCTTGGCGATGGGACGGTTACGTCCTCGGGCGCCCCCTGTGACGGAGAGACTGGATCCGGGGATGCTAGGGCGGGTCGTGGACGTCTTATTTCCCGTCAGCGGGGAGGCGTCCCGGCCGGACCCTGAGCCAGGGGAAGTACAGTGGTCCCCGGATCTGGAGGTCGCGCCGGTGGAAATGGTCAGGGTAGTTAAATGGCTCCGGGGCAAAAATAGGGCCCCGGGGCCGGTCGGTATCCCTGGCCGGGTCTGGTTGCTCGCCTTGTGCGTCCTGGGCGAGAGGATAAAAAGCCTCTACTCCGGGCTCCTGAGGTCAGGGACGTTCTCGGACCTCTGGAGAGAAAGTCGGATGGTCCTCTTAAGGAAGGAAGGGAGGCCTGCGGATTCTCCCTCCGCGTACCGGCCCATTTGTCTCCTGGACGAGGCGGGCAAGATCTTTGAGAAGATTATTGTTGCCCGCCTCGCCAGGCACCTGTCCCGCAATGGCCCCGATCTGGCGGACAGCCAGTTCGGCTTCCGGGAGGGGCGGTCGACGGTCGACGCAATCGACCGTCTAAAGTCCCTGTCGGACAATGCCGTGGCACGGGACGAGGTGTGCTTGGCAGTGTCCATTGAAATCGTCAATGCGTCCAACACACTGCCCTGGTCCGCCATTAGGGAGGCTCTGGTTGAGGACCTGGTGCCTCCCTATCTGAGGCGGGTGATCGGGGCCTACCTGCGGGACAGATGGGTAGAATACCCGGGCCGGTACGGGATGATTCGGAGGGAAGTGGACCGCGGGGTCCCACAGGGGACCGTGTTAGGACTACTGCTGTGGGATCTGGGATATAACGCGGTCCTGGAGAAGGCCTTCCTGCCCGACGGTGTCACCCTTGTCTGCTACGCAGATGATACGTTGGTGGTCACCGTCGGGGACACCTTCGAGAGGACCATTCGACAAGCGGGATAGCGCAGGAGAAAGCCGAAGCCGTCTGGTTTCACGGACGGCCTCAGTTCGCGGCCACCGGCCAGATCGTGGATCCGGGTTGGAGTAGCTTTCGTCGAGGTGAAGTCCGAGATCAAGTATCTCGGATTGATCCTCTACAGCCACTGGAGGTTCGGGGCGCATTTCGGCCGCCTCTTCCCCCGAGTTCAGAGGGCGGCGGCGTCGTTAGGCCGCCTGTTGCCCAATCTCGGGGGACCGGGTGATATGGTGCGCCGCCTATACCTAGGCGTGGCGCGGTCCATGGCCTTATACGGCTCCCCTATTTGGGCGCCGTACGCGAGAGCAAGGCGGCGCAACACTATGTTGTTGCGAAATGGCACTTCGCCTTATAAGAGGGGGGTGTTGCAGGGGCCCTGGGCACCTCTTTGTGCTGTCGCCGAGACGTGGCGGTGCGGGGCGCGGCCCCCCGCACCTACAAATTAACATCATGATTTGAGGAGGGAGAACTCATCTCCCCCCTCCGGGATGCGGCCGCTCAGCCCCTTTTCCATCTTGGTGGCCGGCCAGGCGAGGGGAGCTGCGGTAGTGTTCTTAAGGGCCCGGGTCGCCGCACACTATGACGACCCACACATAGAAGAAAACCATATACGTATATTAGTTTTAGAGGTTTCTATCGACCAAAACTGACGCTTTAATATCGAAGTATGCAGTTCACAAGTGGAAAATTTAGATTCCGGAAAGACTAAACGACTGGGCTTCGGATGTAGAAATATCCGTTTTGCAGTTATTGCGGAGATATTTGCAATATTCGGCCAGAGTGGTGTCAATCTCACGAGCATGACGTCATAAGATGGCCGCCGCTAACAGTTTTTCGTAAATATCGAGAGATATAGAGCTCGAATCGAAAATTCACAACCGAAGCCCAGTAGATAAGGCACGTACAAAGGCAATGGAGTGTATTTTCAGTTGATTTTTTAGTTAATTAAGACACAGGAGTAGTTGGTAGGAATTGTATCCGAAACACCAACTCGAGCTTCCGACATTTCTCACTACTAGCGTCACAGTTCTCTTCCAACCAACAAGCTGCACCACAGCGAGCTTGCCGGTATAGTTACTTACAGTCGATAATACCGATCGACACAAATTACATAGTTTTATACTTCCATTCCAAATATTTTGACCATTACTAGACCAGGGGAAGGTGGCGTGCGGGGCAGTCGTGAGCGGCGCGGCAGTTCCAGCAAGAACGCTCGTCGAATATTGTAAATATCTCAACAATAATAAAGAAATGGTCATTTCTACAACCGAAGCCCAACAGCTTAGACTTTTCTGAATCGAGATGTCCAACTCCCGAACTGTTCACTGGAATATTGGCACGTCCATCTTGGTTGATACGAACAGTTGTCACGAAGATATTCTGCCGCGCGCTAGGTTTCTTGACCAGGGGAAGGTGGCGTGCGGGGCAGTCGTGAGCGGCGCGGCAGTTCCAGCAAGAACGCTCGTCGAATATTGTAAATATCTCAACAATAATAAAGAAATGGTCATTTCTACAACCGAAGCCCATCAGCTTAGACTTTTCTGAATCGAGATGTCCAACTCCCGAACTGCTCACTGGAATATTGGCACGTCCATCTTGGTTGATACGAACAGTTGTCACGAAGTTAGGGTGGATTGGTGTTTATTTCATCTTGTTTATTAATTTATTATCAAAATAAAAATGGATTAAATTCTGTGTTAGTGCTCGTGGTGCTCCTTGTGAGTGTCGAGCTTTGTAGAAGTTTGCACGTGGTGTGCCGTCCAAGTAATATGGTTTTTCTGTGTCTTGTGAGTCCCTTATGGTCTCGTGTGTGGTGAGTCCCTTGTGGCCTCGTGTGTAGTGAACCGTTGGTGCTGACGAGGTTCTTCTCCTGACTGGGTTGTCTTGTCTCTACTCTTGTCTGTCCCTCTTGTCTGTCCCGTTAGTCTGTTCGTCTTGTCTGTTCCGCTAGTCTGTCTTGTCTTGTCTGTCCCGCTTGTCTGTTCCGCTAGTCTGTTTTGTCTGTTTTCTAGAGGACCGGAGTCATGCCTAATATCACCTCGGTCCTCCATACTTCTCTTAACCTAGGGTGGGCGGCAAGGAATTACGGTCCAATCACTGCAATCCCAAATCCAGTGAGACTGCCCCAAAACGGTGGGCCGGGAGTTAGGAGGGAGAGTGGCAAAATAACTCCTGCTAGACATCCCGCGTTGATGGGCCTACGTGCCCGAACAATGCCAGACCCAACCGTAATTGACTGGACCGTAATCAAGGACCAGGAGACGTTATGACGGTGCCGCACGTGCCCGGGAACGGCCCGGGACAGACCCATACCGTCCGGGTACCCAAGCACATGGCCCCTGCCATAAATCCTGGCCACTTGGCCGTAACATTCTGGGACTCTAACAATTTTAAGTAATCGGGTTGGTGATGTAGGAATTTTAATATTGATTGGTATTATTTCTATTTATGGTTCTTGACATTTATTATTGTATAGGTTAAGATTTTTATGTATATAGTTCGTTTATTTAAAAAAGTGAGGGTGATGGAGCAATTCGGAAGTAAAATAAATAACAGGAATGATAAAAATTATGTTTTATTCATAAGAATGAATTAAAATTAATCCTTTGCGCTCGAGCGACGCCGATACGGCGCCCGGCCGATTTGAAGTGTCACCACGGGCAGCGCAGCTGCGGCACCCGGCTGATTTGAAGTCTCAAATTGCGGGACGCTCTTGCGGCAAGTGTCAACTCGAGCGATGCTGCTACGCCGCTATGGTTGTTTGTAACTCGATCTGCTTATTTACGATGATCGATAAGATATTTTTCTCGGAAATACTTTCGTGGACTAGGCTTGGCTGGCATTGTAGCCAAATCTTAGCTCAGTTTAGTTAGTCTCAGCGTTGCATTCGCTTGAAACAGTCTTGCCAGTATAAATAGTAGCTAAAAAGTGTTTGAGCCCTAAAAATATGGAGGAAGAACAAATCAGCTCAAGTTCGGACGAATTCGATTTTGCCGCTTTGGATGAAGAAATTACGCCGATTTCCGACGGATTACGCCGTGAAACGAACGAATCCAGTGAAGATAGTGATACAGTAAGAGGTGTGAGAGGGTGAAAAATTAGAATTATAGAGAGCGACAGTGAAGTTGAAAGTGATGCTGAAAGAGAAATTGAAAATGAAGCTGCGGAAGGTGCAAGCAGTTCAGCATGGGTACTTTGCGAAGACTACGACGAAGTGCCGTCAAACATTCAATTTATACCTGGCGAAAATCCCACAGCATCACGAATACTTTCGAAAATAAAAGAACCACAGGATTTTTTTAAACTGTTTTTCACACATGATCTCGTGAAAAAAATTATTTCTGAAACAAATGTCTACGCAAAAACAAAATTGGAAGGGAAGACACTGTCTGCGAATTCCGTATGGCGAAGCTGGCGTTATGTCACCAACGAGGAATTCTGGGCATTTATTGCTGTCATAATAAATATGGGGACAATGCCGTTAGCCAATTTACAGGAATATTGGTCGCGGAATAACGTCAGCTATATTCCGTTCTATTCGGAGACATTTACAAGGGACCGATTCAGTCAAATATTCTGGATGCTCCATCTTCAAACTATTGCAACGCGCAACACCAATCCGCGAACGCGCCTACAACGCATAAGTTGCTTCTTGGATTATATCAACGGGAAGTATTTGGATTATTTTACACCGGGCGAACAAATATGTGTGGACGAGTCAACTATAAAATTCAAGGGTCGAATTTCGTTCATCACGTACAATCCGAAGAAACCGACAAAATGGGGTATCAGAGTTTATACTCTAGCTGACTCAAAGACTGGCTACATTTGCTGTATTTTGCCATATTATGGATCGCTAACAACAGAGCTCTTGGTCAGACCCGATTTACCAGTGTCAACAAGAATTCCGTTACATTTGTATCAAATGTTGTTGGATGAAATTCCAGGTGCTCAGGGGCACCATATGTTCACGGACCGCTATTACACCAGTTATTTCTTAGCTCATGAACTAGCCAAACTGAAGTGTAACATTACTGGAACAATCTTAGCAAACAGAAAAGAATTGCCCAAAGAAATAAAAAAGCCGAAGTTTTTGACAAAATCCACGGTCGCGTATCGACGGGGCAACACCTTAGTCTTAGGGTGGAAAGATAAGAGGGTTGCCACTTGTTTGGCTACGAGGGGTGACACTGGAATGACGACGGTCAAAAGAATTACACGAGGTGGTGTGTTGATCGGGCGGACCAATATGCATCAACCTATTGTTTCCTGCGAAAATCGCTTAAATGGTGGCGTAAACTATTTTTTGGGGGCATGGAAATTTGCCTGATCAATTCATACATTTTATATAAATTAGAGACGACAAAAAAGGGGGAAAAGCCACTGAGCCATTTGCGATTTCTGAAAACGATTGTCAACCAATTGAGAGGATCATATCGCCAGCAACGAGAGCAAGCGTCTACGTCGCATTCCGATGAAATCCGACTAAACGGGAAGCTTCACGTAATGCTAAAAGGGCCTAAAAGGGACTGCAAGTTTTGTTCTGACCGTAACACGCCTGGAGGTAGGCGGGAAATGTCATATTACTGTCATACGTGTCCTGATAAACCTAGGATGCATCTTGGATATTGTTTTACAAGATATCACACCAAAACTAATTACAGAGTGTAATATTTATCAAAGTTTGTTGTTTTCAACATATAAATAAGTAAACTAGTGAAATATTATTTTTATACATTTATTTGTTAATAAATATTTTTAAACCACTTCTAAAATATTTGCATAATTTGTCCGAAATCGTCTCGAGTTGCTGGTTTGCTGACAGTGCAGTGAAAGATCAGCTGTACGTTGTACAAGGTCAGTGCCCTTCGACATCGTGAATTTCAGCCAGCAAATGCATCCTCAACTAAATGGGTGAGTTTCTTACTGATAATATTTTTCATATCTCTCTAATAAACAAATGCTTTACGTCCCTTAACGCGATTATTTATTATTAAATCAGCTTTGCAAATCATTCGTTGAATTCTGTTCGTACACGGAATTATTCAAATTAAAAAGATAATTAAAAGATAATTAAAAACACTAACTTTATTTTAATTGACCCTGATACAAAAAGTACAAAAATCACTTTTACTTATATTAATATTACTTTATTCTTCTACAACACACGCACACACATTTTAAAATCATTACATTTAATAAAAATTAACGATATATTTGGCGCTCCCTCCTCTCCCTCCTCTTCCTCCTCTTCCTCCCCTTCCTCCTCTTCCTCCACTTCCTCCTCTTCCTCCTCTTCCGCCTCTTCCTCTTCTTTTTTCCCCTTTTTTGCCCCTCTTCTGGGGGCCATAAACAGTTTTTTTTTAAAGTTTTTCAGCTCTCTCTGCAAAGTATAAGTATATATTATTATTATTATTTGTTATTATACATATATTACTATATTAAATTATATATAAAAGTATTTTTCATTTACTTACATTAGCAGCAACTAGGTTCGCCAGGTTAGGCCTAGCTGTCCCCCGAGCCAGCTGGCCTAATATATTTCGCCACTGCGACTGTAACATAACAGCAGAAATAGAAGTATATATATTATAATTATACATTCTGTTTTTTACACATATATTGCATATCCTTACAGCTCTCCCAGACTCGTACGCGGCAGCGATTTCTCGCTGCCGCACCAGAATTGAGTCGAGCGATTCTGCGGCGTTCTCCGCTGCCGCGGTTGCTGTTGTAGCGGAGCTCGTCTCCGCTGCTGCGTTACACGTAGTTGTTGCGGAGGTTGCCTCCGCTGCGGCGTTAGTTGTAGCTACGGAGGCTGCCTCCGCTGCTGCGTTAATTGTAGCTGCGGAGGCTGCCTCCGCTGCTGTGACCGTGTTGTTCAGTATAATATTTTCCATTTTATTTGTAATGTTATCCATGGTTCTAAAAAAAAAAATAATATTATTAACACATTGCGGACGGCTCACGAGATATCTCGTGGCAACAAGCAACCAGCCGCAAATATTTCTGTTACGTAACCATGGTAACGAAGCCTCTCGCATTCCTAAGTAATTGTAGCGAAGCAAATGAATCATTCCAAGAATGTAAAAAATCTTATATAGTAAACAGATATATAAACTATGTATATATAGTATTATTTAAGAATACTAAATGCAAATTAGAAATGTGTGTTAAAACAAATTGCTACAATTACTAGAACAAATTTCTACAAACGTTTACGCACATTTCTAATTTGCATTTAGTATTCTTAAATAATATTATATATACATAGTTTATATATCTGTTTATTATATAAGATTTTTTACATTCTTGGAATGATTCATTTGTTACGCTACAATTACTTAGGAATGCGAGAGGCTTCGTTACCATGGTTATGTAACAGAAATTGTATGTACTTACGTGCAATCCTACGTCTTCAAGACTTGAACGTTGAATGAAACTGCGACCCTTCGAAATAATATCATTGGTTGTCTGCCAATTGTTCAAATAATATCATTGGTTGTCTGCCAAGGGTTCAAATAATATCATTGGTTGTCTGCCAATTGTTCAAATAATATCATTGGTTGTCTGCCAAGGGTTCAAATAATATCATTGGTTGTCTGCCAATTGTTCAAATAATATCATTGCTTGTCTGCCAATTGTTCAAATAATATCATTGGTTGTGTGCCAATGGCAATGTCCAATGGTAGCATCGCAAGCATAACCTGCGTTTTTTCGTCGCGTTCAGTCGTAATATGTTCTCCAAGTGATACGGTCTAGGAGTGCAAAGCGCGCGATTTCTATTTCTTATAATTTTAGATTTTTTCTATTTCATTCTATTTAATTCTATTTCATTCTATTTAATTCTATTTAATTCTATTCATTTTGATTCTACTTTTATATTCTACTCTATTCGGCATTATTCTACTACATTTCATTGTAAACAATAGAAACAGATAAATTTAACAATTTCAAAAGTGGAGCGAAACGATGCCAAAGGTTGTGAATTCAATGAATTGGGAGGATGTGGTTTCTTCCCAATTGTTCAGATATATGAAGGGGGGTGCATCGAAACACCTGACCTTGACCAGACCAAGATACAGCAAAAGAAAAATTATGAAGGAGAGGTAAGTGAGTATTTTGTTTCGTTACTATGATTTCGGTAATATGTTTCGATATAATTTAAATGGTAAGAAGTTCTCATTTCTGCTGGAAATACATTTTTTCGCTTTCTCGCTTTTGTACTTTCATTTCTCGGATTTTTATGATATTGACATATGCTGTAGTCCATATTCAATCATTAGAATGAAGTTGTAAAACAAAATCGACGGGTCGAAGTAGCTGATTAGTGTCATTTATACGTTATTTATATTTCACGTAAATTTCTGTATCATCGAAAGCACTGACATCGAGATATCCCTTCCTTTTTCTTGGGATCTTCGTCACGTACAAATGCTTTCCCGGTTGTATGGACGTATGTTCCTATTGTTTGACGAACAGATGGGGTCGAAAGGAAATTTTAGGACTATTGTCGTAAAGAAAGCTGATTGCCTTCGTGTGTCCCTAAAGAAAGAAATTAGAAGGCCGAGGATCTGGAACTCGTTGCTTTTACGACCGGTCCTTGAGACCCGGTCGCGTACGGCACGCAGATGGGAAGGTTACAATTTCCGCGTCCGACAATTCATTCCCTCCCACGGTGAGGGCCCACTGCAGATATTATTTCAATACGTATTCTGCATTTGTTTGCAACAAACGTTTTCTCTTCAATCTTCTGCAAAGAGCGTAGCCGACTCAAGATGGTCAGAATTGTCCTTACAGGTTTTTCAATGAGTACTATACCGTTCGATCTAAATAAATTGATATTATTAATTAAACAATGTGAGCCAGTCACTGTGCCGTTGCAACCATTTCGAATCATAACCTGGAGTAAGCCGTTCAATCTTTCCATTTTAATTGAACACTTGCAAATGATAACGATGACAATACAAGTAGCAACGATTTGTTGCATAGCAATACGGCCCACCGGTCAGTTAGTGTCTAGTTTAGAGCATCTATGAGGCCGAAGCCTGCTATGACCGGGCGAAGTGGTGCTCACTTATGCCGGTCGATGGTAAGTCAGCGGTGAACAGCTGCGAAGGAACCGGGACTTGGATCCATCGCGCCCTCGCTGTTAAGTTCATTGGACCGGGGAGTCAGAAGACCCGGTCTTGACTCATCTGTCGGCTGCAAGGAGTTGTATGTTTGTTTTAAGTATTTCGCCGGCTATAAAGCCGGCGATAATAATATGAAAGTAGTGATGGTCGTTCTGCCAGGCGACCGCGGAGGCGGGTGCTCGGCACCGCACGCCAACCGCTACAACGGCATTTCTTGCCGTGTTGCCGCCCCCAAGACACCACACGACAGCAATAGTGCAGCGTGCTAGGCCAGCGGGCGGCTATTTACGTATTTGGTCCTTTAAAATTTATAGAGCTGACTGCTGAACCCAACACAGCCAGCCCGTGTCATCGAAGTAATTTTGGCACCGCTCGACAAACCAAAGAGCTGCGGATGCATTCTACCCAGACAAGCCCGAAGGCCGCGGGTAGGAAATACACCACCGACAAGCCCGAGGGCCGCGGGTGGTAGTAGCAATAATACCGTCGACCACGGTAGCGGGCGCCAAGCGCCACACGCAAGCACCGCGTCGACCCAGCGTCACAGACCTGTAGTAGGGAAGTCAATTGTAATCATGTCATGCACCACCATGTTCATATCTTTGATTGGCCCCTGCTCTTGCCTCTCTTGTCACCTGTTAGCGCGCACATGAACATAACGAGATCCATGTCCAGTTCTAACAAGTTACTTCCCTGCGCGCAGGTCCTAGCAAAAGAAACGCTCGCCGCTAACGCAGAGGGATGCCATTGCCCTATTTCGCCGCCCATACAGATGTGCGTTGCCCAGTCTCCGCCGCGAGGAGGCGGGGTTGGTCTTTGGAGACTGGCCCACCGGTCAACAAAAATTGCTGCGCAAAATTTCAACCCGGTTGCAAGCTGTGGTTATCTCTGACTATCACGAAGTCAAATAATATTAATGCGCCATTGGAGTTCAGTAATGATGTAGCACAAATCTAAGCTCAATCAAAATTTATTGTACGTATCTATTATTTAAAAAATATAATATTATATATTAGAACTTAGACTTATATGTGGGATTAATTTATAATAGAGTTGAATATAATTTTTATTTTGATTTCTCGGTTCGAGAGATATGAAATTATCTAATTGAATAATTGAATTTGATTTCTAATATACAGTTACGGGGTAATTTTCTTAGAAATAAATAATTGGGTTATAGTTAATTAGTACTATGATTGTAATAATATAATTTATTTTATTTAGGTTTATTTGATTGAATTATATTGAACTGTTAATTATATGAATTAATTTGCTTTGTTGGAGTGAGAATATATATATATATATTATTTTAATTGCGGCTAAAAAATTGGCTACAAAATATTTTTCATACAAACAATTTATGAATTTATCTAAAAATTTAAATAGTTTTCATACGAGTGAAAAGTAGAGATTAATTTTTAATATTACATGAAAGTTTGAATAAGAAATTTAAATTAAATAATGGTAAATTCAGTGCGCCAGCACCAACGGTTGAACTGCTGTTGTTCGTTATTTTAAGAATTTTTAGGGGCTGCAGTTATCTCGATGGTAAATTTTAATAATTATCTGGGTTGAATAAATTTATGCGAACCGTACAAATTGCCCGTCACTGTCATTATAAATGGAATAAGTCGTAACGTTGTAAAAGTATGGGACAATGTTTTCATTAAAATTTTAGTTTAACAATAAGTGTTTCATTTACATTGAAAAGATTCTGAATGAGGAAAATTTTATTATTTGCACAAATTATAAATATTATTGATTTCTTAATTTAATATATTTGAAAAAAGGAATTACATGATTATAAGTTATAGTATTTATTTACGAATAAATTTAATGATTTTAAAATGTGTATGCGTGTGTTGTAGAAGAAGAAAGTAATATAAGTATAAGTAAAATTGATTTTTTTCGTACTTTTTGTATCAGGGTTAATTAAAATAAAGTTACTGTTTTTAATTATCTCGAAAGTAAAAGAGTTAATTTAATATTTCTGTTATGTATCATAATAGTTATTAATAATGAATTGATGAGTTTATGTTGGAAGAAAATCCTAACTTTGGCATTGTTAGTTGTTACATTTTTTATTGGAGTCTTTTTTTTTCTTTTCTTTTTTACGGACATTATTATTTCATACTTTTAAATATATTTATTCATTTATCCTACATCAAATTGAATTGGTTAGTGTTGAAATTTTAGCCTCGGACAAAAATTCATCTATAGTTTATTTAGTACTAAGATACTACGATATCGGTTTACATTTTCGCCGGTTCCGTCAGCGGGCAACGACGGTGATGTAAACTGTGTATAGTAGATACCGCGATACATCATCACCAGTACCATTAGATATACATCGTGCCCTGACTGTTTGGGGGTCCCAGCGTCACGTATACAATGTGAAACGCGAAGATTTAAATTTTTATTACTATTAATCAGTAAAATTAAATTATTTGTATTTCATAACAATTTTATTACTTTGTTGTAATATAATTTAACTTGACTGGATAAATTTAATGTAATACTAATTTAAAATTGGACTTTTAAAATTAGAATATTTAAATTTTCAGTAGTTTTAATCAATAAAATTAAATATTTTGTATTATGATAGTTAGACCGCATTTCCAGTATTTTCACATGGCCCGCGGGTGGTCTGGTCTGCCGATAGGACCCACGGTGGACAGTCGCATGAATTGGGGAAAACCGTAATTCGTTTTTTATGGCCATAAATCCGGTCGACAGGCTAACGATGCATACTGTCAATGTCGTACTAAGAGAAAGAAACAGTTGTGCGTTTGTCGTAAATTATGTTGAGTGCGAGCGGCGATTGTGTCGCGCCTTCGACTGACGATATACACACGAGCAGGCACTCGAGGCCCCAATAGTGTTTGGTTTCCTGGATCGCAGACAAAATATATATATATATATATTGCCGGGTAAGTGGCCGAGGACTGTCGCGTGGTTTTCCACAGATCAGTTTGTTTTTCCTTTAGAGAATCGCGGGCCTCGGCGCAGACCAGATTACTGCAGCCCCCAAAGAGTCAGGGTACGATGTATACCTAATGGTACCGGTGATGATGTATCGCGGTATCTACTATATACAGTTTACATCACCGTCGTTGCCCGCTGACGGAACCGGCGAAATGTAAACCGATATTTTCGAATCTCAGTCCTAAGTAAACTATAGATGAATTTTTGTCCGAGGCTAAAATTTCAACAATAATTATTATGATACATAACAGAAATATTAAATTAACTCTTTTACTTTCGAGACAATTAAAAACACTAACTTTATTGTAATTAAGCCTGATACAAAAAGTACGAAAAAATCACTTTTACTTATACTAATATTACTTTCTTCTTCTACAACACACGCACAAACATTTTAAAATCATTAAATTTATTCGTAAATAAATACTATAACTTATAATCATGTAATTCCTTTTTTCAAATATATTAAATTAAGAAATCAATAATATTTATAATTTGTGCAAATAATAAAATTTTCCTCATTCAGAATCCTTTCAATGTAAATGAAACACTTATTGTTAAACTAAAATTTTAATGAAAACATTGTCCCATACTTTTACAACGTTACGACTTATTCCATTTATAATGAAAGTGACGAGCAATTTGTACGGTTCGCATAAATTTATTCAACCTAGATAATTATTAAAATTTACCATCGAGATAACTGCAGCCCCTACAAATTCTTAAAATTAACGAACAACAGCAGTTCAACCGTTGGTGCTGGCCCACTGAATTTACCATTATTTAATTTAAATTTCTTATCCAAACTTTCATGCAATATTAAAAATTAATCTCTACTTTTCACTCGCATGAAAACTATTTAAATTTTTAGATGAATTCATAAATGGTATGTATGAAAAATATTTTGCAGCCAATTTTTTAGCCGCAATTAAAATAATATATATATTCTCACTCCAACAAAGCAAATTAATTCATAATTAACAGTTCAATATAATTCAATTGCTATGCAACAAATCGTTGCTACTTGTATTGTCATCGTTATCATTTGCAAGTGTTTAATGAAAATGGAAAGATTGAACGGCTTACTGCAGGTTATGATTCGAAATGGTTGGAACGGCACAGTGACTGGCTCACATTATTTAATTAATAATATCAATTTATTTAGATCGAACGGTATAGTACTCATTTGAAAAACCTTTATTTTTGATTAAACACGTTTGTATATTTTGCATTTATAGAAGTCAACAAGCTGCAGCCGCAAGGAAGATGCGCACCGAGAAGATCGAAGCAGCGGAAGTCAGTCAAGAAATGCCCCATTTCATCATTGAGGCAGAAACGCAAGAGCAATCACGTGCACAGTCAAGCATCGAGGAAGGATTAACCATTACGGACTTCCGGTTCGTGGTAGAGCAGGTACTACTGATAGGGTACCACTCGGCAACGTTCGAATGCACCACGCAACATTTGCAAGTGATCGGGATGAAGCGCTCGGGATTCAGAGCAACGATAACTCTGAAATGCAAGATGTGCTAATATGAAGCGGAAGTGCACGGTCAAACGGCAGACAACAAAACAATGGACTTGCATTATACTGCGACCCTCGCTACAATCACTTCTGGAGGTGGTTACTCACAGATGAAAGAAATGTTTGCAACAATGAACATTCCATACATATCAAGGATGGAATATCGAAGACGTCATGACGACATTGTTGAAGAATTGTCAAGTCTTGCTGAAGCAGAAATGCTAGCAGCGGTAGAAGAGGAGAAACAATTAGCCGTCCGCAGAGGCGACGTTTCAGTTTCCGGTATCCCTTTCATCCCCGTCGTGGCTGACGGCAGCTGGATGAAGAGATCGTACCATACTGGAAGGTATGACTCCTTGTCCGGTATTGGTGCAATAGCGGGATACCACACAAAAAAAGTGTTATTTGCAAGTGTGAAAAATAAAGTGTGTTTGATTTGCCACAACGCTTCGAAGAGGAAGGAAAGCCCCAGAGAACATAGATGCTTCAAGAACTGGGGACGAAATCAGACGTCCACGAGAATGGAGAGTGCTGCAATTGCTGAGGGTTTCCAGACCAGCATAGAAAAAAGAGGTCTGATATATAATATCTTGATTGCCGATGGCGACAGCAGCGCGTATAAAAGGATTTTGGATTGTGATCCATACAAGGCAGAGATGGTTCGTGTTAAAAAGATTGAGTGCACGAACCATTTATTGCGCAATTTTTGCAACAAAATGAAAGATGTTGTAAAGAAGACTCCACCTGGCATTTATCGAAAAGCCGTGGAAAATAACATTCGTAGACTGCGCACGGGTGTTGTGAAGGCTGCAGTTTACAGATCGAAGGAAAATCTTCCGACCCACCAAAAAATAAAAAATTTGCAAACGGATATACTAAATATTCATAGCCACGTTTTCGGAGAGCACAAGGAGTGTCGAAGACTAGGATATTTCTGCGACCGCCCAGCAAACACGGGAGAAGACAACTTGGTACCGCATCTCAAGAAAATCGGCATATATAACCGGATGCATGAGATCTTCCGTCCATTGATGCCTCATGCTGAAAGTTTATTATATAATACTACAAACAATTCAGTTGAGAACCTCAATGCCATCATTGCAAAATATACCGGTGGGAAAAGGATAAATTGGGGCCAGAGAGGGTCATATTCTGCGAGATGTGCAGCTGCTGTTGTACAGCACAACACGCAAAAACTAATATCAAAGGTAATAGAGGGCAAGGGTGCGAAGCCGCCGAAATTGATAGAAGAATTAGAAGAAGGAAGGAAAGGCAGTAATGAAAAAGGAAAGGAAAAGGCGAGTAAGTCTCCGAAGAAGGTGAGAAACCCGTTTTGTTCAACAACGGACCCGGATTATGGAGTTAGCGCAGAGAAACCGGATATGGAGCAACATCTATTTAACTTTGAAAAAGAAAGGCACATGGAGATGCTGCAGGATTGGCAGACGAATCGAAAGAAAATAGAGAGGGATACGGTAGAACAAAATAAAAGCCACGAGTGGCATACATACCGATCCAAATTACTTACAGCGTCGAACTTTGGCATAGTGTGTCGGCGAAGGAAAACAACCAACTGTGGAAATTTGGTAAAGTCACTGCTGTATCCAAACATATTGAATCTGCCTGCCATTGAATATGGTCGGCAGTGTGAGAATATTGCCCGCGAACAACTTGCGAAGGAGGAAGATGTGGAAATCCGCAAATGCGGTCTCTTCATTGATGCAGAGATACCATTTCTGGGGGCAACTCCGGACGGCATAATTCACGACGATGGTATCGTGGAAATTAAATGCCCGAAGACGGCAGAAAAGTTCTCGCCAGAAGAAGCGATAAAAAATATTCAACCCGTACGAAGAATATTTGAAGATGATGCAGGTACTGCATTACGCAGAACCCATCACTATTTTTACCAAGTGCAGGGACAACTGCACATAACAGGTCGACAATATTGTCTGTTTTGTTTGTGGACACCAAAGGGTATGAAAACCATAAAAGTAAGCAAAGACGACACATTTTGGCAGAATGAAATGAAATCGAAATTGTCGCGATTCTACGTCCATTGTATGTTGCCCGAAATATTGGACAGCAGCTACATTAGGAACATGAGTATCCGAGAGGCCACAGAAACGGAGTACAAAAAACCAATTGTGATTAGCACGAAACTAATTAAAAAACCTCAAGCGAACCCACGCAATGTCGGGTCGCAAACTTAGTGTGCGCCTTCGCTGATTATTTCAGCGAAGGAAAATTTAAAAAGATCTTAGCTCGCGAGTCATTAGATTCGCTCGAGCGTACCCACGCAATGTCGGGTCGCACACTTAGTGTGCGCCTTCGCTGATTCTTTCAGCGAAGGAAAATTTAAAAAGATCTTAGCTCGCGAGTCATTAGATTCGCTCGAGCGTACCCACGCAATGTCGGGTTGCACACTTCGTGTGCGAATTTTTCCTTGCATGTTGCAGATGATGTTCATGCGGATCGGCAGTGAGGTGTGCTTGCGATGCTACCATTGACAGCGCCAATGCGGTTGAGGGAACGACCGACAATGTTCTGGCCAGAAGGAAAGAAATCGCTCTGGCATTCAACGCCGGGAAAACTGTAGGTATATGCAATATATATGTACGATGAAATGTATATTCATAATGTATGTACTTCTAATTCTACTTCCGTGTTACAGTCGCAGTGGAAGACCATTCTCGGCAAATTAGCTCGGGAGGCGGAAACCATCTCCCTTTTGTCCGGAAGGTAAGAAATCGCTCTGGCATTCAACGCCAGGAAAACTGTGGGTATATGCAATATATATGTACGATGAAATGCATATTCATAATATATATACTTCTAATTCTGCTGTTATGTTACAGTCGCAGTGGCGAAATATATTATGCCAGCTGGCTCGGGGGACAGCTAGGCCTAACCTGGCGAACCTAGTGGCTCCTAATGTAAGTAAATGAAAAATACTTTTATATATAATTTAATATAGTAATATATGTATAATAACAAATAATAATAATAATATATACTTATACGTTGCAGGGAGAGCTGAAAAAACTTTTTAAAAGAACTGTTTATGGCCCCCAGAAGAGGGGCAATGAAAAAAGAAGAGGAAGAGGAGGAAGAGGAGGGAGAGGAGGGAGCGCCAAATATATCGTTAATTTTTATTAAATGAAAGTTTGAATAAAAAATTTAAATTAAATAATGGTAAATTTAGTGCCAGCACCAACGGTTAAACTACTGTTATTCGTTAATTTTAAGAATTATTAAATTTTTAAAGACTGATTTGGTATTAAGTAATTTTTGGGGGCTGTTGCCCGTCAATTTCGTTATAAATGGAACAAGTCTGTTTTCATTAAAATTTTAGTTTAACAATAAGTGTTTCATTTACATTGAAAGGATTCTGAATAAGGAAAATTTTATTATTTGTACGAATTATAAATATTATTGATTTCTCTCTTAATTTAATATAATTGAAACCTGATTACCTGATTATAAATTATAGTATTTATTTGCGTGTGTTGTAGAAGAAGAAAGTAATATTAATATAAGTAAAAGTGATTTTTATACTTTTTGTATCAGGGTTAATTAAAATAAAGTTAGTGTTTTTAATTATCTTTTAATTATCTTTTTAACTTGAATAATTCCGTGTACGAACAGAATTCAACGAATGATTCGCAAAGCTGATTTAATAATAAATAATCGCGTTAAGGTACGTAAAGGATTTGTTTTTTAGAAAAATATGAAAAATATTATCGATAAGAAACTCACCCATTTAGTTGAGGATGCATTTGCTGACTCGTACGAACTGACCTCGTACAACGAACAGCTGATCCCAGGTCAATGACCGCAACATTCGAGGGATACTGTCGGCGGAACCTCTGGTATGGTTATTTGCGAAGTTCACTTACACTGCACTGTCACCAAACACTGATCAGTTATTTAATCACTGATAATCCGAATCACTTGTGGATATTTAAGAAAGATCACTGAGACTCGTTCGCGGATAATCGTTTATTCGACGCGTTCGTTCGGAAGTCGACGTTTCACTGCCGAAAAATTCGGGCCCTGACTGTGGGTCCTTGTTGTTCGTCGTTCGGCCGTCCGAGGAAATGACACTCGATACCACTTTCTTTGCACGGCCATTAATTACGTTCTAAGAGCGCAGGGTGACAGCGGGTCGAACACAGTTTACGTCTCGGCATATCTTGTTTATTTCATTTGGCGGTACCCTGCGCTTCGAAGAAAATGGTATCGGGGGTTATTTCCTCGGACGGCCGAAAGACGAACGACAAGGGCCCACGGTCGAGGCCACGATTTTTTGGCAGTGAAACGTCGACTGCAGAACGAACACGTCGAATAAACGATTATCCGCGAACGTGTCGTATAAACGATTATCTGCAAACGCGTCTCAGTCATCTTTCGTAATATCCACAAATGTTTCGGATTATCAGTGATTAATTAAGTGATCAGTGTTTGGTGACAGTGCAGTGAAAGATCAGCTGTACGTTGTACAAGGTCAGTGCCCTTCGACATCGTGAATTTCAGCCAGCAAATGCATCCTCAACTAAATGGGTGAGTTTCTTACTGATAATATTTTTCATATCTCTCTAATAAACAAATCCTTTACGTCCCTTATTTATTATTAAATCAGCTTTGCAAATCATTCGTTAATCTTCACTGTACACTTTGCATAAAAATTTCATATGGTACACACGTGGTGTCATGCACACCAGAAAATTAAAACGGCTGTCACGGTTAAACTACATATTATTTCGGGTCCGAAAAATTAGTAAATATTCTTCAGACGTTCTAAAGTAAAGGAGAACAGCGTTTTTCTTAAAAATATCACTGTTATGTAGTAAAAAAAATCCGGAAATTTCTCGTCTTGTGACTTGTTCAATACTTCGAACGCGGCTCGAGTCCGTCCCGACCTTCTGTCAAAGCCTCGTGCTGCGGACTCTCTCGCGGACCCTCTCCCTCGCACCGTCACCTCTCATTGGCCAGTGTTTTTCGTTAATAACTCATAAACAAAGCCCCAGATTGCATTTTCGCAAAGGAAAAAGTTACTTCAAATGACTTCAGCTACCCCTCATTTTCGGCTGTTAAAATAATTGTGGGACACCCTGTATATATTTTTTCAATACATGTTAGTTTTACAATAAAATTTTCATAATTGTATAATTTTTCTGACAATGTTCGTCAACGGGTTGTACTCGACGATGCAGTCGTGTATCATCAGGCAGTATGCGGCTATCGAAGGCAGGACATCCTTTTGACATTCGAATTCGATTCGCACGTCGATGGTTGAATTTTCGAGCGCTTCGTTTTGTCGCGAGCTATCGATGACGACGAACAGTTTCCATAATAGGACTCTTGAAATTTGGCGTATATGTCGTAGAGCAACGCGTATTTATCTTTTTCGAAATCTATATTTAAATCGTCGTAAGGATACATTTCCGAGTTCAAGAATATTGGATAAGAAGCACGAATCGAATTGGGTAGCGTTTTTCTTTAAATCATTTTTCCTTTCGGTTTCTAACGCGAATATCACGTATCGCTGTTTTTCCATTTGCGGAGCTGTTTTTATCGCCCACGTGTGCTTCGTGGTTGTTTGCAGCATCGAATATTTATACAGTTCCCACGAACAGAAACTCATGCTGAACGATCTTTCGCTCTCAAGAATACGCAGCATCGACAACTTTTGTATTTCGTCCAAAGCGAAGCGCGGCATTCTCCATTGAACTTTAGGCAATTCCAGGACAGGTTCCGCATTGTCGGACCAGCTTTGTAGCGCGTTAGCGTCGTTGCGCACGCGAATCAAAATCAATTCGTGCCGAGCATTTATTACAACGCGTTTGTAATCTTCGCAGAAGCCTAGCAATGTCTTCATAGGCACGCAAAAGTTGAAATTTAGCAAATCCGTAAGCGTTGCGATGAAAGTTTCCCTCCGTTGATCGTCGTTTCTGTACATCCAGCATGCATTGGACAGCGCGTTGCTCTTCGTAATGTTCAGACTGACGTAATTGTTCAAGGTCGTCGTTGTATCGGGATTTCTGGACCGATCGATTTCCACTCGTAACGTACCTCGTCGAACATAAACCCTACCGCATTGTTGTCTAGAGCCATCATGTCGTTGGTAGATCCTCCTGGTAGGCTGAGTCTTCCCTCCACGTATAGGAAGCTTTTACACGGAAGAGTGTACCAGTCTTGATGTTGAATGGGTATTCTTATCTCATCGCTATTTTCAAACGCTGTGTTGACGCACGGATTGTAGGTGTGCAGGTCGATCTTAGTTATTCGATCATCGAAGATTGGTGCCACGGATATGTTCAAAATGTCGTCGGGCATGGTGGTGAAGCAAGTTCGATTACTTGGTAACGATGAATCCCAAAGATCGTAGATATTCCACTTTTCGCGCGGTTAGTTTTCTTGTCTTCTTCTCCTAACTATTGTTGTTGTTATTTCGAAACGGCGCACCGTTTTTTATGTTCGACGTATTCGATATCGTATTATTATTATGAATTAACATAACGGTTATGTCAAGGTTATGAGACGGTTCGACGAACGTGCATCCGTACCGTGATTTCTTCGTTTCGAAAATCAATCAATTGTCCAGACTGGAAGGTAAATCACTCGTGCTGGCGTATCCAATACGTTATACTCCGGCGACACGTTGGGCGCGAATTCGTGTATCATGTGAAACAGTTTCCCGTTATCGTACGAACCGATGGTTACGTTGCATTCTATTCGAATATTATTCGTGTTAATGATATTTACGGAAGTGTCCGATACATGCCACGCGTTCGGTGACAGAATGCGATTCCTAGAGAATCCTAGGATAGGACCCACGGTGTCAGGTTTCGTAAAATCTATCTTATATGCACTTTTAATTTCGCTTTTCATAGTGCTGTTGTTCGCTCGTAGGATTAGTGGATATTTTACATCGTTGTTATCTTTTATTGGCGAAGGATACCGCGCGCTTATCTCACGCCTCAAGTAAGCGTTGAACACCTCCAGTTCGTGCGAACCGTCCGGGATGATTATCTCCTCACCCTCGTCACCGAAATAGAATTTATTGTTTCCGATATTTGAACTGATGTATGGTATCGTGTAATAAGTTTGCAAATCGAGCAGGCCCAGTTCGTAATCAGTATTGTGGAAATATAATATATAGGCGGTAATTACTTGGACGATAACACGCTACTTCTTCCCAATAACGTGAACGTGTATGACATCCTTGCGACGAACTATATCAGAGTTCCTCGCAGAAATTTCACACACAATTGTCCGCACACGCTTTCGTCGTAACTTTGATAAATCTTGTGATTGTACGAGATCGCCGCGTTCGGTCCGAAATAACGAATCAATTGGATCGGTGGTCGAAGATCTCCAAAACTATCGAAGTAACTGACTTGCGAACTATGCTTTATATACGGGACCCATTGGGTTTCTGAACCATGACCGCTATACAGATTCACTATTCCTCGTTCGTTTACCCATACTTGTTTCGGCATTTCATCGCGCATGAAAATTCCACGGCCCTTCATAGCGCGATTGTGTTGTCGCGCTTCTTCCAATTGTTCCTTCGCAGCTTTCGCATCGTTTATCGTTTTGATCACCCCAGCAGCGCCATCTGTCAACGCTCCCAAAGCTCCCAAAGCAGGTAACAACAGCGGTAGAAAACCGCCTCGTTTGGCGATCAGTAGAATTCTATCGACACTGTTTCTACTACCATTTTTTCTCTTTCCTTTGACCGCTTGTCGGTCCTCCTCCTCCTTCTTCTTCTTCAGACCCATACCTAACCTCATCAGAATTGTTTTTATCAGTCCGTAACGGTATTCAGAGCTGTTTTTTACCAGACTGTAACGGTATACGGAGCTGTTTTTACCAGTCTGTAACGGTAAGCAGAGCTTTCTTTACCAGTCTGTAACGGTATATGGAGCTGTTTTTACCAGTCTGTAAACGGCATACGAAGCTGTTTTTACCAGTCTGTAACGGTATACAGAGCTCTTTTTACCAGTCCGTAACGGTATATGGAGCTGTTTTTACCAGTCTGTAAACGGCATACAGAGCTGTTTTTACCAGTCTGTAACGGTATAGAGAGCTGATTTATGAGTGTGTAACGGTATACAGAGCTGTTTTTACGGTATACAGTCTGTAAATAGTATATGTCGCTATTACGTCAAGGTTTGTTTTATTTTTCTGTTGATTACGAAAAAAAGAAAAAATGTGCGTACGTCAGCTTACATGGAGAAGCGCTCTATCATTGGAGTACGAGGAGACTGATATCTACGATGCTCGAGCTCTCGTGTAAATATTTTGTCGTTTGAGAGGGAATTTTATCACTAGAAAACAGAGCGAGGGGGGCATGCGTTTCGTACGACAGTCCTTGATTATCTGAGTTCCGACCTGCCGCATGTTCGACGACCACGATGAGATAATTCGGAAACACGTATCTTTGTTACCGAGTATTATACGGTGCGTGATAAGCGGCCCGTCAGGATGTGGTAAAACGAACGTTATGATTAGTCTGTTGGAGAGTCCGAATGGGCTGCGATTCGCAAACGTGTACGTGTATTCGAAATCGCTGCGTCAACCATAGTATCAATACTTGAGCAACTTGCTCTCGTCCGTGGGGGATGTAGGTTATTTTGCCTACTCGGACAACGCGGACGTGATTCCCCCAGCAGATGCTCGACCGAATTCAATATTTATCTTTTGACGACGTTGTTTGCGACGAACAGGATGTCATGAGAGAATATTTCGCGATGGGCAGACAATCGCACGTCGTTTGTTTCTATCTGTCGCAATCGTACGCTAGAATACTCAAACATTTGATCCGTGACAATGCGAATCTAGTGATTCTATTCAATCTAGATGTCACGAATCAGTGACACGTTCATCAGGATCATGCGAATACAAATATGTCGTTCGAAACGAGCAACGCACTTTGTTGGAGGTGTTGGGGACACAAGTATGGATTCCTTGTTATCGGCAAAGACAGTCCTGCGAATCGTGGTCGTTACTGGTGCGGATTTAACGAATTCGTCGTGCTGTGATCGGGGGCTCATTTGGACTGCAAGAGTCGTCGGATTCGCATCGTACCGCTCGATATGTGTCGGTCTAAGGAAAATCGGCGAGCCGCGATCACCAAAGAAATAGCCAAGACCAGTGACGTCATACGTAAGAAGAGTTTAGCCCCGACGGTTTGGAAAATGGATACGGAGTCGAACATTGAGACGTATTTGCGTTCGTTCGTGGAGCCGTTGAAACAGCTGATTCAAAATACAGCTACGGAAGCGAACGATAATACGCCGTTCGTATGCATTTGAAGAAGAAAAAGAAAATATATTCCTCTGTTCCTACCAACGATGACATTGACTATGTGTTGTACGACGACGAAGACGATAACGACGGCGACGACGACGATGGCAACGACGGTGGCAACAGTGACGATAACGAGGCGGGTGGCAACAAGGCGCTCGAACCGATACCTACGATACTTTCGGCGCAACAGGAGAAAGCTTTCGAATCGTCTCCTACGGCCTCGTTGGAATCATCGGTGCGAAACATTTTGAAAAGTCCTGAAACGCACCGCGCCGAATACGAACATTTGTTCAACAATTTTGGACCTTTAGCGATTTCTTTAGCGGACCACCGAAAAATTTGGACGACGTGTACGGAGTGTATTTTCACAATGACAAACTGATGCTTGTAAACACCACGTTTGATGTTTAAAGCAACGACGATATCGTTATCAATAAAATTAGGTACAAGGGAACACCAGGTCTCTACGAATTGATATTCAAAAGAATACCCGACGAGAACCTGTACACCGAGGCCGATAAGAATATTTACAAAAACATTCTCATCGCTACGCGCGCGCATCAACGAGGTAACCAGATAATGGGTGCTGCTCATCTGCAGGGCACGTGAGCGCGAAACGTGCGTTGACTCGAAAGTCCGTTATACGGATTAGTTATTTATGACCAATAAAGATTTCTCGTCCCATAGTTTGCGGGTCTTCCGCGTTTTTAGTTAGTCGTCGGTGAACAGCCTAAGAGTACACTTGTTGTCTCTAAGTTCTCACGAGCAAGCCTCTAGATTAGATCTTGTGTGTTCAATAGATAATCAACAGGTTATGGGCCCCAGCACGATTCCACTGCGCCGCTAGTGTATTTATTCGGACACATTCAAGTGCATAGTGGTGTGACGTGTGTTTAAAGAATAACGTGCGACACATCATCTTTATCATGGCCAATAAAGATTCAATTGATCTGATCAACCTGGACGGAACGAACTACCCGATGTGGAAATTCGGTATTTCATTCCCGTTGGAGGCAAAAGATCTTTCTGGCTTTGTGAATGGCACAGCAGCAGAGCCTAACCGCACAGGAGTGGACGACTGGAAGAGATGGAACAAATCTCAAGCACAGGCTGCTGTCATTCTCCTTGGATCTGCAGATAAGAGACTACATCCAAATTTGATTAACGGCGCTGATCCAAAACAGATTTGGACAAAACTCAAGGATTTGTATAGTGACTCAAGTGAAGACACTAAACAAAGTGCATGGCAAGAATACTATGCGTTCCGATTTATAGATGGAGAATCTATCGCTCTTCAAGTTCAGCGATTTGGATGCATCTGTAAGAGATTAGCGGATGCAGAAGAAGAACTCTCCGATGCCGCTGTGGAATCTAAGCTGTTGAGTTGCCTAACTTCCAAGTTTTCTGCATTTAGAATGGCATGGGAATGTACTGCAAAAGCGGAGCGAAAGAAAGAAAATCTGATTGCCATGCTCATCCACGAGGATAAACGACTCTCTGAAGCCGAAGGAGAGAACGGGTCATCTCTTGTAGTTCGAGTGCAAGCGCTCGAATCGAAGAAGTATGCGGATGAGAAAGATGCAAAAAGGAACAGTAAATTCAGCAAAAGCGAAGCAAAGATGAGGATAGAAGACCTCAAGAAAAGAACAACACGTAATTGCTGCAAAGGAAAGGGTCATTGGGTGAGAGTGCCCGAAGAGAGTACAAAAGAAGCGAACTGAAGACGCAACAGAGTCGAAATTAATAGATTCCACTTACATCAGTGAAGTCACGGCGTATTCTTCGCAAACTACTAACAGTGATAGAGACATATGGATTGCGGATTCTGGAGCGAATATGCATATGTCGTATTGCAAAGACTTGTTTACCTCGCTTGTATCGTTGACCAATAATCATTTTGTGAAAATAGCAGATGACAAAGTGTTAGAAGCAGCAAGAAGAGGAACGATAGTGGTATTAGAGAAAGTGAACAATCGAAATCAAGAAAGAAGAGTTGAAAATGTTTTATATGTGCCAGAGTTGAAACGAAATCTTTTTTCAATTGATACGATAATTGATAAACAGTACTCATTCCATGCATATGCGAAGAGATCCGAAGTTCGTGATAAGCATGGAAATCTCTTCTCAATTGGTGTACGGTACGGCAAGCTATTTCGGACGTTATTTGAAGTGAAAATTCCTCCGGAACAGTGCAATAGTGCGATTTCGACTAATTCGCAAGTACAAAGACTAAAACTTGGATACGAGAGGATGGGACATATGAATGTTCGAGCCTTGTATACAACGAGCAAAGTGTACAATGAACAGAGTTTTTTAATAAACAATGTCAACGATTCTTTGAATTTAACGCCGATACCTCAGAAAAAGCGACAGAAACGAAAAATGGTACTGGGTCTCGAGGTTGGTACAGACATCGCCGAAGAACAGTCGGGAGCAACCCAAAACGAGACACCTGTTAGACAATCTAGAAGAATAGCGCAATTGAAGATCAAAGAAGAGGCTGATAAAAAGTAGAATCCAGGAAGAAACTTTAAAAGATAACAAAAAAAAGAGAAAAAAATATTCCACGGAGAATATGCTATGGAAGACGATGAAGAAGAACATCCAAAGTGATATGTGTGTGTTTTTTGGTGTTGTCGACGAAGTGCGAGTGTTTTAGCATTGTACGTTGATGACGGTTTAGTAATAAGTAAGAGTCAATGTGCAATGCGATACATGTAAATGTTCCTGAGGAACCAGGTTTATGTCTGCGAAAGAATGTATCGAATGAGAAGTATGATAGTGTGCCATATAGAGAGTTGATTGGATCTTTAATGTTTATTGCAAGAGTGTCTCGTCCCGATATAGAATATTCAGTTAATTATATGAGTCAATTTTTCGAATCTTACGGTAGAGAGCATTGGAATGCTGCTAAAATAAGAATAAGATATTTGATGGCTACGCAAAATTTCGGGATAATATATGGATGCAGTGGCAGTCAACGTGATTTAGTTGGTTATACCGATGCAGATTTTGCTGGTTGTATCGATACGAGAAAAACTAAGAGTAATAGAACATACATATTAAGTGGGAGTGTAAATGTAAAAGCATTTTCAATGCTGTTGAAAATAGGTAATTTCTAAGTTTTACGGCCTTGTCCGTTTTTTTAAGGTAAATCGGCCCTTGCTGTCCATCTGCAGGGCACGTGAGCGCGAAACGTGCGTTGACTCGAAAGTCCGTTACACGTCGGTGAGCAGCACTCGTTGTCTCTAAGCTCTCTCGAGCAAGCCTCTAGATTTGATCTTGTGTGTTCAATAAATAATCAACAGTTACAAGTACAAAAATATCATAGGACCGATGTTTTCGACGTTGCGCGGAAAGGGTATACAAATTCCAACGATGATGCGTGTAACCAACCATCCAATCGATTACGTGCATTGGGTCGATCCAAACGAGCTGGTGGATCGTTTGAGATTGCTGATGCCATCGAAAAATACCGGACACACCGGTCACGACAACGAAATAATATCCATAATCGAAGAACTTCGGTAAGCCGGATTGATTATAAATTAAATAGTCGGATACTCGTTACTGCAATAATGAATGAAATGCCTGTTGATAAATTTAACAGGTGGTTCGATAGAACGAGCATTCGTTGGAATTGCTGCGAAACCAATCAAACGATATCCGTGGACGAAAATTGGGACGATAGATTTACAAATATTGTGTTGAGACTCGACCACGTTTGCCAACAAATATATCAGATTAAACAACAACAACAACAAGAGCTGCTCGAAATATCGTCGAAAGAGCAGAAGATAATGATTGAACCGAGAAACGAGAAAAATGTTGCGGCAGCGGCAGCAGCAGCAGCAACCGAAGAAACTTAGGTAGCATAAAGTTAAACGAAGAATTCATTCATCTTTCGTTTTGAAGCGACCGCGAACCCGATAAAGCAAGAGAGAGAGGTGTCAGTGGTAATCATGAGCGACGAGAAAGTAAAGTTGGTGAACGAACTGCATGCTCCAAGGAGGCGTTTCTTCCCGCGCAGGCGAGTGATCGTGCGAGGACTCGACGATCTTTGGCAAGCCGACATCATCGAGGTTCAACAATATGCTAGAAACAATAGAGGACATCAATACATTCTCACAATAATCGATACATTTAGCAAAAATGCTTGGGCAGTCCCTCTGAAAAGTAATAATGCCAACGACGTGTGCAAAGCTTTCGCGTCGGTGTTGAGAAAGTACGGTAGAATACCATACAATTTGCAAACCGATATGGGGAAAGAGTTTTACAATAAAGATTTTCAAGAATATCTGAGAAAACGCAACGTCAAACACTATTCCACGTACAGCACCATGAAAGCATCCATAGTCGAGCGATTCAATCGTACGCTGGAGAACAACGTGTGGAAATTCTTCTCGTTGAGCGGAAAGTATCAATGGATCGACGAGCTTCCCGCATTGATCGAAAATTATAATAATCGAAACCATCGTACCATCCGTATGCGACCAGCGGCCGTGAATCGTAAAAATGCGAAGACTCTCTTGTCCATCGTTTACAGCAACGTTAAAATCGCCGGTCCTGCGAAATTCAATGTTGGCGACTACGTGCGTATAAGCAAGTTCAAAACAGCGTTCGACAAAGGAAAAATGCCGAACTGGTCGATGGAAGTATTTAGGATCATTGCGGTTGAGCGAACCAATCCCGTCACATACCTGTTGACCGACTCGAAGAACAAACCTATCGCCGGGGGATTTTACGAACACGAAATGCGCGCTACCAAGTATGCCGACGTGTATTTAGTGGAAAATGTATTGCGTAGAAAAGGAAATGAAATATACGTAAAATGGTTGGGACCCCATTCGTCGCATAGTTCTTGGATAAAAAATCATCTGTACTTTAATCATATGTAATGTATTTTTCTTTTTATTGAAGAAAATAAAAAAATTACACTTTTAAACTTTGTATTATTATTTTTTTTTATTCATCGTTATCGCCGCCACTACACTTGTTGTCGTCGTTACCACATCCGAAAGATGCGTACCTCGCTGAGCGCACAGTGGTCCAATCAAATCGTTGGCGTCTCCGCCCTCGTTGTCGTCGTCGTTGGTGGGGCAATAGAGACATTGTTCACTAAACATAAAGCGACTCGTAACTATTCGCTTCGCGTGTTGCAAGAAATAACGCGGATCGATATGCTCGACGTTGATCACGATGCTGGTCGATATGCGATTCTGAAACGCCGACTCGATGTTCTCCCAACGAAGAGTCGATGCTCTCGCGCGAACGCTTCTGTACAAACCTCTGCCAACGCGAGACGAAAACCGATGACACAGCGCAGCGTTCAATGTCTGCATGCGACACACGATCGAGAGTAAGTTCGATTTTACACTTGTGGATCCTCGGTTTATTTTCTCGATGTTCATGCATTCTCAACCGCAAACACTCGATGTACGATTTCGGCCATTCACGAAACTCGTCGACAGTTCGGATCAACGTCGACATACGAGTCATTAATTGAACCATATCTTTGCACACTTGCGTCATCTTACGAAAATTTACTGACAAAGCAAACTTTTCAATTTCAATTTAACGTCTTCGGTTAAATTACCAGTTTTAACAAACTTGACTAAACTCTGCAACAACCAACCGTTGCGACTCTCTCCCATCCCGATGGTATCTAGTAACGCGTAAACGTCGCACGAAAGAAAATATCTTGGATGTTGCGAGAGATTGCAAGGATGGCACGCTCGCGATGGATGTTGCAAACGAACAAACTTCCATAACGATTCGTGACTGAATAGCAAATTTAGCGAAAGAAAATTCAATAAAATGAGCAAACTGATACCATGGGAAGATAACGCGTTCGAGAGTCATCCGGAATGCGATAAAAAACGTTGCATAATTAAATTTCAATATGACGAGAAAACCGCTTTAGAAAATGTGTCCAGACTCGTTACAAATGCTGCCGAAGAGAGAGAGTGAATTAGAGAGAAATACCATTGCGATGCGTCTACACCTCTCTCTCTCTCTCTCTCTCTCTCTCTCACTCCAAAACATCTCCTACAATGTAAAAATGCAAGAGCGATAAAAACGCTGCATAATTGAATTCATAAGATGAGAAGACCGGAAGGTAAGCGACTATCGATAACGCTTACGAAATGCGAAATCAAGAGACACCCCCCTCCCCTCATCCCGGAGCTCGTCGCGGCTGAATTCCCCCTCTTGACCCGCGGTTGCACCGCTTAGACCCCCCCCCCCACCTTGCCCCGCGGTTCGGCTCGCCGCGGATGGACCCACCCCTTGCCCAGCGGTTCGACTTACCCCTCGAGCAACATGGCTTAGAACGTTGCTACCTAACCTACTGATTAATAAACAAAATGGAGACCACAAAATACAGTTAGTGTCGTCGTTGTGAGTCTTAAGATGGGCTATGCCTGGGTCCTATGTGGACTATACTAGCCGCTCTCTCGACGGGTGCCGATGGTCTGGCTCTACCCTCGTTCGTTATCGTGACAGGGGAAGACAACGTGCTACTCCCACTGCCACCTCGAGTCCAACCCAATCCAGGCACTCTTGACGGAGTAGTGTTAAAGTCAATTTATCTCCGCAAGAGGGGCTTCAGCCTGGCCCGAGGGGACGAACCCCGAGGGGTCCGCCCAGCATGCCGTTCGAATGGCGGAGTGGACAAGTCCACATCTGCCCGTCACTCAAGTCGGACACGGGACGACTCCAAAGCTAGCGCCGCCTGATAGGAAGCGCAAGCTGGGTCCCGCGACTTGTGTTCACTAGCCCACCCTCTGTCCTTGCAATTACAGCAGACCGGAGGTTCACTCTTCTTGCTACAGAGCGTGAAGGTATGCCCCTTTTGGGAGCAGTGACCGCACACATCCTCCTTGAATTTACAATGCTTCGAGGTATGCCCGAAGCGTTGACAACGGTAGCACCGAAGCACCTGGACGAAATCCCGTACACGACAGGAGTTCCATCCGAGGTAAACTCGGCTACCCCTCTGCTTCAGCCGCTGAACATTCTGCGGACTGACGGCAACGACCCAGTTGGCAGTCTCCGGGGTCTTGCCAGCCATGCGGCTGACCCGAATTCCCGAAGGCACATCCTTCTGGTTCGCATCGCAGAGGTTTTGCCTCCAAATGCTGGAGGCAATTTCCTCCTTACCTATCCGACGCGGGACGTCGTAAACTAAAACCTCAGGGTCTCGCTTGGTAGGTAAGGAGACGGACAGACCCGCGCTCCGGAGCTTCTTATTTCCAACGAAGGCTTGCAGGTCCTCCTTTCGGTCGGTCTCGACGACGATGCCACCGGAGTGGATGCGTCGGACCGACTTTACTCGGATCGCCTCCTTCGCTGGTTTAATGAGGGACAGAACAGTAACCTTCGTAACTTCGCTGCTCTGTCCTTTTTCCTTCGGCGGGAAGATTTTCACCACATGCTGCGATTGTGGCCGTCTTCCCGCTTCCGGAGAAGCTCTTTTGCAGTCGACTTTGGCCACTTGGGCGTAAGTCGGCTGCGCGGCATTGCAGGCCGTCTTCGGGAGAGTTCCCTTGGACGGCCCAGGTCGCATCGCACTCATTACGGCAGGACGCGCTTTTAGGTCCGCCCTGACCGCGGCGAGTTGCCCTTCGACGAAGCTATTCCGTTGAATAAGCTCCTGAACCAACTCGTTGAGTGCCTCAACCTCGGCGAGTATCTTTGACCCGGACTCCTTGTTGACTTTCGACTCGGGTCGAAAGCAAAAGGTCCGTATTTCGGACACTCGCCTAAAGGCTTCATCTCTTACGAGATCGAGAGGCCGTACCTTTTGCCCGGAGAACGTCCCCTTCGGTCTCCTGGCCCGGTTTACTGCGGCCTTGCCGGTGGGTGCGCCCGGCTTGGCTCGCTTCGACTTTTTGGTGACGGTTTGCCAACCGTCACCTTTAGGGTCCTCGACACGCTCGGGTGCCGACTGCACCTTCACGAGTGACGTGTCTCCGACTCGTTCGATTACTACCACGTTACTGGTGTCCGGCGCACCTTCTACCGTGGGTCGGTTTTCACCGAGACCGCTCGCGTGGGAGTCACACATCTTTGCAAGATCACACGAGGACTGGCGATATTGATCACCTTCCCGGATCTTGTCTTTCTCACAGACGCGGGGGGACTGACAGCTGCATTTGCAGTTCCCGCGTCTGCGGCGACGGCTTCACTCCGAGTAGGAGCTGGACCCGTCGTCTTTGGACGCTTGGTTGTTTTTGTTTGTTTTTCATTTTCGTTAAGACCCATAATATGTCTTGGTCTTTCATCCAGTGCGCTCCCCAGCCACCACCGACCCGCACAATTTGGAACCCGCCAAAGGCTGAGTTAGGGCTACGCACCGGATATAGTCTGCTGGCTGGGTCGGTTTCCTTACCCAGCCCGTGTCCTTGCCCAGCAGAACCCACTTGCCGAAGCGTGTGGTCGTTCCAAGCCGATTGACTGGACCAGGGCTACTTTTCTCGTCCAGCCGCCCATCTAGCCGAAGCAGAGGCCAAAGGTACGTGTTGGGGACGTCTCACCCGCAGGAGAGGGCCCCCTCAGATCCCAGGATCCTCTTTTCCGACGACAAGGGTCGCCACGCACGGCAAACACGTGGGAGACAGCAGTCGGAGAGGCTGCCTCTTCCTCTCCACCACACTTCGTTCAGTTCGCTGCGTATTTGAGAACACGAGCTATCCAGCGGTACCTTTTTCGTGGAGGCTCAAGTGTGGCTAGGGCACGTTTGCCCCTTGCGGCCTGGGTTGCCCAGGGGATTGATTGCATCCCATGTATTCCTGAGCCCAGCGGAGTGTTGTCTAGTGGCGTGTTCCGCCCACGAAAAACGGTCTGAAAAACCGTTTAACGTGAACTGGGGAACTGATGCCACGAGTGACAACAGTTCCCCAGTCGGAAGTCATACAGCACATACAGTGCTGTACAAAGAACACGCCACAGCCCGTATGCTAAATCAGGGCCTCGCCATTATGCGAAGTACTACATGTACGACGCACTGACGGTCTCTAATGCCTTCATCGCCGATACACCAATCGACTCGGCCGATCAACCCTCCTACCCGAGGGCTAGTTCGGGGGTTATCTCCCGCCCTGGGTGGCCACAGACCGCCACCGCCACCACAAAATACACGTCGTATTACGGGGTGTAGGGTGGCGGAAGAGGTCGAGACACTATCTGTCCACAGATACATAATTCTCGGCCTCTCCGCCGCCCCGCCATCGACATCCTGAAGTCGCTCCGCCGATGAGGTTTCGCCTCAGCCGTGTCCGTGTTTAAAACCTAAATCGTGTATTTCGCATGAGTTTGAAGCTAAATCGTTTGTTGCGCTTGGTTTTGAAACTAAATAGCGTATTTCGCAAGAATTTTAAGCTAAATCGTTTGTTTCTCTGGGATTTAAAGCTAAATCGTGTATTTCGCAGGAATTTGAGTCTAAGTCGTCAGTCAGTAGGTTAATAGCTCCAAATTCAGGCGAAATACACGATTCAGTTTTAAAACCCTGAGAACCAAACGATTTAGTTTCAAATTCACGCGAAACAAACGATTTCGCTTGAATTTCGTGCGAAATACAAGATTTCCACATTCATACGAAATGCACGATTCTGCTTCAAATTTATGCAAAATACACAATTTATCTTCAAATCCTTCCGAAACAACGATTTGGTTTCAAACTCATGTGAAATACACAATTTAGACTCAAATCCATGCAAAACAGACGATTTGGATTCAGATTCGTCCTAAATACACGATATAGCTTCAAATCCACGGGAAACAAACGATTTATCTCCAAATTTATGCAAAATACACAATTTATCATCAAATCCTACCGAAACAACGATTTGGCTGCAAATTCATGCGAAATACAAGATGTAGATTCAAATCCATGCGAAACATCCCATTTGGGTTCAAATCCATGCGAAGTACAAGATTTAGCTTCAAGTTCATTCGAAATATACGATTTATATTGAAATCAATACGAAACAATCGTTTTAGCTTCAAATCCATGCGAAACAGACGGTTTGAATTCAACTACATGCGGATCAAAAGGTTTAGCTTCAAATTCGTGCGAAACAGACGATTTGGCTTAAAATTCATGTGAAATACACAATTTAGACCCAAATCCACGCAAAACAGACGATTTGGATTCAGATTCATGCGAAATAGACGATATAGGATCAAGTTCTTTCGAAATACACGATTTATATTAAAATCCATTCGAAACAATCGTTTTAGCTTCAAATCCATGCCAAACAGACGGTTTGAATTCAAATTCATGTGAAACAAATGGTTTAGCTTCAAATTCGTGCGAAAGAAACGATTTGGCTTCGAATTCATGCGAAACACATTATTTAGCTTCAAATCTAAGCGACATACATGTTTTATGTTCCAATGCATACGAAACAAACGATGTAGCTCCAAATTCATTTGAAACATATGAATTAGCTTCAAATTAATGCGAGACATATGTTATAGCTTCATATTCATGCGAATCAAACGATTTAGCTTAAAATTCATGCGAAACACATGATTCAGCCTCGAAGTCATGCGAAACACAATATTTAGCATCAAATCTATGGGTAATACATGATTCAGCTTCAGATGCATACGGAACAAACGATTTAGCTTTAAATTCATTCGAAACACATGTATTAGTTTCAAAATCATGTGAGACCCAATACTAAGCTTCACATCTATTCGAAATACGTGATTTAGCTTAAAATCCATGCGATACACGTGACTGAGCTTCAAATCCATGCGAAACACGTGACTGAGCTTCAAATTCATGCGAAACACAGGATTAATATTCGAATTCATGCGAAACACATGATTTTGCTTCAAGTGCATACGAAACACATGATTTTGCTTCAAATTCATGCGAGACACATGTTTTAGCATCGAATTCATGCTAAACACATTATTTAGCTTAAAATCTATGCGAAATACATGATGTACCTTCAACTGCATACGAAACAAACGATTTAGCCTCAAATTGCTGCGAAACACATGAAATAGCATCAAGTTCATGCGAGACACATGCTACAGCTTCATATTCATGCGATACAAACGATTTAGCTTAAAGCTCATGCGAAACACATGATTCAGCTTCGAATTCATGCGAAACACAATATTTAGCTTCAAATCTATGCAAAATACATAATTTACCTTCAACTGCATACGGAACAAACGATTTAGCTTCAAATTCATTCGAAACACATGAATTAGCATCAAATATATGCGAAATACATGATTTAGCTTCAAATGCATACGAACAATCGAGTTAGCTTCAAATTCATTCGAAACACATGATTAAGCTTCATATTGATGCTAGACACATGATATAGCTTCAAATTCATGCGAATCAAACGATTTATCTTAAAATTTATGCGAAACACATGATTTAGTTTCGAATTCATGCGAAACACATGATTTAGCTTCAAATTCATGCGTAACACGTGACAGAGATTCAAATTCATGCGAAACTCGTGATTAAGCTTCGAATTCATGCGAAACACATGATTTAGTTTCAAATTCAAGCGAAACAAACGGTTTAGCTTAAAATTCATGCGAAAAACATGATTTAGCTTCGAATTCATGCGAGACACGTGATTTAGATTCAAATGCATACGAAACACATGATTTTGCTTCAAATTCATGCGAGACACAAGATTTAGCTTCAAATGCATACGATACGAACGATTTAGCTTCAAATTCATTCGAAACACATGAATTAGCATCAAATATATGCGAAATACATGATTTAGCTTCAAATGCATACGAAACAATCGAGTTAGCTTCAAATTCATTCGAAACACATGATTAAGCTTCATATTGATGCTAGACACATGATATAGCTTCAAATTCATGCGAATCAAACGATTTATCTTAAAATTTATGCGAAACACATGATTTAGTTTCGAATTCATGCGAAACACATGAATTAGTTCCAATTCATGCGAGACATATGATATTAGTTCATATTCACGCGAAATAAACGATTTAGCTTCAAATGCATACGAAACAAACGCTTTAGCTTAAAATTCATGCGAAACACATGATTTAGCTTCAAATCTATGCGTAATACATGATTTATCTTCAAATGCATTCGAAACAAACAATTTAGATTAAAATTCATGCAAAACACATGATTAAGCTTCGAAGTCATGCGAAACACATAATTTACCTTCAACTGCATACGGAACAAACGATTTAGCTTCAAATTCATTCGAAACACATGAATTAGCATCAAATATATGCGAAATACATGATTTAGCTTCAAATGCATACGAACAATCGAGTTAGCTTCAAATTCAATCGAAACACATGATTAAGCTTCATATTGATGCTAGACACATGATATAGCTTCAAATTCATGCGAATCAAACGATTTATCTTAAAATTTATGCGAAACACATGATTTAGTTTCGAATTCATGCGAAACACATGAATTAGTTCCAATTCATGCGAGACATATGATATTAGTTCATATTCACGCGAAATAAACGATTTAGCTTCAAATGCATACGAAACAAACGCTTTAGCTTAAAATTCATGCGAAAAACATGATTTAGCTTCGAATTCATGCGAGACACATGAATTAGTTCCAATTCATGCGAGACATATGATATTAGTTCATATTCACGCGAAATAAACGATTTAGCTTCAAATGCATACGAAACAAACGCTTTAGCTTAAAATTCATGCGAAACACATGATTTAGCTTCGAATTCATGCGATACGCATTATTTAGCTTCAAATCTATGCGAAAAACATGATTTTGCTTCAAATGCATACGAAACACATGATTTTGCTTCAAATTCATGCGAGACACATGATTTAGCATCGAATTCATGCTAAACACATTATTTAGCTTAAAATCTATGCGAAATACATGATGTACCTTCAACTGCATACGAAACAAACGATTTGGCTTCAAATTCATTCGAAACACGTGATTTAGCTTCAAATTCATGCGTAACACGTGACTGAGATTCAAATTCATGCGAAACACGTGATTAAGCTTCGAATTCATGCGAAACACATGATTAAGCTTCAAATTCAAGCGAAACAAACGGTTTAGCTTAAAATTCATGCGAAAAACATGATTTAGCTTCGAATTCATGCGAGACACGTGATTTAGATTCAAATGCATACGAAACACATGATTTTGCTTCAAATTCATGCGAGACACAAGATTTAGTTTCAAATGCATACGATACGAACGATTTAGCTTCAAATTCATGCGTTACTCGTGACTGATCTTCAAATTCGTGCGACACACATGATTCTGCTTCAAATGCATACGAAACAAACGAGTCAGCATCAAATTGATTCGAAACAAATGAATTAGCATCAAATTCATGCGAGACACATGCTATAGCTTCATATTCATGCGAAATAAACGATTTAGTTTAAAGTTGATGCGAAACACATGATTTAGCTTCAAATTCAAGCGAAACAAACGGTTTAGCTTAAAATTCATGCGAAAAACATGATTTAGCTTCGAATTCATGCGAGACACGTGATTTAGATTCAAATGCATACGAAACACATGATTTTGCTTCAAATTCATGCGAGACACAAGATTTAGCTTCACATGCATACGATACGAACGATTTAGCTTCAAATTCATGCGTTACTCGTGACTGATCTTCAAATTCGTGCGTCACACATGATTCTGCTTCAAATGCATACGAATCAAACGAGTCAGCTTCAAATTGATTCGAAACAAATGAATTAGCATCAAATTCATGCGAGACACATGCTATAGCTTCATATTCATGCGAAATAAACGATTTAGTTTAAAGTTGATGCGAAACACATGATTCAGCTTCGAATTCATGCGAAACACAATATTTAGCTTCACATCTATGCGAAATACATGATTTAGCTTCAAATGCATACGGAACAAACGATTAAGCTTTAAATTCAATCGAAACACATGTATTAGCTTCAAATTCATGTGAGACCCAATATTGAACTTCAAATCTATGCGAAATACGTGACTTTGCTTCAAATGCATACGAAACACATGATTTTGCTTCAAATTCATGCGAGACACATGATTTAGCATCGAATTTATGCTAAACACATTATTTAGCTTAAAATCTATGCGAAATACATGATGTACCTTCAACTGCATACGAAACAAACGATTTGGCTTCAAATTCATCCGAAACACGTGATTTAGCTTCAAATTCATGCGTTACACGTGACTGAGATTCAAATTCATGCGAAACACATGATTAAGCTTCGAATTCATGCGAAACACATGATTAAGCATCAAATGCATACGAAACAATCGAGTTAGCTTCAAATTCATTCGAAACACATGAATTAGCTTCAAATCAATGCGAAATACATGATTTAGCTTCAAATGCATACGAAACAATCGAGTTAGCTTCAAATTCATGCATAACACATGAGTTAGCTTCGAATTCGTGCGGAACACATAATTCAGCTTCAAATCTATGCGTAATACAAGATTTATCTTCAAATGCATACGAAACTATCGAGTTAGCTTCAAATTCATTCCAAACACATGAATGAGCTTAAAATTCATGCTTGATCACATTCGCACATCGAAATTTATCTTCATCAATTCTAGAGGAGCATGCCCACAAGATGTTTTCAAGAAAAAGATTTCGTGATGAGAGCAGTGAGAATTGTGCTAATAATTTTGCTAACGAAAGTGACAGTAGTGACAATATATGTTCTGTTCGAAGAAAATGCATGCGATTAGTTATTGATGATACTTCTGACGACGATCAACTACCAGAGCCCTGGCTTTGGAAAGAAATAAGAAATAGTCCAAAAATCTGAGACTATACGATGACTGCTAGCCTAAGAGAGGCAGCCTTACACTGACTTAGGAGGAAGTAGAAGAGAATTAGATATATTTAATCTAATATTTATTTGATGACATATTCTGGCAAAATATTGTAACCGAAACTAACCGGTATGCAGATCAAATACGAGTGAATCCATGCAGAACAGGAGAAATCGACGACACTTGATTTCCTGTAGATTCTAACGAAATCAAAAGATATTTTGCATTGTCCATAATAACTGCACAGGTAAAAAAACCAGAAAAACAAATGAATTGGTCGAAGAGGGCTGTTATTGAAAGGCCGATGAAATGCCTTTGAAAAGATATCTGCAAATTACAAGGTGTTTGCATTTCGCAAACAATAATCTGTTTGTCAATACAGATAAATTGAGCAAGATTAAACCTGTGATCAATTATTTGAACAAAAACTTTAAAGAAGTATATATAATGAAAGAGAAGACAATGCTATTGATGAATCGCTCATGAAATTGTAGGGGCGCTTATCTTATAGGCAATTTAACCCGTCATAAAAGGCTGACTCATCGAAATGACTACACAAGGATCCAATCGTACTCCAAAACCACATTGTATTACAGAGTACAACAAGGGAATGAATGGAATTGATCTCCAAGACCAAATATTAGCAAGCTTTCCAGTAGTGAGGAAATACATGAAAGGAAGTAAAAAAAATATTTTTATCTGCTGGTCTAATTAATTCCTACATTTTATGCAACGAAATAAATAACGGGTGGAAACAATGTTACGTTGACTATAGGATCAACATAGCCGAATCACTATTGAAGAATATGCCAAAACCGAATTATAGAGAACGAGGACAATTATCTTCCGGAGATATGCCAGAAAGACTGCACTCGAAGTATTGGGCTCATTCTCCAAAACATATTGACCCAGCAGCATCAAAATTAAGGCCGTCAAAACCTTGTAGGGTTTGCCAAAAAAATAAAAAACGTATAGAAACAACGTGGGAGTGTAAGAAGTGAAAAGTTCCCTTACATCTACCAGAATGATTCGAATTGTCTCACACTATTGCAGATTATTAATTTTGTATTACTGATTTTCGTGTAAATAAACTTTTTGTAGTACTTGCATCTACCACAATTATTGCATCAGGCTGTAATTACTTATCAAATATTTTTAATTTTAAAAGGGCGCCGCCGCTAATATTTATATTTGGCCCGATCATCGTACTACGGGCTATGCCCGTAATATTCACTTTTGGCCCGATCAGCGTACTACGGGCTATGCCCGTAGTTGTCGTTTAACAATTTGAGCGCCACGCTGATTTTTAAGGAAGTCCCCGCCAGGCCACGCGCGCCGCTTAAAAGCGCTGAAATTGTAGAGCCAATGTTTCTTATCGCAGTAGAAGATAGTTTACGTTAAGAACGTGATCCTTATAAGCATTCATTCAACACGTTGGACGCCAAGTCTGTTTTGTTCTCTTTACCGTTTGACCCGCTAGATAAGATTTTATCGAAATGGATTCGTGGCCGGCATTACTTTTACGACAAACCAGTTCATTGCAGTACTTGGTCCTGTGCAGACAAAAATTTTCTTTAACCCTAAGCGTCAAAATGCCAGTCCGAGAGTGTGTGTGAAAGACGGTCTAAAAAACAACAACACAAACTCCAAAGAAAACCGGGAAAAGGCTCTGTAGTACGAAAATATTGTTAATTATGTTATGATAAAAATGTAACAAAAGATGGTAGAGTAATGGCCAGGAGAAAGACTAAGCGAGGTGTCACATTTTGTAATACCCGTAAAGGAGATCGGTTATTATGTTTACCGTGTTTGAATGAAATCCATTAATCCTGTAATGAGTCAAAATTATGTAAATTTGAAATAATTTTTCTGTAAATACATAAAACAGTGTAAATTTTATAGTTCTATATCATGTTACACGATGTCAGCCAGTGGTGGTTGACGCGGCCTAAACGGAAAGTCTAGTGTCAGCCACCGATGGCTGACGTGGCGCTCAACGTATTAAGGGGGGATAAAAGGGACGGTTGGGTCCACCCGATGGCCTGCCATTGGCTAACTGAAACGAGATTCTAACGCAGTAGCTTCAGATTTTTATAAAAGCAACTTGCTTCGTCTTCTACCTCTCATTTTGATCCTGCTTGCCACAGAAAATCTGCGTTGCGTCGACGAGTCTGAACAGCTAGTATAGCTAGAAGGAATTGCTATAGTGTCTTCGAAGTGACAGTTTCCGTGCAACTAGAAGGAATTCTTACAGTGATTTTTACGATGATTCGCTCTATTACCGATCTTGCCAAGGATTGCGCTCCTTCGAATGAGGTAATTAATTTTTGACCTTTTAATTTCGCAAGTTCGCCGTAGTTTCAGGATCATACAATTATGTTGTCCAAATTTGTATATTGTAACTGGTTTATAAAATTGATTGCCATTTTTTATAGAATCTTAAATGACTAACGTCAGAGAATGCATTAGGATCAACAGAATTAATAAAAAATTCATGATGTCATTCAAAAAGTGATATGGTTAATAGACTCATCTAATAATTTGGAGATAAACAAAATTAAAATACAGGCTCGATAAATTATTTAACGACTAACTGAATTAATATATGCATTCTCATTAATATAATGCATTCTCTGTTACCGTATTTAACCAATAGATGAAATAATTTTCAAATCCATTAAATTATTCTCACAAATACAATTAAGTAATTTGGCGATCAACCGAACCAATATACAAATTTACAAAATAATATATATATGTAATAAGAACGAAATATTCGCTTTTCGTTACAGAGATCGAGAAATGGAGCGAATAACGAGGCGTCCGCTGCGATGGACGAAATACATGAACAGCTCGCAGTACGGTTTCTTGTAAAGAGATCGAAAAGCTACACGATCGGCAAACACCCGTCGTCAAGAAGACAGAGACAATCGAGTAGGGTTGCGAGGACTGTTGCGAGGACGATTGCGAGTTCCATTCCGAGTTTGTCTGCCAGTTCGATTGCCAGATTGATTTCGAGTCCAATTGCGAATTCGATTGCGAGTTCGAGTTCGACTGTAAGTTCGACTGCGAGTCCATCTTCGAATTCGACCGCACAAGAATCTCTGCAATATTTACGCTTGGCGCCAAGAACAGGGCACAGAACCCTAGCGGAACCGCAGTTCAAGGAACCGCTAACTTATCAATGTTATTATTGCCCGAAATACTTTCTGCACAAAATGGTCTATAGACAGCACGCAATTTGCCATATTCGGAAGCTCCACTGATATACGAAATACAAGAAGGGATACAAATCGATAATAGAAAAGAGAAGACACGAATTTTTTTCGATCGCGTCGCATAAAACAATCGGCTCTTTTCAGGGCCATACATATTAACCCCGGAAAGTACGTCCATAAATATTATTGATAAGTGATCAGTGTTTAGTGACCATGTAGTGAAAGTAAACGTTGAAATTGCCTGCCCGGAGACATTCTTCTCTTCGTCACCGTCGGCTACAGATCAGCTGCGCAGTTCATCAAAAATTGTACGAGGTCAATGCACTATCCTCCTGCACCCATTTCCGTGCATGAAGTGGATTTACAACTAAATGGGTGAGTTTTTTATTAATTATATTCTTCATATACAAATTACATACGCCTTTTAACGCGAATATTTATTATTAAATTAGCTTTGCGAATCATTCGTTGAACTGTGTTCGGAAACGGTATTATTTAAATTAAAATATCATTTACGTACCTTGTTAAACTTCACTGTACACCTTGCTTAAAAATTTCGTATCTTACACACGAGGTGTCATGCACACTAGAAAATTAAAACGGCCGTCACGGTTAAATTACTTATTATTTTGAATTCGAAAAATTAGTAAATATTCTTCAGACATTCTGAAGTAAGAATAAATAGCGTTCTTCTTAAAATTATCACTGTAATGTAATAAAATTAAATTCGGAAGTTCACGCACCGTGACTTGTTCATTGATGCGAAAGCAGCACTTCACCTCTCATTGGTCAGTGTTTATCGTTAATAACTCGTAAACAAAGCCGCGGATTGTATTTTCGCAAAGGAAAAAGTTACTTCAAATGACCTTAGCTATCCCTCATTTTCTGCTGTTAAAATAATTGTGGAACGCCCTGTACATATATATATATATATATATAATGGAAATTACTTTTCTTAGACATCAAATTATAAAAACATATCAATCGTAATCAAATAAAGTTTTCATTTAATCTCAAAACAAAACATATTTCAATGCTTTCTATAAATACTATAGAAATTGAAAGAGTATCAACTTCAGTTTTTTAAAATAGAACTTCTTTATTCGTCTCCTAATACTTGCCATCGATGAAAAATATGTTTATTTTGCAAAAAAATCTACTATTCCAATGTAATGTGAGATGTTGCATTGAAAATGAACTTCACGCGTTCAGTCTGCAGGGGAAATTGTGAAAGCGGCTACCTGATTGGGTTTGCGGAAATATGTCTAGTCTCAGCCCCTGACTTTTGCTGCTTAACCTCTTAAATCTGCGATTTACGTTCGAGAATTTCGGGCCGGAAACGTAAACAAGCTCGCGCAGCCTTCGAGCCATTCGCACGACTTGTACAATACGCTGATCGGGCCAATCGTAAATATTACGGGCATCGCTCGTGGTACGACGGTCGCGGTTGGTAATTTGCCCCATCACAAATAGCACAGACAAGGTTCGTGATGCGTTCTTATTATCTCTTCGTATCGTGATCAGTTTCAAGTTATTCTTGATCACATTCGCACATCGAAATTTATCTTCATAAATTCTAGAGAAGCATCCCCACAAGATGTTTTCAAGAAAAAGATTTCGTGATGAGAGCAGTGAGATTTGTGCTAATAATTTTGCTAACGAAAGTGACAGTAGTGACAATATATGTTCTGTTCGAAGAAAATGCATGCGATTAGATATTGATGATACTTCTGACGACGATCAACTACCAGAGCCCTGGCTTTGGAGAGGAATAAGAAATAGTCCAAAAATCTGAGACTATACGATGACTGCTAGCCTAAGAGAGGCAGCCTCACTCTGACTTAGGAGGAAGTAGAAGAGAATTAGATATATTTAATCTAATATTTATTTGATGACATATTCTGGCAAAATATTGTAACCGAAACTAACCGGTATGCAGATCAAATACGAGTGAATCCATGCAGAACAGGAGAAATCGACGACACTTGATTTCCTGTAGATTCTAACGAAATCAAAAGATATTTTGCATTGTCCATAATAACTGCACAGGTAAAAAAACCAGAAAAACAAATGAATTGGTCGAAGAGGGCTGTTATTGAAAGGCCGATGAAATGCCTTTGAAAAGATATCTGCAAATTACAAGGTGTTTGCATTTCGCAAACAATAATCTGTTTGTCAATACAGATAAATTGAGCAAGATTAAACCTGTGATCAATTATTTGAACAAAAACTTTAAAGAAGTATATATAATGAAAGAGAAGACAATGCTATTGATGAATCGCTCATGAAATTGTAGGGGCGCTTATCTTATAGGCAATTTAACCCGTCATAAAAGGCTGACTCATCGAACCACATTGTATTACAGAGTACAACAAGGGAATGAATGGAATTGATCTCCAAGACCAAATATTAGCAAGCTTTCCAGTAGTGAGGAAATACATGAAAGGAAGTAAAAAAAATATTTTTATCTGCTGGTCTAATTAATTCCTACATTTTATGCAACGAAATAAATAACGGGTGGAAACAATGTTACGTTGACTATAGGATCAACATAGCCGAATCACTATTGAAGAATATGCCAAAACCGAATTATAGAGAACGAGGACAATTATCTTCCGGAGATATGCCAGAAAGACTGCACTCGAAGTATTGGGCTCATTCTCCAAAACATATTGACCCAGCAGCATCAAAATTAAGGCCGTCAAAACCTTGTAGGGTTTGCCAAAAAAATAAAAAACGTATAGAAACAACGTGGGAGTGTAAGAAGTGAAAAGTTCCCTTACATCTACCAGAATGATTCGAATTGTCTCACACTATTGCAGATTATTAATTTTGTATTACTGATTTTCGTGTAAATAAACTTTTTGTAGTACTTGCATCTACCACAATTATTGCATCAGGCTGTAATTACTTATCAAATATTTTTAATTTTAAAAGGGCGCCGCCGCTAATATTTATATTTGGCCCGATCATCGTACTACGGGCTATGCCCGTAATATTCACTTTTGGCCCGATCAGCGTACTACGGGCTATGCCCGTAGTTGTCGTTTAACAATTTGAGCGCCACGCTGATTTTTAAGGAAGTCCCCGCCAGGCCACGCGCGCCGCTTAAAAGCGCTGAAATTGTAGAGCCAATGTTTCTTATCGCAGTAGAAGATAGTTTACGTTAAGAACGTGATCCTTATAAGCATTCATTCAACACGTTGGACGCCAAGTCTGTTTTGTTCTCTTTACCGTTTGACCCGCTAGATAAGATTTTATCGAAATGGATTCGTGGCCGGCATTACTTTTACGACAAACCAGTTCATTGCAGTACTTGGTCCTGTGCAGACAAAAATTTTCTTTAACCCTAAGCGTCAAAATGCCAGTCCGAGAGTGTGTGTAAAAGACGGTCTAAAAAACAACAACACAAACTCCAAAGAAAACCGGGAAAAGGCTCTGTAGTACGAAAATATTGTTAATTATGTTATGATAAAAATGTAACAAAACATGGTAGAGTAATGGCCAGGAGAAAGACTAAGCGAGGTGTCACATTTTGTAATACCCGTAAAGGAGATCGGTTATTATGTTTACCGTGTTTGAATGAAATCCATTAATCCTGTAATGAGTCAAAATTATGTAAATTTGAAATAATTTTTCTGTAAATCCATAAAACAGTGTAAATTTTATAGTTCTATATCATGTTACACGATGTCAGCCAGTGGTGGTTGACGCGGCCTAAACGGAAAGTCTAGTGTCAGCCACCGATGGCTGACGTGGCGCTCAACGTATTAAGGGGGGATAAAAGGGACGGTTGGGTCCACCCGATGGCCTGCCATTGGCTAACTGAAACGAGATTCTAACGCAGTAGCTTCAGATTTTTATAAAAGCAACTTGCTTCGTCTTCTACCTCTCATTTTGATCCTGCTTGCCACAGAAAATCTGCGTTGCGTCGACGAGTCTGAACAGCTAGTATAGCTAGAAGGAATTGCTATAGTGTCTTCGAAGTGACAGTTTCCGTGCAACTAGAAGGAATTCTTACAGTGATTTTTACGATGATTCGCTCTATTACCGATCTTGCCAAGGATTGCGCTCCTTCGAATGAGGTAATTAATTTTTGACCTTTTAATTTCGCAAGTTCGCCGTAGTTTCAGGATCATACAATTATGTTGTCCAAATTTGTATATTGTAACTGGTTTATAAAATTGATTGCCATTTTTTATAGAATCTTAAATGACTAACGTCAGAGAATGCATTAGGATCAACAGAATTAATAAAAAATTCATGATGTCATTCAAAAAGTGATATGGTTAATAGACTCATCTAATAATTTGGAGATAAACAAAATTAAAATACAGGCTCGATAAATTATTTAACGACTAACTGAATTAATATAATGCATTCTCTGTTACCGTATTTAACCAATAGATGAAATAATTTTCAAATCCATTAAATTATTCTCACAAATACAATTAAGTAATTTGGCGATCAACCGAACCAATATACAAATTTACAAAATAATATATATATGTAATAAGAACGAAATATTCGCTTTTCGTTACAGAGATCGAGAAATGGAGCGAATAACGAGGCGTCCGCTGCGATGGACGAAATACATGAACAGCTCGCAGTACGGTTTCTTGTAAAGAGATCGAAAACCTACACGATCGGCAAACACCCGTCGTCAAGAAGACAGAGACAATCGAGTAGGGTTGCGAGGACTGTTGCGAGGACGATTGCGAGTTCCATTCCGAGTTTGTCTGCCAGTTCGATTGCCAGATTGATTTCGAGTCCAATTGCGAATTCGATTGCGAGTTCGAGTTCGACTGTAAGTTCGACTGCGAGTCCATCTTCGAATTCGACCGCACAAGAATCTCTGCAACATTTACGCTTGGCGCCAAGAACAGGGCACAGAACCCTAGCGGAACCGCAGTTCAAGGAACCGCTAACTTATCAATGTTATTATTGCCCGAAATACTTTCTGCACAAAATGGTCTATAGACAGCACGCAATTTGCCATATTCGGAAGCTCCACTGATATACGAAATACAAGAAGGGATACAAATCGATAATAGAAAAGAGAAGACACGAATTTTTTTCGATCGCGTCGCATAAAACAATCGGCTCTTTTCAGGGCCATACATATTAACCCCGGAAAGTACGTCCATAAATATTATTGATAAGTGATCAGTGTTTAGTGACCATGTAGTGAAAGTAAACGTTGAAATTGCCTGCCCGGAGACATTCTTCTCTTCGTCACCGTCGGCTACAGATCAGCTGCGCAGTTCATCAAAAATTGTACGAGGTCAATGCACTATCCTCCTGCACCCATTTCCGTGCATGAAGTGGATTTACATCTAAATGGGTGAGTTTTTTATTAATTATATTCTTCATATACAAATTACATACGCCTTTTAACGCGAATATTTATTATTAAATTAGCTTTGCGAATCATTCGTTGAACTGTGTTCGGAAACGGTATTATTTAAATTAAAATATCATTTACGTACCTTGTTAAACTTCACTGTACACCTTGCTTAAAAATTTCGTATCTTACACACGAGGTGTCATGCACACTAGAAAATTAAAACGGCCGTCACGGTTAAATTACTTATTATTTTGAATTCGAAAAATTAGTAAATATTCTTCAGACATTCTGAAGTAAGAATAAATAGCGTTCTTCTTAAAATTATCACTGTAATGTAATAAAATTAAATTCGGAAGTTCACGCACCGTGACTTGTTCATTGATGCGAAAGCAGCACTTCACCTCTCATTGGTCAGTGTTTATCGTTAATAACTCGTAAACAAAGCCGCGGATTGTATTTTCGCAAAGGAAAAAGTTACTTCAAATGACCTTAGCTATCCCTCATTTTCTGCTGTTAAAATAATTGTGGAACGCCCTGTACATATATATATAATGGAAATTACTTTCCTTAGACATCAAATTATAAAAACATATCAATCGTAATCAAATAAAGTTTTCATTTAATCTCAAAACAAAACATATTTCAATGCTTTCTATAAATACTATAGAAATTGAAAGAGTATCAACTTCAGTTTTTTAAAATAGAACTTCTTTATTCGTCTCCTAATACTTGCCATCGATGAAAAATATGTTTATTTTGCAAAAAAATCTACTATTCCAATGTAATGTGAGATGTTGCATTGAAAATGAACTTCACGCGTTCAGTCTGCAGGGGAAATTGTGAAAGCGGCTACCTGATTGGGTTTGCGGAAATATGTCTAGTCTCAGCCCCTGACTTTTGCTGCTTAACCTCTTAAATCTGCGATTTACGTTCGAGAATTTCGGGCCGGAAACGTAAACAAGCTCGCGCAGCCTTCGAGCCATTCGCACGACTTGTACAATACGCTGATCGGGCCAATCGTAAATATTACGGGCATCGCTCGTGGTACGACGGTCGCGGTTGGTAATTTGCCCCATCACAAATAGCACAGACAAGGTTCGTGATGCGTTCTTATTATCTCTTCGTATCGTGATCAGTTTCAAGTTATTCTTGATCACATTCGCACATCGAAATTTATCTTCATAAATTCTAGAGAAGCATCCCCACAAGATGTTTTCAAGAAAAAGATTTCGTGATGAGAGCAGTGAGATTTGTGCTAATAATTTTGCTAACGAAAGTGACAGTAGTGACAATATATGTTCTGTTCGAAGAAAATGCATGCGATTAGATATTGATGATACTTCTGACGACGATCAACTACCAGAGCCCTGGCTTTGGAGAGGAATAAGAAATAGTCCAAAAATCTGAGACTATACGATGACTGCTAGCCTAAGAGAGGCAGCCTCACTCTGACTTAGGAGGAAGTAGAAGAGAATTAGATATATTTAATCTAATATTTATTTGATGACATATTCTGGCAAAATATTGTAACCGAAACTAACCGGTATGCAGATCAAATACGAGTGAATCCATGCAGAACAGGAGAAATCGACGACACTTGATTTCCTGTAGATTCTAACGAAATCAAAAGATATTTTGCATTGTCCATAATAACTGCACAGGTAAAAAAACCAGAAAAACAAATGAATTGGTCGAAGAGGGCTGTTATTGAAAGGCCGATGAAATGCCTTTGAAAAGATATCTGCAAATTACAAGGTGTTTGCATTTCGCAAACAATAATCTGTTTGTCAATACAGATAAATTGAGCAAGATTAAACCTGTGATCAATTATTTGAACAAAAACTTTAAAGAAGTATATATAATGAAAGAGAAGACAATGCTATTGATGAATCGCTCATGAAATTGTAGGGGCGCTTATCTTATAGGCAATTTAACCCGTCATAAAAGGCTGACTCATCGAAATGACTACACAAGGATCCAATCGTACTCCAAAACCACATTGTATTACAGAGTACAACAAGGGAATGAATGGAATTGATCTCCAAGACCAAATATTAGCAAGCTTTCCAGTAGTGAGGAAATACATGAAAGGAAGTAAAAAAAATATTTTTATCTGCTGGTCTAATTAATTCCTACATTTTATGCAACGAAATAAATAACGGGTGGAAACAATGTTACGTTGACTATAGGATCAACATAGCCGAATCACTATTGAAGAATATGCCAAAACCGAATTATAGAGAACGAGGACAATTATCTTCCGGAGATATGCCAGAAAGACTGCACTCGAAGTATTGGGCTCATTCTCCAAAACATATTGACCCAGCAGCATCAAAATTAAGGCCGTCAAAACCTTGTAGGGTTTGCCAAAAAAATAAAAAACGTATAGAAACAACGTGGGAGTGTAAGAAGTGAAAAGTTCCCTTACATCTACCAGAATGATTCGAATTGTCTCACACTATTGCAGATTATTAATTTTGTATTACTGATTTTCGTGTAAATAAACTTTTTGTAGTACTTGCATCTACCACAATTATTGCATCAGGCTGTAATTACTTATCAAATATTTTTAATTTTAAAAGGGCGCCGCCGCTAATATTTATATTTGGCCCGATCATCGTACTACGGGCTATGCCCGTAATATTCACTTTTGGCCCGATCAGCGTACTACGGGCTATGCCCGTAGTTGTCGTTTAACAATTTGAGCGCCACGCTGATTTTTAAGGAAGTCCCCGCCAGGCCACGCGCGCCGCTTAAAAGCGCTGAAATTGTAGAGCCAATGTTTCTTATCGCAGTAGAAGATAGTTTACGTTAAGAACGTGATCCTTATAAGCATTCATTCAACACGTTGGACGCCAAGTCTGTTTTGTTCTCTTTACCGTTTGACCCGCTAGATAAGATTTTATCGAAATGGATTCGTGGCCGGCATTACTTTTACGACAAACCAGTTCATTGCAGTACTTGGTCCTGTGCAGACAAAAATTTTCTTTAACCCTAAGCGTCAAAATGCCAGTCCGAGAGTGTGTGTGAAAGACGGTCTAAAAAACAACAACACAAACTCCAAAGAAAACCGGGCAAAGGCTCTGTAGTACGAAAATATTGTTAATTATGTTATGATAAAAATGTAACAAAAGATGGTAGAGTAATGGCCAGGAGAAAGACTAAGCGAGGTGTCACATTTTGTAATACCCGTAAAGGAGATCGGTTATTATGTTTACCGTGTTTGAATGAAATCCATTAATCCTGTAATGAGTCAAAATTATGTAAATTTGAAATAATTTTTCTGTAAATCCATAAAACAGTGTAAATTTTATAGTTCTATATCATGTTACACGATGTCAGCCAGTGGTGGTTGACGCGGCCTAAACGGAAAGTCTAGTGTCAGCCACCGATGGCTGACGTGGCGCTCAACGTATTAAGGGGGGATAAAAGGGACGGTTGGGTCCACCGGATGGCCTGCCATTGGCTAACTGAAACGAGATTCTAACGCAGTAGCTTCAGATTTTTATAAAAGCAACTTGCTTCGTCTTCTACCTCTCATTTTGATCCTGCTTGCCACAGAAAATCTGCGTTGCGTCGACGAGTCTGAACAGCTAGTATAGCTAGAAGGAATTGCTATAGTGTCTTCGAAGTGACAGTTTCCGTGCAACTAGAAGGAATTCTTACAGTGATTTTTACGATAATTCGCTCTATTACCGATCTTGCCAAGGATTGCGCTCCTTCGAATGAGGTAATTAATTTTTGACCTTTTAATTTCGCAAGTTCGCCGTAGTTTCAGGATCATACAATTATGTTGTCCAAATTTGTATATTGTAACTGGTTTATAAAATTGATTGCCATTTTTTATAGAATCTTAAATGACTAACGTCAGAGAATGCATTAGGATCAACAGAATTAATAAAAAATTCATGATGTCATTCAAAAAGTGATATGGTTAATAGACTCATCTAATAATTTGGAGATAAACAAAATTAAAATACAGGCTCGATAAATTATTTAACGACTAACTGAATTAATATATGCATTCTCATTAATATAATGTATTCTCTGTTACCGTATTTAACCAATAGATGAAATAATTTTCAAATCCATTAAATTATTCTCACAAATACAATTAAGTAATTTGGCGATCAACCGAACCAATATACAAATTTACAAAATAATATATATATGTAATAAGAACGAAATATTCGCTTTTCGTTACAGAGATCGAGAAATGGAGCGAATAACGAGGCGTCCGCTGCGATGGACGAAATACATGAACAGCTCGCAGTACGGTTTCTTGTAAAGAGATCGAAAAGCTACACGATCGGCAAACACCCGTCGTCAAGAAGACAGAGACAATCGAGTAGGGTTGCGAGGACTGTTGCGAGGACGATTGCGAGTTCCATTCCGAGTTTGTCTGCCAGTTCGATTGCCAGATTGATTTCGAGTCCAATTGCGAATTCGATTGCGAGTTCGAGTTCGACTGTAAGTTCGACTGCGAGTCCATCTTCGAATTCGACCGCACAAGAATCTCTGCAATATTTACGCTTGGCGCCAAGAACAGGGCACAGAACCCTAGCGGAACCGCAGTTCAAGGAACCGCTAACTTATCAATGTTATTATTGCCCGAAATACTTTCTGCACAAAATGGTCTATAGACAGCACGCAATTTGCCATATTCGGAAGCTCCACTGATATACGAAATACAAGAAGGGATACAAATCGATAATAGAAAAGAGAAGACACGAATTTTTTTCGATCGCGTCGCATAAAACAATCGGCTCTTTTCAGGGCCATACATATTAACCCCGGAAAGTACGTCCATAAATATTATTGATAAGTGATCAGTGTTTAGTGACCATGTAGTGAAAGTAAACGTTGAAATTGCCTGCCCGGAGACATTCTTCTCTTCGTCACCGTCGGCTACAGATCAGCTGCGCAGTTCATCAAAAATTGTACGAGGTCAATGCACTATCCTCCTGCACCCATTTCCGTGCATGAAGTGGATTTACAACTAAATGGGTGAGTTTTTTATTAATTATATTCTTCATATACAAATTACATACGCCTTTTAACGCGAATATTTATTATTAAATTAGCTTTGCGAATCATTCGTTGAACTGTGTTCGGAAACGGTATTATTTAAATTAAAATATCATTTACGTACCTTGTTAAACTTCACTGTACACCTTGCTTAAAAATTTCGTATCTTACACACGAGGTGTCATGCACACTAGAAAATTAAAACGGCCGTCACGGTTAAATTACTTATTATTTTGAATTCGAAAAATTAGTAAATATTCTTCAGACATTCTGAAGTAAGAATAAATAGCGTTCTTCTTAAAATTATCACTGTAATGTAATAAAATTAAATTCGGAAGTTCACGCACCGTGACTTGTTCATTGATGCGAAAGCAGCACTTCACCTCTCATTGGTCAGTGTTTATCGTTAATAACTCGTAAACAAAGCCGCGGATTGTATTTTCGCAAAGGAAAAAGTTACTTCAAATGACCTTAGCTATCCCTCATTTTCTGCTGTTAAAATAATTGTGGAACGCCCTGTACATATATATATATATAATGGAAATTACTTTCCTTAGACATCAAATTATAAAAACATATCAATCGTAATCAAATAAAGTTTTCATTTAATCTCAAAACAAAACATATTTCAATGCTTTCTATAAATACTATAGAAATTGAAAGAGTATCAACTTCAGTTTTTTAAAATAGAACTTCTTTATTCGTCTCCTAATACTTGCCATCGATGAAAAATATGTTTATTTTGCAAAAAAATCTACTATTCCAATGTAATGTGAGATGTTGCATTGAAAATGAACTTCACGCGTTCAGTCTGCAGGGGAAATTGTGAAAGCGGCTACCTGATTGGGTTTGCGGAAATATGTCTAGTCTCAGCCCCTGACTTTTGCTGCTTAACCTCTTAAATCTGCGATTTACGTTCGAGAATTTCGGGCCGGAAACGTAAACAAGCTCGCGCAGCCTTCGAGCCATTCGCACGACTTGTACAATACGCTGATCGGGCCAATCGTAAATATTACGGGCATCGCTCGTGGTACGACGGTCGCGGTTGGTAATTTGCCCCATCACAAATAGCACAGACAAGGTTCGTGATGCGTTCTTATTATCTCTTCGTATCGTGATCAGTTTCAAGTTATTCTTGATCACATTCGCACATCGAAATTTATCTTCATAAATTCTAGAGAAGCATCCCCACAAGATGTTTTCAAGAAAAAGATTTCGTGATGAGAGCAGTGAGATTTGTGCTAATAATTTTGCTAACGAAAGTGACAGTAGTGACAATATATGTTCTGTTCGAAGAAAATGCATGCGATTAGATATTGATGATACTTCTGACGACGATCAACTACCAGAGCCCTGGCTTTGGAGAGGAATAAGAAATAGTCCAAAAATCTGAGACTATACGATGACTGCTAGCCTAAGAGAGGCAGCCTCACTCTGACTTAGGAGGAAGTAGAAGAGAATTAGATATATTTAATCTAATATTTATTTGATGACATATTCTGGCAAAATATTGTAACCGAAACTAACCGGTATGCAGATCAAATACGAGTGAATCCATGCAGAACAGGAGAAATCGACGACACTTGATTTCCTGTAGATTCTAACGAAATCAAAAGATATTTTGCATTGTCCATAATAACTGCACAGGTAAAAAAACCAGAAAAACAAATGAATTGGTCGAAGAGGGCTGTTATTGAAAGGCCGATGAAATGCCTTTGAAAAGATATCTGCAAATTACAAGGTGTTTGCATTTCGCAAACAATAATCTGTTTGTCAATACAGATAAATTGAGCAAGATTAAACCTGTGATCAATTATTTGAACAAAAACTTTAAAGAAGTATATATAATGAAAGAGAAGACAATGCTATTGATGAATCGCTCATGAAATTGTAGGGGCGCTTATCTTATAGGCAATTTAACCCGTCATAAAAGGCTGACTCATCGAAATGACTACACAAGGATCCAATCGTACTCCAAAACCACATTGTATTACAGAGTACAACAAGGGAATGAATGGAATTGATCTCCAAGACCAAATATTAGCAAGCTTTCCAGTAGTGAGGAAATACATGAAAGGAAGTAAAAAAAATATTTTTATCTGCTGGTCTAATTAATTCCTACATTTTATGCAACGAAATAAATAACGGGTGGAAACAATGTTACGTTGACTATAGGATCAACATAGCCGAATCACTATTGAAGAATATGCCAAAACCGAATTATAGAGAACGAGGACAATTATCTTCCGGAGATATGCCAGAAAGACTGCACTCGAAGTATTGGGCTCATTCTCCAAAACATATTGACCCAGCAGCATCAAAATTAAGGCCGTCAAAACCTTGTAGGGTTTGCCAAAAAAATAAAAAACGTATAGAAACAACGTGGGAGTGTAAGAAGTGAAAAGTTCCCTTACATCTACCAGAATGATTCGAATTGTCTCACACTATTGCAGATTATTAATTTTGTATTACTGATTTTCGTGTAAATAAACTTTTTGTAGTACTTGCATCTACCACAATTATTGCATCAGGCTGTAATTACTTATCAAATATTTTTAATTTTAAAAGGGCGCCGCCGCTAATATTTATATTTGGCCCGATCATCGTACTACGGGCTATGCCCGTAATATTCACTTTTGGCCCGATCAGCGTACTACGGGCTATGCCCGTAGTTGTCGTTTAACAATTTGAGCGCCACGCTGATTTTTAAGGAAGTCCCCGCCAGGCCACGCGCGCCGCTTAAAAGCGCTGAAATTGTAGAGCCAATGTTTCTTATCGCAGTAGAAGATAGTTTACGTTAAGAACGTGATCCTTATAAGCATTCATTCAACACGTTGGACGCCAAGTCTGTTTTGTTCTCTTTACCGTTTGACCCGCTAGATAAGATTTTATCGAAATGGATTCGTGGCCGGCATTACTTTTACGACAAACCAGTTCATTGCAGTACTTGGTCCTGTGCAGACAAAAATTTTCTTTAACCCTAAGCGTCAAAATGCCAGTCCGAGAGTGTGTGTGAAAGACGGTCTAAAAAACAACAACACAAACTCCAAAGAAAACCGGGAAAAGGCTCTGTAGTACGAAAATATTGTTAATTATGTTATGATAAAAATGTAACAAAAGATGGTAGAGTAATGGCCAGGAGAAAGACTAAGCGAGGTGTCACATTTTGTAATACCCGTAAAGGAGATCGGTTATTATGTTTACCGTGTTTGAATGAAATCCATTAATCCTGTAATGAGTCAAAATTATGTAAATTTGAAATAATTTTTCTGTAAATCCATAAAACAGTGTAAATTTTATAGTTCTATATCATGTTACACGATGTCAGCCAGTGGTGGTTGACGCGGCCTAAACGGAAAGTCTAGTGTCAGCCACCGATGGCTGACGTGGCGCTCAACGTATTAAGGGGGGATAAAAGGGACGGTTGGGTCCACCCGATGGCCTGCCATTGGCTAACTGAAACGAGATTCTAACGCAGTAGCTTCAGATTTTTATAAAAGCAACTTGCTTCGTCTTCTACCTCTCATTTTGATCCTGCTTGCCACAGAAAATCTGCGTTGCGTCGACGAGTCTGAACAGCTAGTATAGCTAGAAGGAATTGCTATAGTGTCTTCGAAGTGACAGTTTCCGTGCAACTAGAAGGAATTCTTACAGTGATTTTTACGATGATTCGCTCTATTACCGATCTTGCCAAGGATTGCGCTCCTTCGAATGAGGTAATTAATTTTTGACCTTTTAATTTCGCAAGTTCGCCGTAGTTTCAGGATCATACAATTATGTTGTCCAAATTTGTATATTGTAACTGGTTTATAAAATTGATTCGAAGAAAATGCATGCGATTAGATATTGATGATACTTCTGACGACGATCAACTACCAGAGCCCTGGCTTTGGAGAGGAATAAGAAATAGTCCAAAAATCTGAGACTATACGATGACTGCTAGCCTAAGAGAGGCAGCCTCACTCTGACTTAGGAGGAAGTAGAAGAGAATTAGATATATTTAATCTAATATTTATTTGATGACATATTCTGGCAAAATATTGTAACCGAAACTAACCGGTATGCAGATCAAATACGAGTGAATCCATGCAGAACAGGAGAAATCGACGACACTTGATTTCCTGTAGATTCTAACGAAATCAAAAGATATTTTGCATTGTCCATAATAACTGCACAGGTAAAAAAACCAGAAAAACAAATGAATTGGTCGAAGAGGGCTGTTATTGAAAGGCCGATGAAATGCCTTTGAAAAGATATCTGCAAATTACAAGGTGTTTGCATTTCGCAAACAATAATCTGTTTGTCAATACAGATAAATTGAGCAAGATTAAACCTGTGATCAATTATTTGAACAAAAACTTTAAAGAAGTATATATAATGAAAGAGAAGACAATGCTATTGATGAATCGCTCATGAAATTGTAGGGGCGCTTATCTTATAGGCAATTTAACCCGTCATAAAAGGCTGACTCATCGAAATGACTACACAAGGATCCAATCGTACTCCAAAACCACATTGTATTACAGAGTACAACAAGGGAATGAATGGAATTGATCTCCAAGACCAAATATTAGCAAGCTTTCCAGTAGTGAGGAAATACATGAAAGGAAGTAAAAAAAATATTTTTATCTGCTGGTCTAATTAATTCCTACATTTTATGCAACGAAATAAATAACGGGTGGAAACAATGTTACGTTGACTATAGGATCAACATAGCCGAATCACTATTGAAGAATATGCCAAAACCGAATTATAGAGAACGAGGACAATTATCTTCCGGAGATATGCCAGAAAGACTGCACTCGAAGTATTGGGCTCATTCTCCAAAACATATTGACCCAGCAGCATCAAAATTAAGGCCGTCAAAACCTTGTAGGGTTTGCCAAAAAAATAAAAAACGTATAGAAACAACGTGGGAGTGTAAGAAGTGAAAAGTTCCCTTACATCTACCAGAATGATTCGAATTGTCTCACACTATTGCAGATTATTAATTTTGTATTACTGATTTTCGTGTAAATAAACTTTTTGTAGTACTTGCATCTACCACAATTATTGCATCAGGCTGTAATTACTTATCAAATATTTTTAATTTTAAAAGGGCGCCGCCGCTAATATTTATATTTGGCCCGATCATCGTACTACGGGCTATGCCCGTAATATTCACTTTTGGCCCGATCAGCGTACTACGGGCTATGCCCGTAGTTGTCGTTTAACAATTTGAGCGCCACGCTGATTTTTAAGGAAGTCCCCGCCAGGCCACGCGCGCCGCTTAAAAGCGCTGAAATTGTAGAGCCAATGTTTCTTATCGCAGTAGAAGATAGTTTACGTTAAGAACGTGATCCTTATAAGCATTCATTCAACACGTTGGACGCCAAGTCTGTTTTGTTCTCTTTACCGTTTGACCCGCTAGATAAGATTTTATCGAAATGGATTCGTGGCCGGCATTACTTTTACGACAAACCAGTTCATTGCAGTACTTGGTCCTGTGCAGACAAAAATTTTCTTTAACCCTAAGCGTCAAAATGCCAGTCCGAGAGTGTGTGTGAAAGACGGTCTAAAAAACAACAACACAAACTCCAAAGAAAACCGGGCAAAGGCTCTGTAGTACGAAAATATTGTTAATTATGTTATGATAAAAATGTAACAAAAGATGGTAGAGTAATGGCCAGGAGAAAGACTAAGCGAGGTGTCACATTTTGTAATACCCGTAAAGGAGATCGGTTATTATGTTTACCGTGTTTGAATGAAATCCATTAATCCTGTAATGAGTCAAAATTATGTAAATTTGAAATAATTTTTCTGTAAATCCATAAAACAGTGTAAATTTTATAGTTCTATATCATGTTACACGATGTCAGCCAGTGGTGGTTGACGCGGCCTAAACGGAAAGTCTAGTGTCAGCCACCGATGGCTGACGTGGCGCTCAACGTATTAAGGGGGGATAAAAGGGACGGTTGGGTCCACCGGATGGCCTGCCATTGGCTAACTGAAACGAGATTCTAACGCAGTAGCTTCAGATTTTTATAAAAGCAACTTGCTTCGTCTTCTACCTCTCATTTTGATCCTGCTTGCCACAGAAAATCTGCGTTGCGTCGACGAGTCTGAACAGCTAGTATAGCTAGAAGGAATTGCTATAGTGTCTTCGAAGTGACAGTTTCCGTGCAACTAGAAGGAATTCTTACAGTGATTTTTACGATAATTCGCTCTATTACCGATCTTGCCAAGGATTGCGCTCCTTCGAATGAGGTAATTAATTTTTGACCTTTTAATTTCGCAAGTTCGCCGTAGTTTCAGGATCATACAATTATGTTGTCCAAATTTGTATATTGTAACTGGTTTATAAAATTGATTGCCATTTTTTATAGAATCTTAAATGACTAACGTCAGAGAATGCATTAGGATCAACAGAATTAATAAAAAATTCATGATGTCATTCAAAAAGTGATATGGTTAATAGACTCATCTAATAATTTGGAGATAAACAAAATTAAAATACAGGCTCGATAAATTATTTAACGACTAACTGAATTAATATATGCATTCTCATTAATATAATGTATTCTCTGTTACCGTATTTAACCAATAGATGAAATAATTTTCAAATCCATTAAATTATTCTCACAAATACAATTAAGTAATTTGGCGATCAACCGAACCAATATACAAATTTACAAAATAATATATATATGTAATAAGAACGAAATATTCGCTTTTCGTTACAGAGATCGAGAAATGGAGCGAATAACGAGGCGTCCGCTGCGATGGACGAAATACATGAACAGCTCGCAGTACGGTTTCTTGTAAAGAGATCGAAAAGCTACACGATCGGCAAACACCCGTCGTCAAGAAGACAGAGACAATCGAGTAGGGTTGCGAGGACTGTTGCGAGGACGATTGCGAGTTCCATTCCGAGTTTGTCTGCCAGTTCGATTGCCAGATTGATTTCGAGTCCAATTGCGAATTCGATTGCGAGTTCGAGTTCGACTGTAAGTTCGACTGCGAGTCCATCTTCGAATTCGACCGCACAAGAATCTCTGCAATATTTACGCTTGGCGCCAAGAACAGGGCACAGAACCCTAGCGGAACCGCAGTTCAAGGAACCGCTAACTTATCAATGTTATTATTGCCCGAAATACTTTCTGCACAAAATGGTCTATAGACAGCACGCAATTTGCCATATTCGGAAGCTCCACTGATATACGAAATACAAGAAGGGATACAAATCGATAATAGAAAAGAGAAGACACGAATTTTTTTCGATCGCGTCGCATAAAACAATCGGCTCTTTTCAGGGCCATACATATTAACCCCGGAAAGTACGTCCATAAATATTATTGATAAGTGATCAGTGTTTAGTGACCATGTAGTGAAAGTAAACGTTGAAATTGCCTGCCCGGAGACATTCTTCTCTTCGTCACCGTCGGCTACAGATCAGCTGCGCAGTTCATCAAAAATTGTACGAGGTCAATGCACTATCCTCCTGCACCCATTTCCGTGCATGAAGTGGATTTACAACTAAATGGGTGAGTTTTTTATTAATTATATTCTTCATATACAAATTACATACGCCTTTTAACGCGAATATTTATTATTAAATTAGCTTTGCGAATCATTCGTTGAACTGTGTTCGGAAACGGTATTATTTAAATTAAAATATCATTTACGTACCTTGTTAAACTTCACTGTACACCTTGCTTAAAAATTTCGTATCTTACACACGAGGTGTCATGCACACTAGAAAATTAAAACGGCCGTCACGGTTAAATTACTTATTATTTTGAATTCGAAAAATTAGTAAATATTCTTCAGACATTCTGAAGTAAGAATAAATAGCGTTCTTCTTAAAATTATCACTGTAATGTAATAAAATTAAATTCGGAAGTTCACGCACCGTGACTTGTTCATTGATGCGAAAGCAGCACTTCACCTCTCATTGGTCAGTGTTTATCGTTAATAACTCGTAAACAAAGCCGCGGATTGTATTTTCGCAAAGGAAAAAGTTACTTCAAATGACCTTAGCTATCCCTCATTTTCTGCTGTTAAAATAATTGTGGAACGCCCTGTACATATATATATATATAATGGAAATTACTTTCCTTAGACATCAAATTATAAAAACATATCAATCGTAATCAAATAAAGTTTTCATTTAATCTCAAAACAAAACATATTTCAATGCTTTCTATAAATACTATAGAAATTGAAAGAGTATCAACTTCAGTTTTTTAAAATAGAACTTCTTTATTCGTCTCCTAATACTTGCCATCGATGAAAAATATGTTTATTTTGCAAAAAAATCTACTATTCCAATGTAATGTGAGATGTTGCATTGAAAATGAACTTCACGCGTTCAGTCTGCAGGGGAAATTGTGAAAGCGGCTACCTGATTGGGTTTGCGGAAATATGTCTAGTCTCAGCCCCTGACTTTTGCTGCTTAACCTCTTAAATCTGCGATTTACGTTCGAGAATTTCGGGCCGGAAACGTAAACAAGCTCGCGCAGCCTTCGAGCCATTCGCACGACTTGTACAATACGCTGATCGGGCCAATCGTAAATATTACGGGCATCGCTCGTGGTACGACGGTCGCGGTTGGTAATTTGCCCCATCACAAATAGCACAGACAAGGTTCGTGATGCGTTCTTATTATCTCTTCGTATCGTGATCAGTTTCAAGTTATTCTTGATCACATTCGCACATCGAAATTTATCTTCATAAATTCTAGAGAAGCATCCCCACAAGATGTTTTCAAGAAAAAGATTTCGTGATGAGAGCAGTGAGATTTGTGCTAATAATTTTGCTAACGAAAGTGACAGTAGTGACAATATATGTTCTGTTCGAAGAAAATGCATGCGATTAGATATTGATGATACTTCTGACGACGATCAACTACCAGAGCCCTGGCTTTGGAGAGGAATAAGAAATAGTCCAAAAATCTGAGACTATACGATGACTGCTAGCCTAAGAGAGGCAGCCTCACTCTGACTTAGGAGGAAGTAGAAGAGAATTAGATATATTTAATCTAATATTTATTTGATGACATATTCTGGCAAAATATTGTAACCGAAACTAACCGGTATGCAGATCAAATACGAGTGAATCCATGCAGAACAGGAGAAATCGACGACACTTGATTTCCTGTAGATTCTAACGAAATCAAAAGATATTTTGCATTGTCCATAATAACTGCACAGGTAAAAAAACCAGAAAAACAAATGAATTGGTCGAAGAGGGCTGTTATTGAAAGGCCGATGAAATGCCTTTGAAAAGATATCTGCAAATTACAAGGTGTTTGCATTTCGCAAACAATAATCTGTTTGTCAATACAGATAAATTGAGCAAGATTAAACCTGTGATCAATTATTTGAACAAAAACTTTAAAGAAGTATATATAATGAAAGAGAAGACAATGCTATTGATGAATCGCTCATGAAATTGTAGGGGCGCTTATCTTATAGGCAATTTAACCCGTCATAAAAGGCTGACTCATCGAAATGACTACACAAGGATCCAATCGTACTCCAAAACCACATTGTATTACAGAGTACAACAAGGGAATGAATGGAATTGATCTCCAAGACCAAATATTAGCAAGCTTTCCAGTAGTGAGGAAATACATGAAAGGAAGTAAAAAAAATATTTTTATCTGCTGGTCTAATTAATTCCTACATTTTATGCAACGAAATAAATAACGGGTGGAAACAATGTTACGTTGACTATAGGATCAACATAGCCGAATCACTATTGAAGAATATGCCAAAACCGAATTATAGAGAACGAGGACAATTATCTTCCGGAGATATGCCAGAAAGACTGCACTCGAAGTATTGGGCTCATTCTCCAAAACATATTGACCCAGCAGCATCAAAATTAAGGCCGTCAAAACCTTGTAGGGTTTGCCAAAAAAATAAAAAACGTATAGAAACAACGTGGGAGTGTAAGAAGTGAAAAGTTCCCTTACATCTACCAGAATGATTCGAATTGTCTCACACTATTGCAGATTATTAATTTTGTATTACTGATTTTCGTGTAAATAAACTTTTTGTAGTACTTGCATCTACCACAATTATTGCATCAGGCTGTAATTACTTATCAAATATTTTTAATTTTAAAAGGGCGCCGCCGCTAATATTTATATTTGGCCCGATCATCGTACTACGGGCTATGCCCGTAATATTCACTTTTGGCCCGATCAGCGTACTACGGGCTATGCCCGTAGTTGTCGTTTAACAATTTGAGCGCCACGCTGATTTTTAAGGAAGTCCCCGCCAGGCCACGCGCGCCGCTTAAAAGCGCTGAAATTGTAGAGCCAATGTTTCTTATCGCAGTAGAAGATAGTTTACGTTAAGAACGTGATCCTTATAAGCATTCATTCAACACGTTGGACGCCAAGTCTGTTTTGTTCTCTTTACCGTTTGACCCGCTAGATAAGATTTTATCGAAATGGATTCGTGGCCGGCATTACTTTTACGACAAACCAGTTCATTGCAGTACTTGGTCCTGTGCAGACAAAAATTTTCTTTAACCCTAAGCGTCAAAATGCCAGTCCGAGAGTGTGTGTGAAAGACGGTCTAAAAAACAACAACACAAACTCCAAAGAAAACCGGGAAAAGGCTCTGTAGTACGAAAATATTGTTAATTATGTTATGATAAAAATGTAACAAAAGATGGTAGAGTAATGGCCAGGAGAAAGACTAAGCGAGGTGTCACATTTTGTAATACCCGTAAAGGAGATCGGTTATTATGTTTACCGTGTTTGAATGAAATCCATTAATCCTGTAATGAGTCAAAATTATGTAAATTTGAAATAATTTTTCTGTAAATCCATAAAACAGTGTAAATTTTATAGTTCTATATCATGTTACACGATGTCAGCCAGTGGTGGTTGACGCGGCCTAAACGGAAAGTCTAGTGTCAGCCACCGATGGCTGACGTGGCGCTCAACGTATTAAGGGGGGATAAAAGGGACGGTTGGGTCCACCGGATGGCCTGCCATTGGCTAACTGAAACGAGATTCTAACGCAGTAGCTTCAGATTTTTATAAAAGCAACTTGCTTCGTCTTCTACCTCTCATTTTGATCCTGCTTGCCACAGAAAATCTGCGTTGCGTCGACGAGTCTGAACAGCTAGTATAGCTAGAAGGAATTGCTATAGTGTCTTCGAAGTGACAGTTTCCGTGCAACTAGAAGGAATTCTTACAGTGATTTTTACGATGATTCGCTCTATTACCGATCTTGCCAAGGATTGCGCTCCTTCGAATGAGGTAATTAATTTTTGACCTTTTAATTTCGCAAGTTCGCCGTAGTTTCAGGATCATACAATTATGTTGTCCAAATTTGTATATTGTAACTGGTTTATAAAATTGATTGCCATTTTTTATAGAATCTTAAATGACTAACGTCAGAGAATGCATTAGGATCAACAGAATTAATAAAAAATTCATGATGTCATTCAAAAAGTGATATGGTTAATAGACTCATCTAATAATTTGGAGATAAACAAAATTAAAATACAGGCTCGATAAATTATTTAACGACTAACTGAATTAATATATGCATTCTCATTAATATAATGCATTCTCTGTTACCGTATTTAACCAATAGATGAAATAATTTTCAAATCCATTAAATTATTCTCACAAATACAATTAAGTAATTTGGCGATCAACCGAACCAATATACAAATTTACAAAATAATATATATATGTAATAAGAACGAAATATTCGCTTTTCGTTACAGAGATCGAGAAATGGAGCGAATAACGAGGCGTCCGCTGCGATGGACGAAATACATGAACAGCTCGCAGTACGGTTTCTTGTAAAGAGATCGAAAAGCTACACGATCGGCAAACACCCGTCGTCAAGAAGACAGAGACAATCGAGTAGGGTTGCGAGGACTGTTGCGAGGACGATTGCGAGTTCCATTCCGAGTTTGTCTGCCAGTTCGATTGCCAGATTGATTTCGAGTCCAATTGCGAATTCGATTGCGAGTTCGAGTTCGACTGTAAGTTCGACTGCGAGTCCATCTTCGAATTCGACCGCACAAGAATCTCTGCAATATTTACGCTTGGCGCCAAGAACAGGGCACAGAACCCTAGCGGAACCGCAGTTCAAGGAACCGCTAACTTATCAATGTTATTATTGCCCGAAATACTTTCTGCACAAAATGGTCTATAGACAGCACGCAATTTGCCATATTCGGAAGCTCCACTGATATACGAAATACAAGAAGGGATACAAATCGATAATAGAAAAGAGAAGACACGAATTTTTTTCGATCGCGTCGCATAAAACAATCGGCTCTTTTCAGGGCCATACATATTAACCCCGGAAAGTACGTCCATAAATATTATTGATAAGTGATCAGTGTTTAGTGACCATGTAGTGAAAGTAAACGTTGAAATTGCCTGCCCGGAGACATTCTTCTCTTCGTCACCGTCGGCTACAGATCAGCTGCGCAGTTCATCAAAAATTGTACGAGGTCAATGCACTATCCTCCTGCACCCATTTCCGTGCATGAAGTGGATTTACAACTAAATGGGTGAGTTTTTTATTAATTATATTCTTCATATACAAATTACATACGCCTTTTAACGCGAATATTTGTTATTAAATTTGCTTTGCGAATCATTCGTTGAACTGTGTTCGGAAACGGTATTATTTAAATTAAAATATCATTTACGTACCTTGTTAAACTTCACTGTACACCTTGCTTAAAAATTTCGTATCTTACACACGAGGTGTCATGCACACTAGAAAATTAAAACGGCCGTCACGGTTAAATTACTTATTATTTTGAATTCGAAAAATTAGTAAATATTCTTCAGACATTCTGAAGTAAGAATAAATAGCGTTCTTCTTAAAATTATCACTGTAATGTAATAAAATTAAATTCGGAAGTTCACGCACCGTGACTTGTTCATTGATGCGAAAGCAGCACTTCACCTCTCATTGGTCAGTGTTTATCGTTAATAACTCGTAAACAAAGCCGCGGATTGTATTTTCGCAAAGGAAAAAGTTACTTCAAATGACCTTAGCTATCCCTCATTTTCTGCTGTTAAAATAATTGTGGAACGCCCTGTACATATATATATAATGGAAATTACTTTCCTTAGACATCAAATTATAAAAACATATCAATCGTAATCAAATAAAGTTTTCATTTAATCTCAAAACAAAACATATTTCAATGCTTTCTATAAATACTATAGAAATTGAAAGAGTATCAACTTCAGTTTTTTAAAATAGAACTTCTTTATTCGTCTCCTAATACTTGCCATCGATGAAAAATATGTTTATTTTGCAAAAAAATCTACTATTCCAATGTAATGTGAGATGTTGCATTGAAAATGAACTTCACGCGTTCAGTCTGCAGGGGAAATTGTGAAAGCGGCTACCTGATTGGGTTTGCGGAAATATGTCTAGTCTCAGCCCCTGACTTTTGCTGCTTAACCTCTTAAATCTGCGATTTACGTTCGAGAATTTCGGGCCGGAAACGTAAACAAGCTCGCGCAGCCTTCGAGCCATTCGCACGACTTGTACAATACGCTGATCGGGCCAATCGTAAATATTACGGGCATCGCTCGTGGTACGACGGTCGCGGTTGGTAATTTGCCCCATCACAAATAGCACAGACAAGGTTCGTGATGCGTTCTTATTATCTCTTCGTATCGTGATCAGTTTCAAGTTATTCTTGATCACATTCGCACATCGAAATTTATCTTCATAAATTCTAGAGAAGCATCCCCACAAGATGTTTTCAAGAAAAAGATTTCGTGATGAGAGCAGTGAGATTTGTGCTAATAATTTTGCTAACGAAAGTGACAGTAGTGACAATATATGTTCTGTTCGAAGAAAATGCATGCGATTAGATATCGATGATACTTCTGACGACGATCAACTACCAGAGCCCTGGCTTTGGAGAGGAATAAGAAATAGTCCAAAAATCTGAGACTATACGATGACTGCTAGCCTAAGAGAGGCAGCCTCACTCTGACTTAGGAGGAAGTAGAAGAGAATTAGATATATTTAATCTAATATTTATTTGATGACATATTCTGGCAAAATATTGTAACCGAAACTAACCGGTATGCAGATCAAATACGAGTGAATCCATGCAGAACAGGAGAAATCGACGACACTTGATTTCCTGTAGATTCTAACGAAATCAAAAGATATTTTGCATTGTCCATAATAACTGCACAGGTAAAAAAACCAGAAAAACAAATGAATTGGTCGAAGAGGGCTGTTATTGAAAGGCCGATGAAATGCCTTTGAAAAGATATCTGCAAATTACAAGGTGTTTGCATTTCGCAAACAATAATCTGTTTGTCAATACAGATAAATTGAGCAAGATTAAACCTGTGATCAATTATTTGAACAAAAACTTTAAAGAAGTATATATAATGAAAGAGAAGACAATGCTATTGATGAATCGCTCATGAAATTGTAGGGGCGCTTATCTTATAGGCAATTTAACCCGTCATAAAAGGCTGACTCATCGAAATGACTACACAAGGATCCAATCGTACTCCAAAACCACATTGTATTACAGAGTACAACAAGGGAATGAATGGAATTGATCTCCAAGACCAAATATTAGCAAGCTTTCCAGTAGTGAGGAAATACATGAAAGGAAGTAAAAAAAATATTTTTATCTGCTGGTCTAATTAATTCCTACATTTTATGCAACGAAATAAATAACGGGTGGAAACAATGTTACGTTGACTATAGGATCAACATAGCCGAATCACTATTGAAGAATATGCCAAAACCGAATTATAGAGAACGAGGACAATTACCTTCCGGAGATATGCCAGAAAGACTGCACTCGAAGTATTGGGCTCATTCTCCAAAACATATTGACCCAGCAGCATCAAAATTAAGGCCGTCAAAACCTTGTAGGGTTTGCCAAAAAAATAAAAAACGTATAGAAACAACGTGGGAGTGTAAGAAGTGAAAAGTTCCCTTACATCTACCAGAATGATTCGAATTGTCTCACACTATTGCAGATTATTAATTTTGTATTACTGATTTTCGTGTAAATAAACTTTTTGTAGTACTTGCATCTACCACAATTATTGCATCAGGCTGTAATTACTTATCAAATATTTTTAATTTTAAAAGGGCGCCGCCGCTAATATTTATATTTGGCCCGATCATCGTACTACGGGCTATGCCCGTAATATTCACTTTTGGCCCGATCAGCGTACTACGGGCTATGCCCGTAGTTGTCGTTTAACAATTTGAGCGCCACGCTGATTTTTAAGGAAGTCCCCGCCAGGCCACGCGCGCCGCTTAAAAGCGCTGAAATTGTAGAGCCAATGTTTCTTATCGCAGTAGAAGATAGTTTACGTTAAGAACGTGATCCTTATAAGCATTCATTCAACACGTTGGACGCCAAGTCTGTTTTGTTCTCTTTACCGTTTGACCCGCTAGATAAGATTTTATCGAAATGGATTCGTGGCCGGCATTACTTTTACGACAAACCAGTTCATTGCAGTACTTGGTCCTGTGCAGACAAAAATTTTCTTTAACCCTAAGCGTCAAAATGCCAGTCCGAGAGTGTGTGTGAAAGACGGTCTAAAAAACAACAACACAAACTCCAAAGAAAACCGGGAAAAGGCTCTGTAGTACGAAAATATTGTTAATTATGTTATGATAAAAATGTAACAAAAGATGGTAGAGTAATGGCCAGGAGAAAGACTAAGCGAGGTGTCACATTTTGTAATACCCGTAAAGGAGATCGGTTATTATGTTTACCGTGTTTGAATGAAATCCATTAATCCTGTAATGAGTCAAAATTATGTAAATTTGAAATAATTTTTCTGTAAATACATAAAACAGTGTAAATTTTATAGTTCTATATCATGTTACACGATGTCAGCCAGTGGTGGTTGACGCGGCCTAAACGGAAAGTCTAGTGTCAGCCACCGATGGCTGACGTGGCGCTCAACGTATTAAGGGGGGATAAAAGGGACGGTTGGGTCCACCCGATGGCCTGCCATTGGCTAACTGAAACGAGATTCTAACGCAGTAGCTTCAGATTTTTATAAAAGCAACTTGCTTCGTCTTCTACCTCTCATTTTGATCCTGCTTGCCACAGAAAATCTGCGTTGCGTCGACGAGTCTGAACAGCTAGTATAGCTAGAAGGAATTGCTATAGTGTCTTCGAAGTGACAGTTTCCGTGCAACTAGAAGGAATTCTTACAGTGATTTTTACGATGATTCGCTCTATTACCGATCTTGCCAAGGATTGCGCTCCTTCGAATGAGGTAATTAATTTTTGACCTTTTAATTTCGCAAGTTCGCCGTAGTTTCAGGATCATACAATTATGTTGTCCGAATTTGTATATTGTAACTGGTTTATAAAATTGATTGCCATTTTTTATAGAATCTTAAATGACTAACGTCAGAGAATGCATTAGGATCAACAGAATTAATAAAAAATTCATGATGTCATTCAAAAAGTGATATGGTTAATAGACTCATCTAATAATTTGGAGATAAACAAAATTAAAATACAGGCTCGATAAATTATTTAACGACTAACTGAATTAATATATGCATTCTCATTAATATAATGCATTCTCTGTTACCGTATTTAACCAATAGATGAAATAATTTTCAAATCCATTAAATTATTCTCACAAATACAATTAAGTAATTTGGCGATCAACCGAACCAATATACAAATTTACAAAATAATATATATATGTAATAAGAACGAAATATTCGCTTTTCGTTACAGAGATCGAGAAATGGAGCGAATAACGAGGCGTCCGCTGCGATGGACGAAATACATGAACAGCTCGCAGTACGGTTTCTTGTAAAGAGATCGAAAAGCTACACGATCGGCAAACACCCGTCGTCAAGAAGACAGAGACAATCGAGTAGGGTTGCGAGGACTGTTGCGAGGACGATTGCGAGTTCCATTCCGAGTTTGTCTGCCAGTTCGATTGCCAGATTGATTTCGAGTCCAATTGCGAATTCGATTGCGAGTTCGAGTTCGACTGTAAGTTCGACTGCGAGTCCATCTTCGAATTCGACCGCACAAGAATCTCTGCAATATTTACGCTTGGCGCCAAGAACAGGGCACAGAACCCTAGCGGAACCGCAGTTCAAGGAACCGCTAACTTATCAATGTTATTATTGCCCGAAATACTTTCTGCACAAAATGGTCTATAGACAGCACGCAATTTGCCATATTCGGAAGCTCCACTGATATACGAAATACAAGAAGGGATACAAATCGATAATAGAAAAGAGAAGACACGAATTTTTTTCGATCGCGTCGCATAAAACAATCGGCTCTTTTCAGGGCCATACATATTAACCCCGGAAAGTACGTCCATAAATATTATTGATAAGTGATCAGTGTTTAGTGACCATGTAGCGAAAGTAAACGTTGAAATTGCCTGCCCGGAGACATTCTTCTCTTCGTCACCGTCGGCTACAGATCAGCTGCGCAGTTCATCAAAAATTGTACGAGGTCAATGCACTATCCTCCTGCACCCATTTCCGTGCATGAAGTGGATTTACAACTAAATGGGTGAGTTTTTTATTAATTATATTCTTCATATACAAATTACATACGCCTTTTAACGCGAATATTTGTTATTAAATTAGCTTTGCGAATCATTCGTTGAACTGTGTTCGGAAACGGTATTATTTAAATTAAAATATCATTTACGTACCTTGTTAAACTTCACTGTACACCTTGCTTAAAAATTTCGTATCTTACACACGAGGTGTCATGCACACTAGAAAATTAAAACGGCCGTCACGGTTAAATTACTTATTATTTTGAATTCGAAAAATTAGTAAATATTCTTCAGACATTCTGAAGTAAGAATAAATAGCGTTCTTCTTAAAATTATCACTGTAATGTAATAAAATTAAATTCGGAAGTTCACGCACCGTGACTTGTTCATTGATGCGAAAGCAGCACTTCACCTCTCATTGGTCAGTGTTTATCGTTAATAACTCGTAAACAAAGCCGCGGATTGTATTTTCGCAAAGGAAAAAGTTACTTCAAATGACCTTAGCTATCCCTCATTTTCTGCTGTTAAAATAATTGTGGAACGCCCTGTACATATATATATATAATGGAAATTACTTTCCTTAGACATCAAATTATAAAAACATATCAATCGTAATCAAATAAAGTTTTCATTTAATCTCAAAACAAAACATATTTCAATGCTTTCTATAAATACTATAGAAATTGAAAGAGTATCAACTTCAGTTTTTTAAAATAGAACTTCTTTATTCGTCTCCTAATACTTGCCATCGATGAAAAATATGTTTATTTTGCAAAAAAATCTACTATTCCAATGTAATGTGAGATGTTGCATTGAAAATGAACTTCACGCGTTCAGTCTGCAGGGGAAATTGTGAAAGCGGCTACCTGATTGGGTTTGCGGAAATATGTCTAGTCTCAGCCCCTGACTTTTGCTGCTTAACCTCTTAAATCTGCGATTTACGTTCGAGAATTTCGGGCCGGAAACGTAAACAAGCTCGCGCAGCCTTCGAGCCATTCGCACGACTTGTACAATACGCTGATCGGGCCAATCGTAAATATTACGGGCATCGCTCGTGGTACGACGGTCGCGGTTGGTAATTTGCCCCATCACAAATAGCACAGACAAGGTTCGTGATGCGTTCTTATTATCTCTTCGTATCGTGATCAGTTTCAAGTTATTCTTGATCACATTCGCACATCGAAATTTATCTTCATAAATTCTAGAGAAGCATCCCCACAAGATGTTTTCAAGAAAAAGATTTCGTGATGAGAGCAGTGAGATTTGTGCTAATAATTTTGCTAACGAAAGTGACAGTAGTGACAATATATGTTCTGTTCGAAGAAAATGCATGCGATTAGATATTGATGATACTTCTGACGACGATCAACTACCAGAGCCCTGGCTTTGGAGAGGAATAAGAAATAGTCCAAAAATCTGAGACTATACGATGACTGCTAGCCTAAGAGAGGCAGCCTCACTCTGACTTAGGAGGAAGTAGAAGAGAATTAGATATATTTAATCTAATATTTATTTGATGACATATTCTGGCAAAATATTGTAACCGAAACTAACCGGTATGCAGATCAAATACGAGTGAATCCATGCAGAACAGGAGAAATCGACGACACTTGACTTCCTGTAGATTCTAACGAAATCAAAAGATATTTTGCATTGTCCATAATAACTGCACAGGTAAAAAAACCAGAAAAACAAATGAATTGGTCGAAGAGGGCTGTTATTGAAAGGCCGATGAAATGCCTTTGAAAAGATATCTGCAAATTACAAGGTGTTTGCATTTCGCAAACAATAATCTGTTTGTCAATACAGATAAATTGAGCAAGATTAAACCTGTGATCAATTATTTGAACAAAAACTTTAAAGAAGTATATATAATGAAAGAGAAGACAATGCTATTGATGAATCGCTCATGAAATTGTAGGGGCGCTTATCTTATAGGCAATTTAACCCGTCATAAAAGGCTGACTCATCGAAATGACTACACAAGGATCCAATCGTACTCCAAAACCACATTGTATTACAGAGTACAACAAGGGAATGAATGGAATTGATCTCCAAGACCAAATATTAGCAAGCTTTCCAGTAGTGAGGAAATACATGAAAGGAAGTAAAAAAAATATTTTTATCTGCTGGTCTAATTAATTCCTACATTTTATGCAACGAAATAAATAACGGGTGGAAACAATGTTACGTTGACTATAGGATCAACATAGCCGAATCACTATTGAAGAATATGCCAAAACCGAATTATAGAGAACGAGGACAATTATCTTCCGGAGATATGCCAGAAAGACTGCACTCGAAGTATTGGGCTCATTCTCCAAAACATATTGACCCAGCAGCATCAAAATTAAGGCCGTCAAAACCTTGTAGGGTTTGCCAAAAAAATAAAAAACGTATAGAAACAACGTGGGAGTGTAAGAAGTGAAAAGTTCCCTTACATCTACCAGAATGATTCGAATTGTCTCACACTATTGCAGATTATTAATTTTGTATTACTGATTTTCGTGTAAATAAACTTTTTGTAGTACTTGCATCTACCACAATTATTGCATCAGGCTGTAATTACTTATCAAATATTTTTAATTTTAAAAGGGCGCCGCCGCTAATATTTATATTTGGCCCGATCATCGTACTACGGGCTATGCCCGTAATATTCACTTTTGGCCCGATCAGCGTACTACGGGCTATGCCCGTAGTTGTCGTTTAACAATTTGAGCGCCACGCTGATTTTTAAGGAAGTCCCCGCCAGGCCACGCGCGCCGCTTAAAAGCGCTGAAATTGTAGAGCCAATGTTTCTTATCGCAGTAGAAGATAGTTTACGTTAAGAACGTGATCCTTATAAGCATTCATTCAACACGTTGGACGCCAAGTCTGTTTTGTTCTCTTTACCGTTTGACCCGCTAGATAAGATTTTATCGAAATGGATTCGTGGCCGGCATTACTTTTACGACAAACCAGTTCATTGCAGTACTTGGTCCTGTGCAGACAAAAATTTTCTTTAACCCTAAGCGTCAAAATGCCAGTCCGAGAGTGTGTGTGAAAGACGGTCTAAAAAACAACAACACAAACTCCAAAGAAAACCGGGAAAAGGCTCTGTAGTACGAAAATATTGTTAATTATGTTATGATAAAAATGTAACAAAAGATGGTAGAGTAATGGCCAGGAGAAAGACTAAGCGAGGTGTCACATTTTGTAATACCCGTAAAGGAGATCGGTTATTATGTTTACCGTGTTTGAATGAAATCCATTAATCCTGTAATGAGTCAAAATTATGTAAATTTGAAATAATTTTTCTGTAAATACATAAAACAGTGTAAATTTTATAGTTCTATATCATGTTACACGATGTCAGCCAGTGGTGGTTGACGCGGCCTAAACGGAAAGTCTAGTGTCAGCCACCGATGGCTGACGTGGCGCTCAACGTATTAAGGGGGGATAAAAGGGACGGTTGGGTCCACCCGATGGCCTGCCATTGGCTAACTGAAACGAGATTCTAACGCAGTAGCTTCAGATTTTTATAAAAGCAACTTGCTTCGTCTTCTACCTCTCATTTTGATCCTGCTTGCCACAGAAAATCTGCGTTGCGTCGACGAGTCTGAACAGCTAGTATAGCTAGAAGGAATTGCTATAGTGTCTTCGAAGTGACAGTTTCCGTGCAACTAGAAGGAATTCTTACAGTGATTTTTACGATGATTCGCTCTATTACCGATCTTGCCAAGGATTGCGCTCCTTCGAATGAGGTAATTAATTTTTGACCTTTTAATTTCGCAAGTTCGCCGTAGTTTCAGGATCATACAATTATGTTGTCCGAATTTGTATATTGTAACTGGTTTATAAAATTGATTGCCATTTTTTATAGAATCTTAAATGACTAACGTCAGAGAATGCATTAGGATCAACAGAATTAATAAAAAATTCATGATGTCATTCAAAAAGTGATATGGTTAATAGACTCATCTAATAATTTGGAGATAAACAAAATTAAAATACAGGCTCGATAAATTATTTAACGACTAACTGAATTAATATATGCATTCTCATTAATATAATGCATTCTCTGTTACCGTATTTAACCAATAGATGAAATAATTTTCAAATCCATTAAATTATTCTCACAAATACAATTAAGTAATTTGGCGATCAACCGAACCAATATACAAATTTACAAAATAATATATATATATGTAATAAGAACGAAATATTCGCTTTTCGTTACAGAGATCGAGAAATGGAGCGAATAACGAGGCGTCCGCTGCGATGGACGAAATACATGAACAGCTCGCAGTACGGTTTCTTGTAAAGAGATCGAAAAGCTACACGATCGGCAAACACCCGTCGTCAAGAAGACAGAGACAATCGAGTAGGGTTGCGAGGACTGTTGCGAGGACGATTGCGAGTTCCATTCCGAGTTTGTCTGCCAGTTCGATTGCCAGATTGATTTCGAGTCCAATTGCGAATTCGATTGCGAGTTCGAGTTCGACTGTAAGTTCGACTGCGAGTCCATCTTCGAATTCGACCGCACAAGAATCTCTGCAATATTTACGCTTGGCGCCAAGAACAGGGCACAGAACCCTAGCGGAACCGCAGTTCAAGGAACCGCTAACTTATCAATGTTATTATTGCCCGAAATACTTTCTGCACAAAATGGTCTATAGACAGCACGCAATTTGCCATATTCGGAAGCTCCACTGATATACGAAATACAAGAAGGGATACAAATCGATAATAGAAAAGAGAAGACACGAATTTTTTTCGATCGCGTCGCATAAAACAATCGGCTCTTTTCAGGGCCATACATATTAACCCCGGAAAGTACGTCCATAAATATTATTGATAAGTGATCAGTGTTTAGTGACCATGTAGTGAAAGTAAACGTTGAAATTGCCTGCCCGGAGACATTCTTCTCTTCGTCACCGTCGGCTACAGATCAGCTGCGCAGTTCATCAAAAATTGTACGAGGTCAATGCACTATCCTCCTGCACCCATTTCCGTGCATGAAGTGGATTTACAACTAAATGGGTGAGTTTTTTATTAATTATATTCTTCATATACAAATTACATACGCCTTTTAACGCGAATATTTGTTATTAAATTAGCTTTGCGAATCATTCGTTGAACTGTGTTCGGAAACGGTATTATTTAAATTAAAATATCATTTACGTACCTTGTTAAACTTCACTGTACACCTTGCTTAAAAATTTCGTATCTTACACACGAGGTGTCATGCACACTAGAAAATTAAAACGGCCGTCACGGTTAAATTACTTATTATTTTGAATTCGAAAAATTAGTAAATATTCTTCAGACATTCTGAAGTAAGAATAAATAGCGTTCTTCTTAAAATTATCACTGTAATGTAATAAAATTAAATTCGGAAGTTCACGCACCGTGACTTGTTCATTGATGCGAAAGCAGCACTTCACCTCTCATTGGTCAGTGTTTATCGTTAATAACTCGTAAACAAAGCCGCGGATTGTATTTTCGCAAAGGAAAAAGTTACTTCAAATGACCTTAGCTATCCCTCATTTTCTGCTGTTAAAATAATTGTGGAACGCCCTGTACATATATATATATATATAATGGAAATTACTTTCCTTAGACATCAAATTATAAAAACATATCAATCGTAATCAAATAAAGTTTTCATTTAATCTCAAAACAAAACATATTTCAATGCTTTCTATAAATACTATAGAAATTGAAAGAGTATCAACTTCAGTTTTTTAAAATAGAACTTCTTTATTCGTCTCCTAATACTTGCCATCGATGAAAAATATGTTTATTTTGCAAAAAAATCTACTATTCCAATGTAATGTGAGATGTTGCATTGAAAATGAACTTCACGCGTTCAGTCTGCAGGGGAAATTGTGAAAGCGGCTACCTGATTGGGTTTGCGGAAATATGTCTAGTCTCAGCCCCTGACTTTTGCTGCTTAACCTCTTAAATCTGCGATTTACGTTCGAGAATTTTGGGCCGGAAACGTAAACAAGCTCGCGCAGCCTTCGAGCCATTCGCACGACTTGTACAATACGCTGATCGGGCCAATCGTAAATATTACGGGCATCGCTCGTGGTACGACGGTCGCGGTTGGTAATTTGCCCCATCACAAATAGCACAGACAAGGTTCGTGATGCGTTCTTATTATCTCTTCGTATCGTGATCAGTTTCAAGTTATTCTTGATCACATTCGCACATCGAAATTTATCTTCATAAATTCTAGAGAAGCATCCCCACAAGATGTTTTCAAGAAAAAGATTTCGTGATGAGAGCAGTGAGATTTGTGCTAATAATTTTGCTAACGAAAGTGACAGTAGTGACAATATATGTTCTGTTCGAAAAAATGCATGCGATTAGATATTGATGATACTTCTGACGACGATCAACTACCAGAGCCCTGGCTTTGGAGAGGAATAAGAAATAGTCCAAAAATCTGAGACTATACGATGACTGCTAGCCTAAGAGAGGCAGCCTCACTCTGACTTAGGAGGAAGTAGAAGAGAATTAGATATATTTAATCTAATATTTATTTGATGACATATTCTGGCAAAATATTGTAACCGAAACTAACCGGTATGCAGATCAAATACGAGTGAATCCATGCAGAACAGGAGAAATCGACGACACTTGACTTCCTGTAGATTCTAACGAAATCAAAAGATATTTTGCATTGTCCATAATAACTGCACAGGTAAAAAAACCAGAAAAACAAATGAATTGGTCGAAGAGGGCTGTTATTGAAAGGCCGATGAAATGCCTTTGAAAAGATATCTGCAAATTACAAGGTGTTTGCATTTCGCAAACAATAATCTGTTTGTCAATACAGATAAATTGAGCAAGATTAAACCTGTGATCAATTATTTGAACAAAAACTTTAAAGAAGTATATATAATGAAAGAGAAGACAATGCTATTGATGAATCGCTCATGAAATTGTAGGGGCGCTTATCTTATAGGCAATTTAACCCGTCATAAAAGGCTGACTCATCGAAATGACTACACAAGGATCCAATCGTACTCCAAAACCACATTGTATTACAGAGTACAACAAGGGAATGAATGGAATTGATCTCCAAGACCAAATATTAGCAAGCTTTCCAGTAGTGAGGAAATACATGAAAGGAAGTAAAAAAAATATTTTTATCTGCTGGTCTAATTAATTCCTACATTTTATGCAACGAAATAAATAACGGGTGGAAACAATGTTACGTTGACTATAGGATCAACATAGCCGAATCACTATTGAAGAATATGCCAAAACCGAATTATAGAGAACGAGGACAATTATCTTCCGGAGATATGCCAGAAAGACTGCACTCGAAGTATTGGGCTCATTCTCCAAAACATATTGACCCAGCAGCATCAAAATTAAGGCCGTCAAAACCTTGTAGGGTTTGCCAAAAAAATAAAAAACGTATAGAAACAACGTGGGAGTGTAAGAAGTGAAAAGTTCCCTTACATCTACCAGAATGATTCGAATTGTCTCACACTATTGCAGATTATTAATTTTGTATTACTGATTTTCGTGTAAATAAACTTTTTGTAGTACTTGCATCTACCACAATTATTGCATCAGGCTGTAATTACTTATCAAATATTTTTAATTTTAAAAGGGCGCCGCCGCTAATATTTATATTTGGCCCGATCATCGTACTACGGGCTATGCCCGTAATATTCACTTTTGGCCCGATCAGCGTACTACGGGCTATGCCCGTAGTTGTCGTTTAACAATTTGAGCGCCACGCTGATTTTTAAGGAAGTCCCCGCCAGGCCACGCGCGCCGCTTAAAAGCGCTGAAATTGTAGAGCCAATGTTTCTTATCGCAGTAGAAGATAGTTTACGTTAAGAACGTGATCCTTATAAGCATTCATTCAACACGTTGGACGCCAAGTCTGTTTTGTTCTCTTTACCGTTTGACCCGCTAGATAAGATTTTATCGAAATGGATTCGTGGCCGGCATTACTTTTACGACAAACCAGTTCATTGCAGTACTTGGTCCTGTGCAGACAAAAATTTTCTTTAACCCTAAGCGTCAAAATGCCAGTCCGAGAGTGTGTGTGAAAGACGGTCTAAAAAACAACAACACAAACTCCAAAGAAAACCGGGAAAAGGCTCTGAAGTACGAAAATATTGTTAATTATGTTATGATAAAAATGTAACAAAAGATGGTAGAGCAATGGCCAGGAGAAAGACTAAGCGAGGTGTCACATTTTGTAATACCCGTAAAGGAGATCGGTTATTATGTTTACCGTGTTTGAATGAAATCCATTAATCCTGTAATGAGTCAAAATTATGTAAATTTGAAATAAATTTTCTGTAAATCCATAAAACAGTGTAAATTTTATAGTTCTATATCATGTTACACGATGTCAGCCAGTGGTGGTTGACGCGGCCTAAACGGAAAGTCTAGTGTCAGCCACCGATGGCTGACGTGGCGCTCAACGTATTAAGGGGGGATAAAAGGGACGGTTGGGTCCACCCGATGGCCTGCCATTGGCTAACTGAAACGAGATTCTAACGCAGTAGCTTCAGATTTTTATAAAAGCAACTTGCTTCGTCTTCTACCTCTCATTTTGATCCTCCTTGCCACAGAAAATCTGCGTTGCGTCGACGAGTCTGAACAGCTAGTATAGCTAGAAGGAATTGCTATAGTGTCTTCGAAGTGACAGTTTCCGTGCAACTAGAAGGAATTCTTACAGTGATTTTTACGATGATTCGCTCTATTACCGATCTTGCCAAGGATTGCGCTCCTTCGAATGAGGTAATTAATTTTTGACCTTTTAATTTCGCAAGTTCGCCGTAGTTTCAGGATCATACAATTATGTTGTCCAAATTTGTATATTGTAACTAGTTTATAAAATTTATTGCCATTTTTTATAGAATCTTAAATGACTAACGTCAGAGAATGCATTCGGATCAACAGAATTAATAACAAATTCATGAGGTCATTCAAAGAGTGATATGGTTAATAGACTCATCTAATAATTTGGAGATAAACAAAATTAAAATACAGGCTCGATAAATTATTTAACGACTAACTCAATTAATATATGCATTCTCATTAATATAATGCATTCTCTGTTCCCATATTTAACCAATAGATGAAATAATTTTCAAATCCATTAAATTATTCTCACAAATACAATTAAGTAATTTGGCGATCAACCGAACCAATATACAAATTTACAAAATAATATATATATGTAATAAGAACGAAATATTCGCTTTTCGTTACAGAGATCGAGAAATGGAGCGAATAACGAGGCGTCCGCTGCGATGGACGAAATACATGAACAGCTCGCAGTACGGTTTCTTGTAAAGAGATCGAAAAGCTACACGATCGGCAAACACCCGTCGTCAAGAAGACAGAGACAATCGAGTAGGGTTGCGAGGACTGTTGCGAGGACGATTGCGAGTTCCATTCCGAGTTTGTCTGCCAGTTCGATTGCCAGATTGATTTCGAGTCCAATTGCGAATTCGATTGCGAGTTCGAGTTCGACTGTAAGTTCGACTGCGAGTCCATCTTCGAATTCGACCGCACAAGAATCTCTGCAATATTTACGCTTGGCGCCAAGAACAGGGCACAGAACCCTAGCGGAACCGCAGTTCAAGGAACCGCTAACTTATCAATGTTATTATTGCCCGAAATACTTTCTGCACAAAATGGTCTATAGACAGCACGCAATTTGCCATATTCGGAAGCTCCACTGATATACGAAATACAAGAAGGGATACAAATCGATAATAGAAAAGAGAAGACACGAATTTTTTTCGATCGCGTCGCATAAAACAATCGGCTCTTTTCAGGGCCATACATATTAACACCGGAAAGTACGTCCATAAATATTATTGATAAGTGATCAGTGTTTAGTGACCATGTAGCGAAAGTAAACGTTGAAATTGCCTGCCCGGAGACATTCTTCTCTTCGTCACCGTCGGCTACAGATCAGCTGCGCAGTTCATCAAAAATTGTACGAGGTCAATGCACTATCCTCCTGCACCCATTTCCGTGCATGAAGTGGATTTACAACTAAATGGGTGAGTTTTTTATTAATTATATTCTTCATATACAAATTACATACGCCTTTTAACGCGAATATTTGTTATTAAATTAGCTTTGCGAATCATTCGTTGAACTGTGTTCGGAAACGGTATTATTTAAATTAAAATATCATTTACGTACCTTGTTAAACTTCACTGTACACCTTGCTTAAAAATTTCGTATCTTACACACGAGGTGTCATGCACACTAGAAAATTAAAACGGCCGTCACGGTTAAATTACTTATTATTTTGAATTCGAAAAATTAGTAAATATTCTTCAGACATTCTGAAGTAAGAATAAATAGCGTTCTTCTTAAAATTATCACTGTAATGTAATAAAATTAAATTCGGAAGTTCACGCACCGTGACTTGTTCATTGATGCGAAAGCAGCACTTCACCTCTCATTGGTCAGTGTTTATCGTTAATAACTCGTAAACAAAGCCGCGGATTGTATTTTCGCAAAGGAAAAAGTTACTTCAAATGACCTTAGCTATCCCTCATTTTCTGCTGTTAAAATAATTGTGGAACGCCCTGTACATATATATATATATAATGGAAATTACTTTCCTTAGACATCAAATTATAAAAACATATCAATCGTAATCAAATAAAGTTTTCATTTAATCTCAAAACAAAACATATTTCAATGCTTTCTATAAATACTATAGAAATTGAAAGAGTATCAACTTCAGTTTTTTAAAATAGAACTTCTTTATTCGTCTCCTAATACTTGCCATCGATGAAAAATATGTTTATTTTGCAAAAAAATCTACTATTCCAATGTAATGTGAGATGTTGCATTGAAAATGAACTTCACGCGTTCAGTCTGCAGGGGAAATTGTGAAAGCGGCTACCTGATTGGGTTTGCGGAAATATGTCTAGTCTCAGCCCCTGACTTTTGCTGCTTAACCTCTTAAATCTGCGATTTACGTTCGAGAATTTCGGGCCGGAAACGTAAACAAGCTCGCGCAGCCTTCGAGCCATTCGCACGACTTGTACAATACGCTGATCGGGCCAATCGTAAATATTACGGGCATCGCTCGTGGTACGACGGTCGCGGTTGGTAATTTGCCCCATCACAAATAGCACAGACAAGGTTCGTGATGCGTTCTTATTATCTCTTCGTATCGTGATCAGTTTCAAGTTATTCTTGATCACATTCGCACATCGAAATTTATCTTCATAAATTCTAGAGAAGCATCCCCACAAGATGTTTTCAAGAAAAAGATTTCGTGATGAGAGCAGTGAGATTTGTGCTAATAATTTTGCTAACGAAAGTGACAGTAGTGACAATATATGTTCTGTTCGAAAAAATGCATGCGATTAGATATTGATGATACTTCTGACGACGATCAACTACCAGAGCCCTGGCTTTGGAGAGGAATAAGAAATAGTCCAAAAATCTGAGACTATACGATGACTGCTAGCCTAAGAGAGGCAGCCTCACTCTGACTTAGGAGGAAGTAGAAGAGAATTAGATATATTTAATCTAATATTTATTTGATGACATATTCTGGCAAAATATTGTAACCGAAACTAACCGGTATGCAGATCAAATACGAGTGAATCCATGCAGAACAGGAGAAATCGACGACACTTGACTTCCTGTAGATTCTAACGAAATCAAAAGATATTTTGCATTGTCCATAATAACTGCACAGGTAAAAAAACCAGAAAAACAAATGAATTGGTCGAAGAGGGCTGTTATTGAAAGGCCGATGAAATGCCTTTGAAAAGATATCTGCAAATTACAAGGTGTTTGCATTTCGCAAACAATAATCTGTTTGTCAATACAGATAAATTGAGCAAGATTAAACCTGTGATCAATTATTTGAACAAAAACTTTAAAGAAGTATATATAATGAAAGAGAAGACAATGCTATTGATGAATCGCTCATGAAATTGTAGGGGCGCTTATCTTATAGGCAATTTAACCCGTCATAAAAGGCTGACTCATCGAAATGACTACACAAGGATCCAATCGTACTCCAAAACCACATTGTATTACAGAGTACAACAAGGGAATGAATGGAATTGATCTCCAAGACCAAATATTAGCAAGCTTTCCAGTAGTGAGGAAATACATGAAAGGAAGTAAAAAAAATATTTTTATCTGCTGGTCTAATTAATTCCTACATTTTATGCAACGAAATAAATAACGGGTGGAAACAATGTTACGTTGACTATAGGATCAACATAGCCGAATCACTATTGAAGAATATGCCAAAACCGAATTATAGAGAACGAGGACAATTATCTTCCGGAGATATGCCAGAAAGACTGCACTCGAAGTATTGGGCTCATTCTCCAAAACATATTGACCCAGCAGCATCAAAATTAAGGCCGTCAAAACCTTGTAGGGTTTGCCAAAAAAATAAAAAACGTATAGAAACAACGTGGGAGTGTAAGAAGTGAAAAGTTCCCTTACATCTACCAGAATGATTCGAATTGTCTCACACTATTGCAGATTATTAATTTTGTATTACTGATTTTCGTGTAAATAAACTTTTTGTAGTACTTGCATCTACCACAATTATTGCATCAGGCTGTAATTACTTATCAAATATTTTTAATTTTAAAAGGGCGCCGCCGCTAATATTTATATTTGGCCCGATCATCGTACTACGGGCTATGCCCGTAATATTCACTTTTGGCCCGATCAGCGTACTACGGGCTATGCCCGTAGTTGTCGTTTAACAATTTGAGCGCCACGCTGATTTTTAAGGAAGTCCCCGCCAGGCCACGCGCGCCGCTTAAAAGCGCTGAAATTGTAGAGCCAATGTTTCTTATCGCAGTAGAAGATAGTTTACGTTAAGAACGTGATCCTTATAAGCATTCATTCAACACGTTGGACGCCAAGTCTGTTTTGTTCTCTTTACCGTTTGACCCGCTAGATAAGATTTTATCGAAATGGATTCGTGGCCGGCATTACTTTTACGACAAACCAGTTCATTGCAGTACTTGGTCCTGTGCAGACAAAAATTTTCTTTAACCCTAAGCGTCAAAATGCCAGTCCGAGAGTGTGTGTGAAAGACGGTCTAAAAAACAACAACACAAACTCCAAAGAAAACCGGGAAAAGGCTCTGTAGTACGAAAATATTGTTAATTATGTTATGATAAAAATGTAACAAAAGATGGTAGAGTAATGGCCAGGAGAAAGACTAAGCGAGGTGTCACATTTTGTAATACCCGTAAAGGAGATCGGTTATTATGTTTACCGTGTTTGAATGAAATCCATTAATCCTGTAATGAGTCAAAATTATGTAAATTTGAAATAATTTTTCTGTAAATACATAAAACAGTGTAAATTTTATAGTTCTATATCATGTTACACGATGTCAGCCAGTGGTGGTTGACGCGGCCTAAACGGAAAGTCTAGTGTCAGCCACCGATGGCTGACGTGGCGCTCAACGTATTAAGGGGGGATAAAAGGGACGGTTGGGTCCACCCGATGGCCTGCCATTGGCTAACTGAAACGAGATTCTAACGCAGTAGCTTCAGATTTTTATAAAAGCAACTTGCTTCGTCTTCTACCTCTCATTTTGATCCTGCTTGCCACAGAAAATCTGCGTTGCGTCGACGAGTCTGAACAGCTAGTATAGCTAGAAGGAATTGCTATAGTGTCTTCGAAGTGACAGTTTCCGTGCAACTAGAAGGAATTCTTACAGTGATTTTTACGATGATTCGCTCTATTACCGATCTTGCCAAGGATTGCGCTCCTTCGAATGAGGTAATTAATTTTTGACCTTTTAATTTCGCAAGTTCGCCGTAGTTTCAGGATCATACAATTATGTTGTCCGAATTTGTATATTGTAACTGGTTTATAAAATTGATTGCCATTTTTTATAGAATCTTAAATGACTAACGTCAGAGAATGCATTAGGATCAACAGAATTAATAAAAAATTCATGATGTCATTCAAAAAGTGATATGGTTAATAGACTCATCTAATAATTTGGAGATAAACAAAATTAAAATACAGGCTCGATAAATTATTTAACGACTAACTGAATTAATATATGCATTCTCATTAATATAATGCATTCTCTGTTACCGTATTTAACCAATAGATGAAATAATTTTCAAATCCATTAAATTATTCTCACAAATACAATTAAGTAATTTGGCGATCAACCGAACCAATATACAAATTTACAAAATAATATATATATGTAATAAGAACGAAATATTCGCTTTTCGTTACAGAGATCGAGAAATGGAGCGAATAACGAGGCGTCCGCTGCGATGGACGAAATACATGAACAGCTCGCAGTACGGTTTCTTGTAAAGAGATCGAAAAGCTACACGATCGGCAAACACCCGTCGTCAAGAAGACAGAGACAATCGAGTAGGGTTGCGAGGACTGTTGCGAGGACGATTGCGAGTTCCATTCCGAGTTTGTCTGCCAGTTCGATTGCCAGATTGATTTCGAGTCCAATTGCGAATTCGATTGCGAGTTCGAGTTCGACTGTAAGTTCGACTGCGAGTCCATCTTCGAATTCGACCGCACAAGAATCTCTGCAATATTTACGCTTAGCGCCAAGAACAGGGCACAGAACCCTAGCGGAACCGCAGTTCAAGGAACCGCTAACTTATCAATGTTATTATTGCCCGAAATACTTTCTGCACAAAATGGTCTATAGACAGCACGCAATTTGCCATATTCGGAAGCTCCACTGATATACGAAATACAAGAAGGGATACAAATCGATAATAGAAAAGAGAAGACACGAATTTTTTTCGATCGCGTCGCATAAAACAATCGGCTCTTTTCAGGGCCATACATATTAACCCCGGAAAGTACGTCCATAAATATTATTGATAAGTGATCAGTGTTTAGTGACCATGTAGTGAAAGTAAACGTTGAAATTGCCTGCCCGGAGACATTCTTCTCTTCGTCACCGTCGGCTACAGATCAGCTGCGCAGTTCATCAAAAATTGTACGAGGTCAATGCACTATCCTCCTGCACCCATTTCCGTGCATGAAGTGGATTTACAACTAAATGGGTGAGTTTTTTATTAATTATATTCTTCATATACAAATTACATACGCCTTTTAACGCGAATATTTATTATTAAATTAGCTTTGCGAATCATTCGTTGAACTGTGTTCGGAAACGGTATTATTTAAATTAAAATATCATTTACGTACCTTGTTAAACTTCACTGTACACCTTGCTTAAAAATTTCGTATCTTACACACGAGGTGTCATGCACACTAGAAAATTAAAACGGCCGTCACGGTTAAATTACTTATTACTTTGAATTCGAAAAATTAGTAAATATTCTTCAGACATTCTGAAGTAAGAATAAATAGCGTTCTTCTTAAAATTATCACTGTAATGTAATAAAATTAAATTCGGAAGTTCACGCACCGTGACTTGTTCATTGATGCGAAAGCAGCACTTCACCTCTCATTGGTCAGTGTTTATCGTTAATAACTCGTAAACAAAGCCGCGGATTGTATTTTCGCAAAGGAAAAAGTTACTTCAAATGACCTTAGCTATCCCTCATTTTCTGCTGTTAAAATAATTGTGGAACGCCCTGTACATATATATATAATGGAAATTACTTTCCTTAGACATCAAATTATAAAAACATATCAATCGTAATCAAATAAAGTTTTCATTTAATCTCAAAACAAAACATATTTCAATGCTTTCTATAAATACTATAGAAATTGAAAGAGTATCAACTTCAGTTTTTTAAAATAGAACTTCTTTATTCGTCTCCTAATACTTGCCATCGATGAAAAATATGTTTATTTTGCAAAAAAATCTACTATTCCAATGTAATGTGAGATGTTGCATTGAAAATGAACTTCACGCGTTCAGTCTGCAGGGGAAATTGTGAAAGCGGCTACCTGATTGGGTTTGCGGAAATATGTCTAGTCTCAGCCCCTGACTTTTGCTGCTTAACCTCTTAAATCTGCGATTTACGTTCGAGAATTTCGGGCCGGAAACGTAAACAAGCTCGCGCAGCCTTCGAGCCATTCGCACGACTTGTACAATACGCTGATCGGGCCAATCTTAAATATTACGGGCATCGCTCGTGGTACGACGGTCGCGGTTGGTAATTTGCCCCATCACAAATAGCACAGACAAGGTTCGTGATGCGTTCTTATTATCTCTTCGTATCGTGATCAGTTTCAAGTTATTCTTGATCACATTCGCACATCGAAATTTATCTTCATAAATTCTAGAGAAGCATCCCCACAAGATGTTTTCAAGAAAAAGATTTCGTGATGAGAGCAGTGAGATTTGTGCTAATAATTTTGCTAACGAAAGTGACAGTAGTGACAATATATGTTCTGTTCGAAGAAAATGCATGCGATTAGATATTGATGATACTTCTGACGACGATCAACTACCAGAGCCCTGGCTTTGGAGAGGAATAAGAAATAGTCCAAAAATCTGAGACTATACGATGACTGCTAGCCTAAGAGAGGCAGCCTCACTCTGACTTAGGAGGAAGTAGAAGAGAATTAGATATATTTAATCTAATATTTATTTGATGACATATTCTGGCAAAATATTGTAACCGAAACTAACCGGTATGCAGATCAAATACGAGTGAATCCATGCAGAACAGGAGAAATCGACGACACTTGATTTCCTGTAGATTCTAACGAAATCAAAAGATATTTTGCATTGTCCATAATAACTGCACAGGTAAAAAAACCAGAAAAACAAATGAATTGGTCGAAGAGGGCTGTTATTGAAAGGCCGATGAAATGCCTTTGAAAAGATATCTGCAAATTACAAGGTGTTTGCATTTCGCAAACAATAATCTGTTTGTCAATACAGATAAATTGAGCAAGATTAAACCTGTGATCAATTATTTGAACAAAAACTTTAAAGAAGTATATATAATGAAAGAGAAGACAATGCTATTGATGAATCGCTCATGAAATTGTAGGGGCGCTTATCTTATAGGCAATTTAACCCGTCATAAAAGGCTGACTCATCGAAATGACTACACAAGGATCCAATCGTACTCCAAAACCACATTGTATTACAGAGTACAACAAGGGAATGAATGGAATTGATCTCCAAGACCAAATATTAGCAAGCTTTCCAGTAGTGAGGAAATACATGAAAGGAAGTAAAAAAAATATTTTTATCTGCTGGTCTAATTAATTCCTACATTTTATGCAACGAAATAAATAACGGGTGGAAACAATGTTACGTTGACTATAGGATCAACATAGCCGAATCACTATTGAAGAATATGCCAAAACCGAATTATAGAGAACGAGGACAATTATCTTCCGGAGATATGCCAGAAAGACTGCACTCGAAGTATTGGGCTCATTCTCCAAAACATATTGACCCAGCAGCATCAAAATTAAGGCCGTCAAAACCTTGTAGGGTTTGCCAAAAAAATAAAAAACGTATAGAAACAACGTGGGAGTGTAAGAAGTGAAAAGTTCCCTTACATCTACCAGAATGATTCGAATTGTCTCACACTATTGCAGATTATTAATTTTGTATTACTGATTTTCGTGTAAATAAACTTTTTGTAGTACTTGCATCTACCACAATTATTGCATCAGGCTGTAATTACTTATCAAATATTTTTAATTTTAAAAGGGCGCCGCCGCTAATATTTATATTTGGCCCGATCATCGTACTACGGGCTATGCCCGTAATATTCACTTTTGGCCCGATCAGCGTACTACGGGCTATGCCCGTAGTTGTCGTTTAACAATTTGAGCGCCACGCTGATTTTTAAGGAAGTCCCCGCCAGGCCACGCGCGCCGCTTAAAAGCGCTGAAATTGTAGAGCCAATGTTTCTTATCGCAGTAGAAGATAGTTTACGTTAAGAACGTGATCCTTATAAGCATTCATTCAACACGTTGGACGCCAAGCCTGTTTTGTTCTCTTTACCGTTTGACCCGCTAGATAAGATTTTATCGAAATGGATTCGTGGCCGGCATTACTTTTACGACGCACCAGTTCATTGCAGTACTTGGTCCTGTGCAGACAAAAATTTTCTTTAACCCTAAGCGTCAAAATGCCAGTCCGAGAGTGTGTGTGAAAGACGGTCTAAAAAACAACAACACAAACTCCACAGAAAACCGGGAAAAGGCTCTGTAGTACGAAAATATTGTTAATTATGTTATGATAAAAATGTAACAAAAGATGGTAGAGTAATGGCCAGGAGAAAGACTAAGCGAGGTGTCACATTTTGTAATACCCGTAAAGGAGATCGGTTATTATGTTTACCGTGTTTGAATGAAATCCATTAATCCTGTAATGAGTCAAAATTATGTAAATTTGAAATAATTTTTCTGTAAATACATAAAACAGTGTAAATTTTATAGTTCTATATCATGTTACACGATGTCAGCCAGTGGTGGTTGACGCGGCCTAAACGGAAAGTCTAGTGTCAGCCACCGATGGCTGACGTGGCGCTCAACGTATTAAGGGGGGATAAAAGGGACGGTTGGGTCCACCTGATGGCCTGCCATTGGCTAACTGAAACGAGATTCTAACGCAGTAGCTTCAGATTTTTATAAAAGCAACTTGCTTCGTCTTCTACCTCTCATTTTGATCCTGCTTGCCACAGAAAATCTGCGTTGCGTCGACGAGTCTGAACAGCTAGTATAGCTAGAAGGAATTGCTATAGTGTCTTCGAAGTGACAGTTTCCGTGCAACTAGAAGGAATTCTTACAGTGATTTTTACGATGATTCGCTCTATTACCGATCTTGCCAAGGATTGCGCTCCTTCGAATGAGGTAATTAATTTTTGACCTTTTAATTTCGCAAGTTCGCCGTAGTTTCAGGATCATACAATTATGTTGTCCAAATTTGTATATTGTAACTGGTTTATAAAATTGATTGCCATTTTTTATAGAATCTTAAATGACTAACGTCAGAGAATGCATTAGGATCAACAGAATTAATAACAAATTCATGAGGTCATTCAAAGAATGATATGGTTAATAGACTCATCTAATAATTTGGAGATAAACAAAATTAAAATACAGGCTCGATAAATTATTTAACGACTAACTGTATTAATATAATGCATTCTCTGTTACCGTATTTAACCAATAGATGAAATAATTTTCAAATCCATTAAATTATTCTCACAAATACAATTAAGTAATTTGGCGATCAACCGAACCAATATACAAATTTACAAAATAATATATATATGTAATAAGAACGAAATATTCGCTTTTCGTTACAGAGATCGAGAAATGGAGCGAATAACGAGGCGTCCGCTGCGATGGACGAAATACATGAACAGCTCGCAGTACGGTTTCTTGTAAAGAGATCGAAAAGCTACACGATCGGCAAACACCCGTCGTCAAGAAGACAGAGACAATCGAGTAGGGTTGCGAGGACTGTTGCGAGGACGATTGCGAGTTCCATTCCGAGTTTGTCTGCCAGTTCGATTGCCAGATTGATTTCGAGTCCAATTGCGAATTCGATTGCGAGTTCGAGTTCGACTGTAAGTTCGACTGCGAGTCCATCTTCGAATTCGACCGCACAAGAATCTCTGCAATATTTACGCTTAGCGCCAAGAACAGGGCACAGAACCCTAGCGGAACCGCAGTTCAAGGAACCGCTAACTTATCAATGTTATTATTGCCCGAAATACTTTCTGCACAAAATGGTCTATAGACAGCACGCAATTTGCCATATTCGGAAGCTCCACTGATATACGAAATACAAGAAGGGATACAAATCGATAATAGAAAAGAGAAGACACGAATTTTTTTCGATCGCGTCGCATAAAACAATCGGCTCTTTTCAGGGCCATACATATTAACCCCGGAAAGTACGTCCATAAATATTATTGATAAGTGATCAGTGTTTAGTGACCATGTAGTGAAAGTAAACGTTGAAATTGCCTGCCCGGAGACATTCTTCTCTTCGTCACCGTCGGCTACAGATCAGCTGCGCAGTTCATCAAAAATTGTACGAGGTCAATGCACTATCCTCCTGCACCCATTTCCGTGCATGAAGTGGATTTACAACTAAATGGGTGAGTTTTTTATTAATTATATTCTTCATATACAAATTACATACGCCTTTTAACGCGAATATTTATTATTAAATTAGCTTTGCGAATCATTCGTTGAACTGTGTTCGGAAACGGTATTATTTAAATTAAAATATCATTTACGTACCTTGTTAAACTTCACTGTACACCTTGCTTAAAAATTTCGTATCTTACACACGAGGTGTCATGCACACTAGAAAATTAAAACGGCCGTCACGGTTAAATTACTTATTACTTTGAATTCGAAAAATTAGTAAATATTCTTCAGACATTCTGAAGTAAGAATAAATAGCGTTCTTCTTAAAATTATCACTGTAATGTAATAAAATTAAATTCGGAAGTTCACGCACCGTGACTTGTTCATTGATGCGAAAGCAGCACTTCACCTCTCATTGGTCAGTGTTTATCGTTAATAACTCGTAAACAAAGCCGCGGATTGTATTTTCGCAAAGGAAAAAGTTACTTCAAATGACCTTAGCTATCCCTCATTTTCTGCTGTTAAAATAATTGTGGAACGCCCTGTACATATATATATAATGGAAATTACTTTCCTTAGACATCAAATTATAAAAACATATCAATCGTAATCAAATAAAGTTTTCATTTAATCTCAAAACAAAACATATTTCAATGCTTTCTATAAATACTATAGAAATTGAAAGAGTATCAACTTCAGTTTTTTAAAATAGAACTTCTTTATTCGTCTCCTAATACTTGCCATCGATGAAAAATATGTTTATTTTGCAAAAAAATCTACTATTCCAATGTAATGTGAGATGTTGCATTGAAAATGAACTTCACGCGTTCAGTCTGCAGGGGAAATTGTGAAAGCGGCTACCTGATTGGGTTTGCGGAAATATGTCTAGTCTCAGCCCCTGACTTTTGCTGCTTAACCTCTTAAATCTGCGATTTACGTTCGAGAATTTCGGGCCGGAAACGTAAACAAGCTCGCGCAGCCTTCGAGCCATTCGCACGACTTGTACAATACGCTGATCGGGCCAATCTTAAATATTACGGGCATCGCTCGTGGTACGACGGTCGCGGTTGGTAATTTGCCCCATCACAAATAGCACAGACAAGGTTCGTGATGCGTTCTTATTATCTCTTCGTATCGTGATCAGTTTCAAGTTATTCTTGATCACATTCGCACATCGAAATTTATCTTCATAAATTCTAGAGAAGCATCCCCACAAGATGTTTTCAAGAAAAAGATTTCGTGATGAGAGCAGTGAGATTTGTGCTAATAATTTTGCTAACGAAAGTGACAGTAGTGACAATATATGTTCTGTTCGAAGAAAATGCATGCGATTAGATATTGATGATACTTCTGACGACGATCAACTACCAGAGCCCTGGCTTTGGAGAGGAATAAGAAATAGTCCAAAAATCTGAGACTATACGATGACTGCTAGCCTAAGAGAGGCAGCCTCACTCTGACTTAGGAGGAAGTAGAAGAGAATTAGATATATTTAATCTAATATTTATTTGATGACATATTCTGGCAAAATATTGTAACCGAAACTAACCGGTATGCAGATCAAATACGAGTGAATCCATGCAGAACAGGAGAAATCGACGACACTTGATTTCCTGTAGATTCTAACGAAATCAAAAGATATTTTGCATTGTCCATAATAACTGCACAGGTAAAAAAACCAGAAAAACAAATGAATTGGTCGAAGAGGGCTGTTATTGAAAGGCCGATGAAATGCCTTTGAAAAGATATCTGCAAATTACAAGGTGTTTGCATTTCGCAAACAATAATCTGTTTGTCAATACAGATAAATTGAGCAAGATTAAACCTGTGATCAATTATTTGAACAAAAACTTTAAAGAAGTATATATAATGAAAGAGAAGACAATGCTATTGATGAATCGCTCATGAAATTGTAGGGGCGCTTATCTTATAGGCAATTTAACCCGTCATAAAAGGCTGACTCATCGAAATGACTACACAAGGATCCAATCGTACTCCAAAACCACATTGTATTACAGAGTACAACAAGGGAATGAATGGAATTGATCTCCAAGACCAAATATTAGCAAGCTTTCCAGTAGTGAGGAAATACATGAAAGGAAGTAAAAAAAATATTTTTATCTGCTGGTCTAATTAATTCCTACATTTTATGCAACGAAATAAATAACGGGTGGAAACAATGTTACGTTGACTATAGGATCAACATAGCCGAATCACTATTGAAGAATATGCCAAAACCGAATTATAGAGAACGAGGACAATTGTCTTCCGGAGATATGCCAGAAAGACTGCACTCGAAGTATTGGGCTCATTCTCCAAAACATATTGACCCAGCAGCATCAAAATTAAGGCCGTCAAAACCTTGTAGGGTTTGCCAAAAAAATAAAAAACGTATAGAAACAACGTGGGAGTGTAAGAAGTGAAAAGTTCCCTTACATCTACCAGAATGATTCGAATTGTCTCACACTATTGCAGATTATTAATTTTGTATTACTGATTTTCGTGTAAATAAACTTTTTGTAGTACTTGCATCTACCACAATTATTGCATCAGGCTGTAATTACTTATCAAATATTTTTAATTTTAAAAGGGCGCCGCCGCTAATATTTATATTTGGCCCGATCATCGTACTACGGGCTATGCCCGTAATATTCACTTTTGGCCCGATCAGCGTACTACGGGCTATGCCCGTAGTTGTCGTTTAACAATTTGAGCGCCACGCTGATTTTTAAGGAAGTCCCCGCCAGGCCACGCGCGCCGCTTAAAAGCGCTGAAATTGTAGAGCCAATGTTTCTTATCGCAGTAGAAGATAGTTTACGTTAAGAACGTGATCCTTATAAGCATTCATTCAACACGTTGGACGCCAAGCCTGTTTTGTTCTCTTTACCGTTTGACCCGCTAGATAAGATTTTATCGAAATGGATTCGTGGCCGGCATTACTTTTACGACGCACCAGTTCATTGCAGTACTTGGTCCTGTGCAGACAAAAATTTTCTTTAACCCTAAGCGTCAAAATGCCAGTCCGAGAGTGTGTGTGAAAGACGGTCTAAAAAACAACAACACAAACTCCAAAGAAAACCGGGAAAAGGCTCTGTAGTACGAAAATATTGTTAATTATGTTATGATAAAAATGTAACAAAAGATGGTAGAGTAATGGCCAGGAGAAAGACTAAGCGAGGTGTCACATTTTGTAATACCCGTAAAGGAGATCGGTTATTATGTTTACCGTGTTTGAATGAAATCCATTAATCCTGTAATGAGTCAAAATTATGTAAATTTGAAATAATTTTTCTGTAAATACATAAAACAGTGTAAATTTTATAGTTCTATATCATGTTACACGATGTCAGCCAGTGGTGGTTGACGCGGCCTAAACGGAAAGTCTAGTGTCAGCCACCGATGGCTGACGTGGCGCTCAACGTATTAAGGGGGGATAAAAGGGACGGTTGGGTCCACCTGATGGCCTGCCATTGGCTAACTGAAACGAGATTCTAACGCAGTAGCTTCAGATTTTTATAAAAGCAACTTGCTTCGTCTTCTACCTCTCATTTTGATCCTGCTTGCCACAGAAAATCTGCGTTGCGTCGACGAGTCTGAACAGCTAGTATAGCTAGAAGGAATTGCTATAGTGTCTTCGAAGTGACAGTTTCCGTGCAACTAGAAGGAATTCTTACAGTGATTTTTACGATGATTCGCTCTATTACCGATCTTGCCAAGGATTGCGCTCCTTCGAATGAGGTAATTAATTTTTGACCTTTTAATTTCGCAAGTTCGCCGTAGTTTCAGGATCATACAATTATGTTGTCCAAATTTGTATATTGTAACTGGTTTATAAAATTGATTGCCATTTTTTATAGAATCTTAAATGACTAACGTCAGAGAATGCATTAGGATCAACAGAATTAATAACAAATTCATGAGGTCATTCAAAGAATGATATGGTTAATAGACTCATCTAATAATTTGGAGATAAACAAAATTAAAATACAGGCTCGATAAATTATTTAACGACTAACTGTATTAATATAATGCATTCTCTGTTACCGTATTTAACCAATAGATGAAATAATTTTCAAATCCATTAAATTATTCTCACAAATACAATTAAGTAATTTGGCGATCAACCGAACCAATATACAAATTTACAAAATAATATATATATGTAATAAGAACGAAATATTCGCTTTTCGTTACAGAGATCGAGAAATGGAGCGAATAACGAGGCGTCCGCTGCGATGGACGAAATACATGAACAGCTCGCAGTACGGTTTCTTGTAAAGAGATCGGAAACCTACACGATCGGCAAACACCCGTCGTCAAGAAAACAGAGACAATCGAGTAGGGTTGCGAGGACTGTTGCGAGGACGATTGCGAGTTCCATTCCGAGTTTGTCTGCCAGTTCGATTGCCAGATTGATTTCGAGTCCAATTGCGAATTCGATTGCGAGTTCGAGTTCGACTGTAAGTTCGACTGCGAGTCCATCTTCGAATTCGACCGCACAAGAATCTCTGCAATATTTACGCTTGGCGCCAAGAACAGGGCACAGAACCCTAGCGGAACCGCAGTTCAAGGAACCGCTAACTTATCAATGTTATTATTGCCCGAAATACTTTCTGCACAAAATGGTCTATAGACAGCACGCAATTTGCCATATTCGGAAGCTCCACTGATATACGAAATACAAGAAGGGATACAAATCGATAATAGAAAAGAGAAGACACGAATTTTTTTCGATCGCGTCGCATAAAACAATCGGCTCTTTTCAGGGCCATACATATTAACCCCGGAAAGTACGTCCATAAATATTATTGATAAGTGATCAGTGTTTAGTGACCATGTAGTGAAAGTAAACGTTGAAATTGCCTGCCCGGAGACATTCTTCTCTTCGTCACCGTCGGCTACAGATCAGCTGCGCAGTTCATCAAAAATTGTACGAGGTCAATGCACTATCCTCCTGCACCCATTTCCGTGCATGAAGTGGATTTACAACTAAATGGGTGAGTTTTTTATTAATTATATTCTTCATATACAAATTACATACGCCTTTTAACGCGAATATTTATTATTAAATTAGCTTTGCGAATCATTCGTTGAACTGTGTTCGGAAACGGTATTATTTAAATTAAAATATCATTTACGTACCTTGTTAAACTTCACTGTACACCTTGCTTAAAAATTTCGTATCTTACACACGAGGTGTCATGCACACTAGAAAATTAAAACGGCCGTCACGGTTAAATTACTTATTATTTTGAATTCGAAAAATTAGTAAATATTCTTCAGACATTCTGAAGTAAGGATAAATAGCTCTAATATTTACAATATGTAACAATCCAAGGAAATCGCGATGTGCGAAAAGACCCTACCTACCTAGGAGACTGATTACCACTCAAAGGATTGCAGGGCAATCCTTTGGTCATTGTACTCGTCAAAATTGTCTACGTTATCTACGTAATAAAAAAAGGAAAATTCTGAACATTAACTCACTACTTGTTGGGAGGAGAGCGCTACGTTAGAGTCCTGGAACAAAAAAAAAAGCAGAGACATATTAAAATACCGTCCGTCAGCGTTCACGAAATAATTATTCAATTTTAATTGAATAATTGAAATAATTGAAAATTATGCTAACAAACCTGCCTCCTCGACGAAGCCCGACACGTTGCCTCTCGATCTCAGCAGTTATTTGCAGTAGCAATTTGCAGCAGTCATTTGCAGCAGCCATCTTCTTCAGATCTGCAACAGCAATACAAAATTCGGTTAAATTCGATCGCAATGCGAAAACCGATTAAAATGAATAAGCAAAGAGCTGCGACGTACCACGTAGCAGTCTTTGTTGTCGCGATTGATTTTGTCGTCCTTGGATTTCGAGGAAAATGATGCAATGGTCAGCCAAAAACCCACCCGAATACGGTGTAACCGAGGCCCACGGTCGAATACATAAATAGAACGATGAATCTGCGACGTGAAAATCGCGGCAGCGAGCGCGATCAAGCGCGATCAAGTACGATCAAGCACGATCTCAAGCGCGATCTCAACGGAGAGATCAGGCGCGATCTCAAGCCGGATGATCGAACGCAATTTCAAGCGAAATTAAGCGTGACCTCGGGCGAGATGAAGCGCGTTCAAGCGCCGATTATCCCGGCGAGCCGATGTGCCAATTAAATATTTCAGCGGATGATATTCCAAAATAATATATAATAAATATCACGAAATAACCGGAGAATAGAATTTAGCGAACGCCGAGAATGCCGGAGGATAAGGTGACCGAGAATATCGCGGACCAACTCCTTTCGATTCGAAATCGCCGAGCAAATGATTCGAGGAATGGCGGAGCACGCGATCGCGGTCCGCGGACCCACCCTTCGCGAACCGAGGCTGCTGAGCAAATGACTTCGCGAATGTCGGACTAGCGGTCGCGTCGCCCCACCCGTTCGACAGTATTTACAGCCGCGCCCCGATTTATTAGGGTATACAGGCGACCGCGAGTCGGCACAAAAAATACAACTGTTACTATTCTCCCTTGAAGCAGGTCGAAACCAGAAACACTGCGCAATTTGCTTGCGTACCCGTCGAATGAGAAAACAGACCCCGTTGTATCCTCACTACCCTGTTGCTGCGTCGTTCCACGCGAAGTCGAACATTGCGTTGTGCAATCATTTTTCAAGTAATATGTCAACCGGTTTCATATCGGAAGACATTTTAACTGTGAATATAATATAGAATGAATGTTTCAATAATTTCTCCGATTTGTAGGATTTTCATTTTGTATAATTTAAGTGCGGTTTATAGATGCGTAATTAACTTAGAGTTTGACGTATTGTTTTCGACATCCTCGTGACGTATTACAGCCGCGCCCCGATTTATTAGAGTATAGAGACGACCGCGAGTCGGCACAAAAAATACAACTGTTACTATTCTCCTTTGAAACAAGTCGAAACCGAAACGCCGCGCAATTCGCGCAATAAAAAACTAACCCCCGTTACGTCACTCTGTTGTTGTGTCGTTCCGCGCGAAATCAAATATTTCGTTGTGCAATCATTTTTTCGGACCATTATTCAGATATTATTATATCATTATTGCGATTATTATAACGTTAAAATTATGTTGGAACGTATTATATTATTATATGATCATAGTATTATAATATTGTTATTATAATTACTATGATTATTATAATAACAATTAATATATTAATATAATTTTGAGTGGCAAGTCACCGGTCGAACGCGAAGGATTAAATGATTGAGAAGATAAGAAATATAAAATTACGTACGTTCCCGTGCGACTGCGCTATATGTAAAATTACATATTTATTAACAGATATATTATTGCGTAATTGCAATTAACGGTCGCGTACACTATTTTTACACATAGCTCCATAGGATGCCACATCAACGCGCAAACGGATTTAAAGGACGAATACGTACAGGTTGTCGATACGTAAGTAAATTTTCTCGTCTTCCAAAGAATATATTATAATTTCACCTAATATTATTATTATTAAAACTGTATATTATTTCTTAATACATTTTTCTCAACCGCTGGCGAAAAGGATTCGAACATCTTTCAAAACGCAATTAACTTCTTCGATACTGGACCGAACGCGACTTTAATGTCTCAATGTTTTCGAAGTCTTACTTATTAATTTATTATTTTTGAATTCGGGAATTTCAATTCGGTTGCATCATCATTTGCGATTCATGCAATTTAATTGTCCAGTATTTTGCAATTGTGCTGCGATTGGAATTACGAATTGCATTGTAATTGAATCGAATTGAATAGAGATCCGAATCACAGATTACAATGTGATCGAATGACAATGTAATTGAATTGCAATGCGATCGAATTACAATGTAATTGAATCACGATGTGACAGAATTACAACGCGATTGAATTGCGATGTAACCTTTATTCATTAAAATTCCTCGAGCAATTCGATCGTAACTCTCCGCGAGCCTAGCCAAGGGGAAGCTAATTAAAAAACTTGAATAAAATACATTCAGTCGAAAAATATGCAAGTTACACTTCGACAGAAATATTCCGTCGTCTTCTCAGATTGGCCTCGATCTCCCAAAGAAGATTCCTAAACGTCTGGATGTCTTTCGATCCGATCTTCAAATTAACGAGATGGGGCGTCGTTCAAGGCTTCGTCGACAAAGTAAATATTCTCATTTCACCGTCTAACCCGAACGAGGTGCATAAAGGGAGAATGGCATCGAGGGCCACGTGTGTCACGTACAATGATCTTGTTCGCAGATCATTGCGTGGAGGAAGGGTTACCAAGTGCCAGACTTTGCTGGACTTGCTGTTAGATCTGTCGCAGAACGGCGACGCCCTCACCGACGAGGACGTTCGGAACGAGGTGAACACGTTCATATTCGCCGGTCTCGATACCACGGTCACCAGGGTGTCCTGGATCCTTTATGCGTTAGGCCCCCAACGGAGTATCAGGTGAGTGTACTGGCAACGCTCGCCGCGCCAGCGAATTCAACCCTTCTGGTATCGACCATGAGAATCGTGTGCACGCGAGCGAAAAATTATCGAGCACGTTAGAGACGCAGTTCGGGCAAAGACTCGGCGAGAAAAATCGTATAAACTTTACAAACCTTTTTGTAAACGAGTGAAACAACATTCAAAGATGAACACAGATTCGGAGATAAAACTGTTATTGGAAGTATGTATTAACCCTTTGCGAGTTAACCCTCGAGGGGTGCACTCCGAGGCACCTCTAGAATTTTTGTATCATCAAATAATTCTTATCTCAAGAAAGTCTAGATTTGCACCATGTCATGTAAAATGGGAACACTGTAAGACGGAACAATTATTTTAGGTTTACAGTTGAAACGGCTTTGAGTGCAAAGGGTTAAGAAAACAACAACGTTTTCCCATCAATTTTACCGATGGAAAAGGAAGAACGTGGATGTTAAAAGAGGGAAGGCGGATGACGAAAGCGAAGCAATTTATCCGATATTTGTCCGACATCGCGTATTTAGTTTATTTGATTAGTATTTATATTGTTCTGCGAGAGGAACAGCGAGATGTTCGTCGAGTTTTTACCGAGTGCCACAAGATGCTTGTCGGTGTGGACGAATCTAAATGAAGCTCTCTTTGTTTCTCTACAGGAGCAAATTCTGGGCGAGTATTATAACGTTGCAGGAACTGCTCTGCTCTGCTCTGCTCTGCTGCGCTCTGCTCCGCTGGCTGACGCAAGCCAGATTAGGGAATCAGAGTCCTGTAGCGCGCCCGTGGCGCAGCTACCGCAACTCCCATTGCCAAGGTTCGCCGGCTGCTACACGGAGTGGCCGAGCTTCTCGGATCAGTTTGAGTCGCTGGTCGTGAAGAACTTGACTCTTCACGACGTCCAGCGACTACAGTACCTCACTACTCCGTGACAGCGGCGAACTTTGGCATCGCGTGGGCGGCCTTGGTCAAGAGGTATGACCGGAAGCGGCTGGTCGTCAGTGCGCTCCTGTCGAGCATCCTGGCCCTTGCGCCGCTCACCCGCGATCGCGACGGCAGCGTTCTCGCCTTGCTGCGTCGTCGCACTAAGGAGGCGTAGGCCCAGCTGCGAAATTTGAGGCGGCCGGTGGACCACTGGGACGACCTGCTGGTCCACCTAACGGTGGAAAAACTCGATCCAAAGTCGAGAGAGGAGTGGATCCACGAAACCCGCGCCGCCGTTGATCCACCCACGTACGCCAGTCTCGACGAGTTCCTGGAGCATCGGGCCGGGTCCTTCGCGGAGCTCAGGATGGCTCCGGAGCCCTCGGCTACCTCCGCGGAGCGTAGGCCGGGCCGACCTCCACCACCGGTACGCTCCCACGCGATGGCGACGACGACGGCGAGCCGTTGCCGAAAGTACGGCGACAACCACCCGCTGTTCCGGTGCCCTGCGTTCAGGGGTATGGCGCTCAACCTGCGCAGGGATTTCGTTAGGGCGCGCGGTTGCTGTTTCAACTGCCTCGGTTCGGGACACCCCGCGACATGGTGTCCCTCCGCGTCGCGCTGCTCCGATTGTAACGGCTCGCACCACACCCTGATTCAACAGAATTCCGGGGTTGTTGGCGGGCCACAGTCAACCACGGTAGAACCCAGGCGGGAGGCAGCGACGAACATCTCCGCATCGTCCGCGGTCCACAACTGCGTCGCACGCTGGAGCGGGAGCAGTGCCGTACTGCTCGCGACCGCTCTAGTATGGGTAGTGACACGCGCCGGGGGGGGGGGGTAAGGCCGGTGAGGGTCTTGTTGGACCAGGGATCGGAGGCGACCTTCGTCTCCGAATCCCTCGTCCAGGCCCTCCGCATTCCTAAACGGCCCGCGGCTATCACCGTGGCGGGTGCGGGGGACGCGCCGGTGGATCGTGTGACTTCGCGGGTCGACCTGGTCTTACGGTTGACCGGGCGCGGGAACGCTCCTGTGCCGCTTTCCGCGTTCGTCCTCCGGAGACTAACTGGGCACGCGTCCAAGACGACCGTCGATATTCGCATTTACCCGCATCTGCAGGACCTCGTTTTAGCGGACCCTGATCCGACTTTAGATCTCCCAGTAGATCTCTTAATCGGGACCGATCGTTACGGTGATGTGATCGGTCCCGGCCTGCGCAGCGGAACGACCGGCCAGCCCATCGCGCAGGAAACGGTATTCGGTTGGGTCGTCTCGGGCGCCGCATCGACACCCGCGAACGATCCCGATCCCTCCGTGGCGTCCCTGCACTGTCGCGCGGAGGAGCAGTTGGAGCAGCAATTGCGATTGTTCTGGGAGCTCGAGGAGGCGAGTCCCAAATCTGTTCTCTCCCCTGACGAGTCGAGGTGCGAGGAACATTTCGTCAAAACAGTCTCACGGCGGGCGGACGGACGATGCGTGGTTCGGTTACCCCTGCGTACCGAACCACCCCTCGCTCTCGGCTCGTCAAAGGGCCGTGCCCTAGTCATGCTCCGTGGAGTCGAGCGGCGACTCAGGGGCGACAGTCAGTTGGAGACCGCGTACCGGGACTTTCTGGCCGAATATGACGCCCTCGAGCATATGGAGGAGGCCCCTCAGGGACCGCAGGATGGCGCGGTGTTCCCTCTGCACCACCCAGTGGTCAAGCGGAACGTGGACGGAACACCGCGCTTCCGCGTTGTTTTCAAGGCCTCCAGCCCCACTTCAAACGGACTGTCGCTGAACGATTACTTACTGACCGGGCCGAAGTTGCAGTGAGACATCTTCTCGGTACTGTTGCGCTGGCGAGTCCCGCGATTCGCCCTCAAGGCCGACATCGAGAAGCCTGCCGTGACGAGCTCACACACCTCCTAGGGCGTGGGGGCTTCAAGCCAGGAAAATGGGCAGCCAACACCCTTCTGGTGTTGGCGAATAGCCAGAAGTCGGCGGCGGTGGACCTCACGGGGGCTGCTCATCAGCACCATCCCGTGTTGCGGGTGGATTGGAGTCCGGACTCCGACTCCTTCGGGTTCACCGTCGTCCCAGACTCCGCTCCGTCGGTCACGAAGAGAGCGGTGATATCGGTGATCGCGCGCTTGTACGATCCGCTAGGCTGGGCGGCATCGGCAGTAATCAAAGTAAAAATATTGCTGCAGGAGCTATGGTTGGGGGGTGCGGATTGGGATGCTCCGCTCCCGGACGAGCTCAACCAGCCGTGGCGCGAACTCGTCGCCGAGTTACCGCTCTTAATCGCCGCGCGTGTGCCACGCTGGTTTGGCTCCTTTTTTCTCGTATAAACGGCGAGGCGGCGAGACAATAACACGATCAACGTGCGTTGGCCCGACCGTCAAACGCTCGCTTCGGCCGTATGTATACGCGGCGTTTTTGCCTTAGAAGGCAATGACCCGGCCATCGACACCTGACGATGCTTCCCCTTGAACATCGGCCAGGTGTCTATATATACTGCCGCACATTTCGATAAACGTTACAATTCGATACAATACAGTGCAACGCAATACAATTTGGATTGTCAAGATTTTGGTCGTTAACGTCACGTGTTTAATTCTGCGCCCTTGCGACCATCCGAATCCCTGCTTCACTTTTCTACGGTGAACGGAACCGTGCTCCAACAATCGTAATTATTAACAATTCTTTTGCGCCGTGCGCAACACATTTTATACAAGTTTACGTGGACTGTGGAGGCCGACATACCTCAGCGAGCGACACGTCGTCGGACTACATCATTTTGTCTCCTTACGACCTCCGGCAATTATTTTGTGCCGTACGCAACAATAATAAAATTATGATATCTATAAAAGTAAAAGGATTAGCGTTTACTTCTCGTATTTTCATCAATACTACTACTAGTATTTACATTTCGGCTCGTATTGCGACTGTCCTCGAGCATCAGTCTGGTCTGGACTGTTTAGCGCGCTTTGACGGCTACCGCTTGGGTAGTCGAGTTTCGTCGAGCTAAATGGCACGGGAAGGGGTTAGTGTTCGCATGTCCGGAAATGATTTTGCTCTTTTACTACTTTCACGTACACGGCGGATTTCGCTGATAAAAACATCGCCGACCACGTACCGCCACGGGACTGAGCGGCCGCACGGTCAGCGTGACCTCGTAAAATCCCCAAAATTAGCATTTGAAAAATATGGTAAGACGATGACCATTTCCCCCGCCAAACAGGACAGAGGTACAAGAAAAAGTAACCACAAGGGTGTTCCTTAGTTACATGTGTAAAAAATGATTTTTGAGCGTGAAGAAATAATGTGCGTAAAATTTCAAAGCGACTGGACAATGGTAACCGGTGTCGCATCGGGATCAAAGATTTGAAATTTCTATTATTTACGTTAATTTTAATATAAATGTGCTCCACTGTTTTAGAGGCAGTACTAAATATTTTTTAATGAAAATATAATCTTACGTGTATATAATATTATCGAGACTTAATTTAAAATTATACGTTATAATAAAATTAATTGAAATATCTTATAAAATGTTACATACTGGTCAATATACGGCTTTTATTCAGATTGATTTGCTGGCATTTGGATGACGTCACCGATAATCTTCCAATACTTGTAAAATGAATTGTTTATTATATTTGTTTTTCTTTAATAAGTTAGTACATACGGTGATAAAGTTCAAGCCTCGTTCTACATGTCACACAATTTTTATTAGGCTCTCAGGAGGAAGAAAGAAGAAACGTAAATGAAGAAACGAAAGAACTTCAAGAAGATCCGTATGAAATGATTTTTCACAGTAAGGAAATTGTGAACAGAAATTACGTATTCTAATCGAGAGACTAACATTTGAAATAGCAGCTACACCATCTTACATAAAATATCTCGTGCAGGCATTAAAATCATATCTCTTCGGCAAGAGAGCATCAGATAAGTAAGTACATACGTAATCATACAATGGTAAAAATTCGCAGCCTATTTGAATATGAATTATTTACAAATTAATTTTCTGTTACATTATGTGTTATTAAAGAATGGAGGAAAATCATCACCTTTCGCCACGACACTTCACAATTCCAAGGACGATATGCAACAAAACAATTTAACGTAGAATACAATTTTGTACTCTTCTAATTATGCATGATATCAATGCAGCTTTTCAAGTAGAGTTTTTAAAAATAACAATGTATTTTACTTAGATAACTACAACGATAATAAAATAAAATGAATTACACATTAAGTATTTGATAAATAAATGTAATCGAAATTATGTCGTCTTTGATTTTATTGTAAACAGAAATATTTGTCCAAACTATATCATGTTTGGTGTCATTTTAATCATATAAGTATCAGGAATATATTTAAAAAATAAGTATTAAAATGTTGAAATTAAAAAAAAGTTATGTCATTGTATTATGAATTGCCTTTCGGGAATTCGAGTCAAAGGAGGAGCGGCGCGTGCCGCAACACACGTATTCGCAGACTCCGTCGAACCTTAGTATTCGCGTAGCGAGAAAATTGATAAAATACAAGGCCATTGCAATATCACGGCGTCAGTGATGACAGACTAAAATTATGCGAGGATGAGAGAAACTACTACAACTTCTTTGAAACTGGATCAAATGATTTGAATTTTTTCTAGATGATAGAAAGACTAATATACTAGACAATAACTAAATTACTTTGATACAATTTTGCTATTACAGTAGACCTCCGTTTATTTGGACTCTGTTTATCTGACATAGTAACATGTTTACCGACAAGTAGATGTCAGGAACGATGCCCCTCTTACCCGACTCTAGTCTACGCGACTGTTTTTGCTTCTTACTTAAAGAGTCTAGCATAATCTTCCTGCGAAGAATGTGAGATAAGTAACGATTTAATTAAGTTACTCGTATCTGTTTGATTCATCCAGAAACTATATTTTCAGTATGACTTCTCATAAATGAAACGAAAAAGTAAAAGTAAGTGCTTTGTATTGACGAAAAATTTGTAATTAATAGACGCTTGAGAAAAAATTAATTAAACAATTAATCCCCCTTGTCTCGTAAATATGATATTGGTATATATATATATATATATATGTATGTATATGTATGTATATGTATATATGTATACAGTAGATGTACGAATACCAACTATACATACACATAAGCGTGCAAGTATGAAAGATCTAATAAAAGCATGAATGTGGTAAAATAGAAAATAAAATAAAAAACATCAAAATATATAAGGAATACATATCAAATACTATTGAGAATTAAATATACAGAAATTAAAGTTTATACAAAACACATATTAAAAATATTATAAAGATTATTTTGATGTTCAATATTTTAGTGTATACAGAAATTTAGATACAGATTGTAGCGGCACACGGTCGGCGACCGTAATAACCATAAAACTGTCTGCTTGCAGATGTCAAGGGTTCGACGGAGAGAAAATTTCCTTGACGTTTGCCAGACCCGGAAATTTCTTTGTCTCTTTGTTTTTTATCACTACCACATGCACTGTAGGCCTAGTCGCGGAGAAAGACGCCGGCCGCGTACCGCTACCCGGCCGAACGGCCAGCGCGCCCCTACAGCGAGGGTTCGACGATGGCTGCCTCCCCCGCCAAACTAAGCGGGGGAAAAGAAGACAGCGAGTCTCCCAAAAAGGCGTGGCCTTTTTAAGTATTTAACTATTCCAACGCGCCCCATCTAGTATCCATCAGCACCGCGCGTCATTTTATATACATCTCCGAATAAAATCTAGTGCAATTTCACTCTGTGTCCTTCCGTTGTACCCCGAACACATTGCGTTACAATTGGTGACCCCGACGTGATCGCAACGAGGGACCAGTCAGGGACAGTGAATCATCCGTTCTAAGTTAACGAAACTCAAAAAAAAAACCATGTTTGGAAACAGCGACAACGTGACGGGAACCCCCGAAATCAACAAAGTGGGTATACGTATACCGCCCTTTTGGCACAACAACCCGACGTTGTGGTTCGCCCAAGTCGAAGGACAATTCGCCTTAAACGGCATAACAGCCGACACGACCAAATTCTATTATATCACGTCGAATCTGGACTACAGATGCATGGAGGAGGTGCAAGACATAATAGGAAACCCTCCGGAAACCGACAAATACAAGAAAATAAAAGACGAGCTAATTCGGCGGCTGTCGACATCAGAGGAGCAGAGGATCCACCAACTCATAGAGCGAGAAGAGATCGGAGACCGGACACCATCCCAATTCCTACGTCACATCAGGAATTTGGCCGGCAGTACCGTGACTGACAAGTTCCTGCGGACGCTATTTTTAAATAGACTGCCAGCATCGATGCGTCCCATCCTCGCAACGCAAATGGACTCGCCGCTGGACAAGATGGCGGAACTGGCAGATAAAGTAAAAGAGCTCAACCCGTCGGGACAATGCTCGGCTGTGGCATCATCCGATACCAAATTCGACATCCTGCGTGAGCAAATGACCCGCCTAACGCAACAAGTAGCAGAGCTGACGAAACGCACCGCCGATGCCACGGAAAGCCGACGAAGCCGGGACCGCAGACCAGCACGAAACGGATGGCGAAGACGGAGCAGAACGCGAAGCCCATCCCAGCCAGGCGTCTGCTGGTATCACCGAAAATTCGGAGACCGCGCCACACGATGTACAACACCCTGCACACACGTCAGCCAGCAGGGAAACGAGACCGATCGGCCCTAGACGAGGCGAGGAGCGCCGATCCCAAAACAAGCCGCCTCTTCATGATGGATAAGGACACGAAGGTACAGTACCTCATCGATACCGGCGCCGATATTTGTGTATACCCGCGATCCCTAATAAAAGGACGACCGACGAAAAGTAACTACACCCTGTACGCAGCAAACGTGTCAACCATCTCGACGTATGGTGACATCGTCCTGCACCTAAACTTCGGGTTGCGTCGCGTCCTAACATGGAAATTCGTAATCGCGGACATTTCGAAACCCATAATCGGTGCTGACTTCTTAAAGAACTTCGGCTTGCTTGTAGATATTAAGAATAAGCGACTCATAGACAATAATACAAACGTTACAGCACGCGGAATATTAGGGACCGCCGATATAGAATCAATTAAAACGGTTGTCGGCGATTCACCCTACATCAAACTCCTAACCGCCTTCGTGGAAATAACTCGCCCGCCACAGACAAACAAAACAGCAAAACATAGCATTACACACCACATACAGACTACGGACGGACCACCGATTTTCGCGAAACCGAGGAGACTCGCCCCCGATAGGTTAAAAAGCGCCAGACAGGAATTCCAACACCTTTTATCAGAAGGAGTGATTCGGCCATCCAAAAGTCCATGGGCCTCACCCCTTCACTTAGTCCAGAAAAAGGACAATGGATGGCGACCCTGCGGCGACTATCGCGCACTAAATACGCGCACAATCCCGGACCGTTACCCGTTGCCTCATATCGAAGATTTTTCCCAAGCTTTGCACGGAAAAACAATTTTTTCAAAATTAGACCTGGTTAAAGCATACCACCAAATTCCAATTGAACCCGCAGACATAGAGAAAACTGCAATTACAACTCCATTCGGTCTTTTTGAATACGTTAGGATGCCGTTCGGACTACGGAACTCTGCCCAGACATTTCAGAGATTTATCAACGAAGTTTTACGCGGTTTAGATTTCTGCTATGCATACCTAGACGACATATTAATAGCATCCAGGGACGAAACCGAACACTTAGATCATATTAAACAAATTTTTACACGCCTACAAGAATACGGAGTTGTAATTAATCCAGCTAAATGCACATTCGGCAAAGATACGATAGATTTTTTGGGATACACGGTAAATTGCAAAGGGACGACACCGAACCCAGACAAAGTAGAGGCAATCCGTAGTTTCCCCAAACCCACAAACGTACGCGAGTTGAGACGATTCTTAGGAATGGTCAACTTCTACCGCCGATTCATTCAAGGTGCAGCAAGATTGCAAGCCCCGTTGACCGACCTGTTGAAAGGTGCACCTACACGTGGAAACTCGCAGGTAAACTGGACACAAGACGCCGATATTGCCTTTGCACAGGTAAAGGAGGCACTAGCGCAAGCTACCCTCTTGGCGCATCCAGTACCTGGCGCGCAGTTGTCACTTAGTGTAGATGCATCCGACTACGCAATGGGTGCGGTTTTACAACAACGGGTCAGCAACACCTGGCAGCCTATAGCATTTTACACCAAAACCCTCTCCTCGGCACAACGAAAATACAGCGCGTACGACAGAGAATTGTTAGCAATGTACACCGCCGTGCGACGATTCCGTTACCAAATCGAAGGACAGGCAATCATAGTATTCACAGACCACAAACCTCTGGTTTACGCTTTTAAACAGCGGCCAGAGAAATGTACACCTAGACAATTCAGGCACCTAGATTTCATAGGACAATTCACGACGGACATACGACACGTCAACGGGACAGACAATATAGTCGCGAACGCTCTATCCCGGGTAGAGGAATTACACAGACCAGCATGCGTAGACATTAGACAAATAGCCGAAGCTCAAGAGTCAGATGAAGAGCTCCAACGTCTCTTACTGGCTGAGACGGCGCTTAATTTAAAAAAACTACGTTTTCCAACGGCTACCGGAGGAGATGTAGAGGTATATTGCGACATCGCCACACCTACCGTCCGACCATACGTGCCCAAAAATTATCGCCGACAAATTTTCAAAACTTTGCACGGTCTATCACACCCCGGAACAAGACCATCAAAAAAACTAATCGCGGACCGTTTCGTGTGGCCAGCAATGAACAGAGACTGCACCCAATGGACCAAAGAGTGCACCCAATGCCAACGAAACAAAATCACGCGCCATACAATATCACCAACAGGCAGGTTCGAACCACCGAACTCCAGATTCGAACATGTCCATATCGATATAGTAGGGCCACTACCGATTTCACAAGGATTTCGCTACTGTCTTACCTGCGTCGATCGCTTCACCCGTTGGCCAGAGGCGATCCCAATGGAAGACATCACCGCAGAGACAGTAGCGAGAACCTTGGTAACCGGATGGATTGCGCGTTTTGGGATACCCGCAAAAATCACCACTGACCAAGGCAGACAATTCGAGTCCCAGCTCTTCAAATAGTTAACTCGAAGAACCGGCGCCAAGCACATCAGAACGACGGCGTACAACCCAGCAGCTAACGGCATGGTCGAAAGACTCCACCGGCAATTAAAAGCCGCCATAAGGTGCTACGATACCGACGACTGGACAGAAGCCTTACCCCTTATATTATTAGGGATAAGGACCGCAGTGAAGGAAGACATACAAACAACCCCAGCAGAGATGGTCTACGGCAGCAACCTCCGACTTCCAGGAGAATTTTTCATGTCAAACCCAGAGACCGACATCTCAGAATTCGTAAACCAACTACGACACAAAATTCAAAAATTAAAACCGCGTCCAGCAACAAACCACGGTCACAAAAGTATATTCGTCCATAAAGATCTAGGCACAACCGAGTACGTCTTCCTCCGACACGATGCAGTAAAATCACCATTGCAATCTCCATACGACGGACCGTACAAAGTTTTGAAACGCGGAGATAAAAATTTTACCATACGAGTAGGCAGTCAGGAGAAAACAGTCTCAATAGATCGCTTAAAACCGGCGCATATAGTAAGCGATGAGCACGATAGTAGAGTGAAAAGCAAAGAAGCAAGCCACCGCGAAATTGCTAACGCGCCGCATAGCATCTTAAAAAACAGTTCAGCACCGATTACTACACGATCCGGCCGCACAGTTAAATTTACAGACCGATACATCGCGCGTTAAATTAAAGATACCACATGTATATACTTTAGCATATAAGACGAAAAACCCACTGTACACATATAATAAGGAACACCGCGAGCGGATACAAAATTTGTATTCTTTTTTTTTATATAGTCATAATATAGCGTTTACACTGGCAAGGGGGTGATGTAGCGGCACACGGTCGGCGACCGTAATAACCATAAAACTGTCCGCTTGCAGATGTCAAGGGTTCGACGGAGAGAAAACGTCCTTGACGTTTGCAAGACCCGGAAATTTCTTTGTCTCTTTGTTTTTTATCACTGCCACATGCACTGCAGGCCTAGTCGCGGAGAAAGTCGCCGGCCGCGTACCGCTACCCGGCCGAACGGCCAGCGCGCCCCTACAGCGAGGGTTCGACGATGGCTGCCTCCCCCGCCAAACTAAGCGGGGGAAAAGAAGACAGCGAGTCTCCCAAAAAGGCGTGGCCTTTTTGGGGGACATAATATAAATAACAGCGGCAAGAAACTGAAATTCTTCTCGTCTAAGCATTACGCCGAGCCTCTACACGTTTAACTATTCCGCCGCGCTCCATCTAGTATCCATCAGCACCGCGCGTCATTTTATATACATCTCCGAATAAAATCTAGTGCAATTTCACTCTGTGTCCTTCCGTTGTACCCCGAACACATTGCGTTACACAGATGATAACTAGAAAAGGCTCAATAACAAGTACGCAGTAGTTAACTTTTCATTCTTACAAGGCACAGTAACTCGATCAAAAACTACTATTTATATTTTGTTAAATATTTTGTATTTGTATTTATGTAAAAGACATCAACATATATTTTAAATGTTTTTTACGAAGTGCACCATAGATAAAGAAAACCATATAATTTGTCGAAAACTTCGGACGCCACTTTAATGGGCACAGTAATTAACACACTTAACCTATCTGGCTATCACACTGAACTGGAAATTAACAGTCATGGAATCCATATAATATCGGTTTTAAACAATGGAAACTGTTTGATGAGAATTTTTGGGTTCTCCATAATTCTTTCACGAATTGAAACCGATGTCATAATTGTTTTCAATCCCTACTTTATGAAGGTATATTCAAGTATGTAAACAAGTTTGAATCTTCTAAATTCTAGCAAAAGTCATCCGCAAATCTATTCGTAGCCTTCAAATAAAGATACAGAAAAAAGATGAAAATTTTATTCGACGCCACGAATAAATGTGCTTTGCATAAAAAATGTATGTATTGGAAGTGGATGTAAAATGAAATGTGCACTGATACTTTCTGGTAGAAAAATATCTTTACTTCGCGACATGTGAAGAAGCTCAAAGAAGAAGAAACTCAACGGGCTAGAATGCCGGACGAATAGATAGCACACTTTAAAGTTAACGTAATTTAGATTTATTTAAGGTAATAACCAAGATTCTAATACTATACAGATTTGTAAATTACTGTTATGAACATACACAAATGAAATAAATTACGTTACGCCAGTTTAAACAATTTTACTTAGAAGAAAAGAATTTTTATGGAAATATAGTGGGAAAAGTGATAGCATATTTAACTAAGAATTATGTTGCGGCGCCATGTAATTCCAAATAAAAAAACATGAAGAAAGTGTAGAAGAATATTTTTTGTTTGGGATTTAGTATTCGAGAAAATCGAGATTGAAAATTTGCTAAGCGATGTACATCGCTTATAGCTGGAAAAACGTATGTATGAAGTAAGAATTCAAACCTGGTTTTCTCGAAAACAAAATCCTAAAAAAAAAGAAGTTATTCCATATCATTTTCATTTCTTTTTTATGAAGAATAACCCGGTGCCCGCTTGTATATAGATTCAGGAATACCCTGCATTTTTCAACAGGATGATGCCGCGAATTTTTTTCTCGAGGATTGATCAGCAAGGTCATATCGCTAAAAATTTTGCGAAAATCATAACCATGCAAATGGCAGACAATTTCGAAACATTTCCGAATGACAAAAATGTATTTAAGATGAGAAGGAGCAAGAAGAGCAAAAACTAATAAAGAAACTACGTAGATAATAATGACTGTTAATAAATGGAAAGATGGAGTCACAAAACATTAGGCATCTGATATAATTCCTTGATTTATTAACATGCATAATTTTTAGTTATGTGTGCCAATATTTTGTCCCATTGTATTTCTATACAAATTCTCTTTTTCAAATAAAATTGTTTACACGTGCGAAATGCAATTTTATTTCATTTGTGTATGTTTATAGTGGTATGTTGCAAATTTATATGGAAACAGGATTTTGTTTGTAATGTTATGTAAATAAAAATAACATTAGTTTTAAAGTATGCCATCTTTTTGTCGGATACGGTATGTGGCGGCCACGGCGACGGGCATCGCACCGCGCTTGGCGAGCGAGAGCCGCGGGGATGCGAACGGCGGCCGACCCGATGTCGCCAACGATCTTTTGTCCGTCATTTGTTCGAACAGTCGAACTGAGTCGCGGCCCGGGTGTAAAAAGTTAGTTAGTTTCGTTAACGTTGATTCTCGAGCGATCACGAATAAACAGTAAATCACGAATGGCTCTCGACTCCCACACTTTATTACCTCGAAACGAAAACCAGGATACTTAGAACGCATAATCGGGGTCTTGAGACCAATCATCCACACCTTCCTATCTTTATTTGAAAAACAATTTTATGAATATTGATTTGTTTTTGTTTTCGAACAATATAAAGTACGTGTTGATAATTAAATAGTATTTTTATTAGTCGGGCAAATTCTCGACGAATAAAATGATTTATTTCGTACTCGTCGAATAAAGATACTTATTTTATTCGGACCCTCCAATGTCCAATAAAGATAAAGTATCTTTTGTTCGAAACGTTTTTATAATTTATTGTCTGAATAATGTACAACTTTGTTCGGTTGTCATTTGTTTCGCAATTACAATAATCTGCAATATTTATATCTTTTTTTATACAGCAAATTATACAGCATACTATTCGGAAGATGCAAATGAATATCAGCATAAATTATCCTGTAAAAATATCGTACCGTATTCATGATGAAATAGTCGAAAATGTAAAATGGTAGATGTTCTTAATCGAGTAGTACATATATTTAATCGATCCAAAAGTTCCAGTCATATTACTACGAGATCGATTAATATGGTATAAAACAATAATGCATCGTCATACATAATAAAATTCGTTGATGAGAAGTAAATTAAAAAGATTAAATATTTAAATTATAGAAAAAATTATAACTTAAATTACATTGCAGCTACTGCAGTAACTCGAAATTTTATATTACTTTAACGATTCCCTTAGTGTCGTTAATATTATTTATTCCAAGTAGAATAGCAAATATACGAGCAAACCCTAACAGAAAATTTGAAAAATTTGGAACATTGATTGCAATAGATTATGTTATTGAGGAATAGTCTTTTCTCTATTCCTGTGAAAAATAAACATCAATTATTTTACGTCCTCATTACTTTGGTCCACAATTTTCAATAAAGAAGAAGTAGACAACATTATGTAATATATCAGATAGGGTCTAGGATTTATTTAAAAATGGTTTCATCAAAAAGGAACAAAATACGTCGAGATACACCATATGCTGTGCAATGCTTCGAAATTCTCGTTTACGATAACAATGGTAAAAAGAAACTGCGTGCTGGAGCATAGTTTTGGGACAGACCTCTCGTCCTCGACAGCAATTCCAGAGAATACTATTTTATGACACCCTCAAGTGGCTTTCTCGTTTAGGGTTTCCGAGGAGAAGAATCAAGCCGTCAGAGGAATGACTAACAGACGACTCGAGGCAATAGATACGAATGTGCACACTGGAGGCGAGCAGGACAAAGATGGCTCTCAACATCGAGATCACATCGAATTAGGAAAGGACGAGAGAAATAGTATATGCTTTTTATAGAATTGTTCGATAAAATCCATTTAAGAAGAAATTATTTTTTAAAAAATTGACCTAAGTACCAAAAAGAAATTTTGTAGGAATTAAAGCTGGTTAAAACTACAGAAAATAATTGTAAAATTCAAGTTTTAAATTTTATCTTATTTTGTTAATAACAGATTAGCATACTGAAAATTTCATCGAAATCTGTAGAATATCATTCAAGTTACACAAGCCGATTTTGTTGAAACTTATGGAAGGCTTAAGTCTTCGAAAATATTTGAGGCGATCTTGTATCAGAAACCATCCGTATTGAAGATACTAGCGCGGCGGAGTGGTAATCACCGCCGCGGAATGAGAGTATCGATATTTACAATGTGGCTGCGAATTTCGAATAGTTTCTGCAGTTCTATCGTGCTTTTTTTAAATCCTTCGTGAAGTCTAAATTGAAATCATTTTTGTATTCCTTGCATGTTAATTAAAGCCTGCTTAAACCGCAATTAAATAACTACAAGATGAGTACTATTAAACGTTAAGATGTAGAACAAACTAGTATATCTTAATGTTCCTAACCGTATAACTAAATCAAAGATTTTAAACTTCAATTTAAAAATATTAATTTTACATCCTCATATTTAAGTATAGTTCATCGAAAGTTCATAGGAAGTCTCATTTTTTTCGTAAATTAAATTTGAAAAATTATTTTCTGCCAAAAGTTACCTCACTTGAGACCACCACTGTGCGATAATGCCATGACAGCATTTTCCACGCCGTGTGATCATTATTAATTTAATAGAATGCCTTTCGGACAAAGGAACGCCATAGCCACATTTCAAAGGTTAATGGACTCATTGCTATCCGTGATTTGGATGCGTCGTATTCGCACCCGATATCGTCACTCCGCGATATAAACTATCTCTCGGGTCGTAAAGCCGATTACGCTGCGCGACGGAGTGGATCGATATCGTTGTCCGTTTAATTAAAAAGGATAACTGTTTGGTTGATTTAGAATATGCCACTCAACAAGAATGAATAAGATTATGGCTGAATAAGTGTGAACTGAGCAACTGACAACTGATCGATGACTGGGGATTAAATGACGATGAATTGGCGAGTGACTACTACCCTAAGAAGAATCGGTTTCGAGTTTTTATACTGTTTTGTGGCCAGAAGACTCGAAATTGGTTGACCAGTGATGCGATGGAAGAGAATGTAAAGTGACATAGCACGCAGTGCCGCAGGTAGCAAGAAACCCTGGACGGGCGACCGAAGCGGTGCGTGCTAGCGACCCTATTATAAAAAATGCTGCCGATGAAGGTGTGCATTATTCAAAACTGCAGAAATGGCTTTATTGCCAGAAAGAAGATGGTTCGGAAAATCATAAACTTAGAAATTGCAAGAAAGAAGGCTATGGCTCTACAAATTGAAAACCTAATGAACGTGACCTTTTGTCGATTGCACGTCGTTCGTTGAAAGACTGTTAATTTGTATCGTTGAGCCGAAGATTCCCCGTCAATAAATGTTTTTTAAGGATAAAAGGGAAAGGTAGTTCTTCCCGGAGAAAGTTAGGCGGATGCAGCCCGAAAATTCCGTTGAAGGACGGAACAATCCGGTTTTCGAAGAAAAGTGCTACTCATATAATGTATTTAGTTACTCGCGCCCCGTCCCCCAGAACATTTAGAAAAATTGAAGAAATTAACAGAACGTCTCTGGAAAGCAAAAGTTACAAACTTGAAAACGTGATTTCCAACAATGCGAAGTAGCATATTTGGGACATGTAATAGAAGGAGACAAGATAAAGTATGCCCTGTAAAAGTTTTTCGCAACCCAAAAACATAAAAAGTATCCGCAAATTTGTATGACTCGCGGATTACTATCGCTGTTTTATAGAAAATTTTTCGCAAATTTTCAAACCGCTGACCGTTTCACTAAAAAAAGAAAAAGAAATTTGAACGGAATCCATCTAAGAAATTATCCACTGTGTCTCAGTTCGCAATAGAAGGGGTCTTTAGTTATGGCGAGCCAAAAAAGGCAAACTAATTATAGGACAGCCACTAGATTACTACAAGGAACAGAAATGAAGGAGTGCCTATTCGCTGCGTACTGTGCCTAGTGATCGGATCGATGCCGATACCATTGACGATATTTAATCAATTCGGTGGCAAAGTACTCAATAGGAAATCTGACAAAAGTATCGATACCCATTTGATACCTTACAAAAGTATTGATACCTGTTGGAATTTGCTAATAGTTTATTTACTAATAATGCAATACAAATATGATACAGTGTTTAATAAAGCATCTAGCGGATATAAAATGTACTTTGTGTGAAGAAGAGTGACTGTATGTGAAGTCGCGGAGATACTGTCTGATAGATCGTCTTCTAGGCTGACGAACGCCTCTGTAGTTCTATGGGAAGTAGCTTCTCGCATTGGAACGTGCGGTCCTTTTATACTATTCCTTCAGAAGGTCGGGCTTATACCTGCATTCATGAACCTCGGGGTTGTACCTTTATTTATTGCCCCTGTAGACATGTGTATGTGTGTGTGTGTGTGTGTGTGTGTGTGTGTGTGTGTGTGTGTGTGTGTGTGTGTGTGTGTATGTGTGTGAGTATCCTTGTATATACCGACGATAGTCACACCAGCCGTAATTTATTGATTGATTAAACCACATTTTTCAGACATATTCTTTAACTTTATTCTATTTAAGGCCTTGGTTAACATGTCCGCTGGCATCTGGTCTGTGGGACAATATCTGTAGTCGACAATTTCTTGATTCATCAACTCCTTTATGAAGTGAAACTTCGTGTCGATATGTTTTGTCCTGTGGCTGAATTTCTTATTAAATGTGAGCTTAAGGCAGCTCTGATTGTCCTCATATATAATCTTTTTTTTTAATGTCCCCTAAAAAGTCTTTCAGCAATCGATCTATCCATATGCCTTCTTGTGTTGCCTCAGCTAGAGCGATGTATTCAGCTTTTGTTGAAGATAAAGCAACACATGTCTGCTTCCGACAGCCCCAACTTATAGATGATTCGAAATACTGAAACAAATAACCACTATTTGATTTTCTATCGGTGCGATTTTCAGCCCAGTCTGCATCAGCAAAACCGATGAGCCCCTTCTGTCCATCTGCTTGGCATAGCCTCAGTTCATAGTCTTTTGTTCCTTTAAGATATCTAAGAACTCTTTTTGCCTCTAGCCAATCATGAGCTGTGGGTTGCTTATTATGCTGACTCAATATCGTCACGCTTGCTGCTATATCTGGCCTCATGTTGACGGCTAAATATAATAATGCACCAATTAATTGCTGATATCTCTCACTGTTAGGCATTGGTGTCGTATCATCTCTTGATTTTACATATCCTGGATCTAGAGGAATGTTCGATGTTTTTGCTTCCTGTAAACCAAATCTGTCAATTAATGTTTCTATATATTTAGTTTGCTTTATGCAATAAAATCCTTGATTATTCTTTCTAATTTCGATGCCTAGATAATGCTTTAAAATTCCAAGATCTGTGAGGTGAAACTTCTTTTTTAAAAATTCAGCAACTTCATTTATTTTATTGGTATCCTTGGATGCAGTTAAGAAATCATCAACATAAATAATCAAGTAGATAATTTCTGTTTTATTTCTTTTCGTGTACAAGCATGAATCCGTGTTGCTTTGTACAAATCCAAATTTCTTGAGCCAATCATCTAATTGGTCATTCCACACCTTCGCTCCCTGCTTTATTCCGTAAATGCCCTTCCTCAATTTACATACGTGGTCCTCTTTTCCTGAAATAATATAACCTTCGGGTTGCTTCATGTAAATTGTTTCTTTCAGTTCTCCATTGAGGAATGCTGTTTTGGCATCGAAGTGTTTCATGGTCGTGTTTTTTATACCTCCTATTGTTAAAAGGGTCCTGAAAGTAGTTTGTCTTACCACTGGAGCAAAAACTTCGTCATAATCGGTGCCATATTTCTGTGAAAATCCTCGTGCAACGAGCCTTGCTTTATATCGCTCGACATTTCCATCAGCGTTTCGCTTTCTTTTAAAAACCCATTTACAAGTAACAATGACCCTGTCCTTTGGTTTTGGCACGATCTCCCATGTGCCATTTTCCTTTAATGAGTCGATCTCTTCGTCCATAGCCTTCTTCCAATAGTTTTTTTGGATCCAGCTAAAGCCCCCATTATGCTCCTTGGTTCATTATCTTCAGCTTTCAACATGTTTAATGTAGCCATGTATCGGTCTGGCGGTACACCCCTATTTGATCTCTCGGAACGTCTGCATTGATCAAGTTGAGTTTCATAATCAATCTGTCCACTGTATGTAGTATCGGTCTCATCGATAGATTCAATACTTGATTGCGTATCTGATGCTTCTGATTCTTCTTGGTGATGTTGTACTTGTTGTATCTCTTTATGAAAATCTGTATTTTCTGAAAGAATTACTTCATCACAAGCTGTATGAGTTGGAGATTCTTTTTCGGTTATTTTATCGAGAAAAGTTACATCTCGACTGGTTTTCACTCGATTTGTCTTTAAATCTAAAAGCCTATATGCTTTAGATTCTTCCGAGTAACCAACGAATGTATATTTCTCGGCCTTATCATCCAACTTTTTTCTTTGTTCTTTATGCACAAGAACATATGCATCGCAACCAAAAATATGTAAGTTGCTTACATCGGGCTTCTTTGAGTACCATAACTCATATGGGGTTTTTTCTTTTGCATTTGTCGGCAATCTGTTTTGTTTACAGCTTCACCCCAATATTTTTTTTCGAGATTTGCATCGAGTAGCATGCACCGTGCCATTTCAATCAATGATCCGTTTTTTCTTTCTGCTACTCCATTTTGCTGTGGTGAATAAGGAGCCGTACACTGCATCTCGATGCCTTAATTGTTTAAATACATCGTTAAGTTCTCATTGATGTATTCCCTTCCTCGATCAGATCGTATTATTTTTGGCTTCCTTTCAAACTGCGTCTTTACCGTCTCAATAAACTGTTTCATGAAGGACGCGGCTTCATTCTTTTGACTCATAAAATAAACTGTCGTATACTTGGAATAATCATCTATCAGAGTCAATAAATACCTTTTCTGACCTGGCGTTACTGTCTGCATAGGTCCACAAACATCTGTATGTATTAAATCTAATACTGCACGTGATTTATTGCTGGATTCTTTGGGAAAAGGTTGACGTGCCATTTTTCCATTTATACAGCATTCACAATATTCCCTTTATCCACAGTCTCTTACCTGGATACCTGTGGCTAATCCTTTTGTCGCCAAATCCTTAATTGCACTTAGCTCTCGGTGCCCGAAGCGCCTGTGCCACACATGTTGGCAATTGTCCCCATGCTTCGTTTTTATGGCTTCATTTGCTGCGCAGGCCCTTTCAGCTGTTTGTACCTGGTATAATTCCGGGGAAAGCCTTGCTATTGCCTGTAATTCCCCATTTTTGGTTATCTGGCACTCATTTTCTTCAAATACAAGTTTATAGCCTTTTTTGTCAACTTTTTCACCGACAATAAATTAGACCGTAGGCCCGGTACGTACAGGACATCGCGCACATTTATTTCAAAGATTTTTCCGTTAATAACTGCACACTTTATGACACCTGAACCGATGCCTTTCACTTCAGCGATATTTTCATCGTGGCGAGCCGTACATTGCCCTTTTTCTTCGGATCTATATGAATGAAAAAATCCATGGTTTTTACCATATGACTCGTAGCACCCGAGTCGACAAACCATATATTTTCTTTATTTTCTGCAGCTTTCACACGGAAACACGTTTCACCAGATATTTTTTCATCTTTCACTAAAATGCAGTAATCTTGAGAATGATTCTCTGAATTTTCATGTGACACTTTATTTGCTTTCTCTTGTTTCTTCTGCCAAGCCTTGTATTTTATGCATTCAGATTTGGAATGCCCAGGTTTCTTACAGAAAAAGCAACTCTTCTTGTTCTGCGTCGCACTTTCATTTCCTTTATGTATTGTCTTCATGGCTGTATCGTTACACCGCTAACTCTCTTTTACGTCTTTAGCTCCACGGCGACTTTTGTACTCGTCGATCAGCTTACTCTTCACGAATTGAGATGTTAAGTCCTTTTCAGGCCTACTCTCTAATGCTGTGACAAAGTGTATCGTATGACTCCGGAAGACTTCCTAGTAATACTGCCGCGATGAGCTAATCTGGCAAATCTAGCCCAAGTGCTGTCAACTGGTTTATGTTATTTGACATTCAAGTGATATGCGCCTCCATATCACCGTCTTCTTTTAGCACAGCTCTACATATTCGTTTGAGCAACAATACCTTGCTTGTCAATGTTGCATTTTGGTGGTATCCTTTAAATGCGTCCCATGTCTCTCGTGCTGTCTTGGCGTTCCTTATGTGCAACAGCTGATCGTCTTCTGCGAGAAGTCCTATCGTTGCACGTGCCTGATCATCCTTTTGAGACCATGCTGCATCCACCGGCGTAGGCATTTCTTCCATGAATTGAACAACTTCCCACAATTTTTCTTTAATCAGCAGGAGTTCCACCTTATAACTCCATACTGCGTAATTTTCTCCGTTGAACTTCTGGATGGCAAATCGAAATCCTGTACCGTCTGCCATTGTAGAATAAACTTTATTCTTCACGAAAAAAAATTGGTTGTTTCACACTTTTTTGTATTATCCTTATTACACTTTATTCACACTAGAGACTGGGCCCATAACCTGTTGGAATTTGCTAATTGTTTATTTACTATTAATGCAATACAAATATGATACAGTGTTTAATAAAGCATCTAGCGGATTTAAAATGTACTTTGTGTGAAGAAAAGTGACTGTATGTGAAGTCGCGAAGATACTGTCTGAGAGATCGTCACCTAGGCTGACGAACGACAGTGCAGTTCTATGGGAAGTAGTTTCTCGCACTGGAACGTGCAGTCCTTTTATACTATTCCTTCAGAAGGTCGGGCTTGTACCTGCATTTATGAACCTCGGGGATGTACCTTTATTTATTGCCCCTGTAGACATGTGTGTGTATATGTGTGAGTATCATTGTATATACCAACAATACCTATCTGAGATTAAAAGTCATTAAAATAATAACAGCAATAATATTAAACTAGTATAATCATTTTCATTTTTCATTTTTGTAGTATTGTCAGTGATGATTGGAACGATTTCGCATTCTAGTCTCTATTTTACAAATGTTCCATGTAAATAATTAGATATTGTCATAGCCATTCGATTTTCTGTTAATTTGAATATTTCAATCGGACACGATTTCATTTCAAAATTCGGAATTGTGAAAAAGGCATCAGTGTTTCTGTTCGTCCATAGTTATACGTACATCCTTAGCTGTTAGTAATTCCTTCTTCACATCGTTCTTTTCTTTTCCACATTTTTCATACAGGAGTTTCTATAACGTTTTTAGGGTCAAGGTACGTACTTCATTAATTGTCTGAAACCCTTATCGGTGATATTATATTTGATAATTCCGTCCAAGAATCAAATTATTCAGAGCAAGTGTAAAATTGAAGCGGTTCAAATTACGGCGACAGCGAGTTTCGAGTGTTGACGTTCGAGTTACATAAATTACTCACATGATTTTGAATACATTGTTTCACTCAATCGCAGCTCGTCTCACTCACCGTGTCAACTGTAAACAAATGAACGAGACGAAACAAAAGTTACTACTACGAGACGAGATAAAAGTGTATTCAGGTACAGTTAGAAAATTATTTAAGAGAAACATTTCAGAAAGCTAGATCCATTCATCTATTGGAAAGATATTGTAAAAAAATACAGCAAAATATTTGCGTTTGCCAAAAAATATTTTTGAATACTGCCTACTTCAGTGCCGGCAGAACACGTGTTCTCTAAAACTGAAGAATTGATTTATAAAAAGAGAAATTGGCTAAAAGATAATAGAGTTAATAAAATATTATTTTTTAGTAGTTGTATTAATCTCTACTTTATAAATCTTCGTTTTTAATAAACAAATAAAAATTATTAAATAAGTCATGTGTTATTGAATACTACTACCTCATAGATGTAGGTAATTACCATACAGAAATACGGTTTCATGGTGAATATAAAACAGAATTTTATTATAGTAGGACATATTCTTTATTGTAAACTTCCGATCATCAATAACAGATTTTAATTCAATAAAAATTGTAATCTGAATTAGTTGTATAGTTCAAAGATGAAAATGAAGACTTTAGTATAATATTATTGCTATTATTATTTTAATAATTTTTAATATCTGAGATATATAAATATTTCAGTGAATTCTCAAATGGTTATTCAATATTTCGAAAGATATATAAGGGGGATAAAATTTATCACAGATTGTCTCAAACGAGTACCGTTACCTAAGTAAAATGTCAAACAGGTATCGATACTTCCGTAAGGTATTAAACAGGTGTCGATACTTTACCAACATCTTTGATACTATTCGGATTGCTATCGATACGTATCGATTTGGTATCGATTCGATTACAAATGTGTCCAACATTTCAGGCCATATATGTACACTGCTGAACAAAGTGATACTTAATTATCACTTTGAAATTAAAAAAAAAACATAAAAATGAAATCAAATTGCGCAATTCGTTTAAGTTTTAGTAATGTGTGGACAGTCCTTCACGTTAGTAGGTATGCTAGTAATCGCCTTGGGAGGGGAAAGTCCTCGCCCCCACCCGCGGCTGTGTCAGCAGATTTGCTTGCGCAGATCGGCTCCCTGATCAATGCCAAATTGATATCGTTCAGGAGAGAGCTGGTTCCGCGGTGCAGACCTCCCCTCTGTCGATGGACAGGAAAAGGGGGGAAAGGGCAGCAGTACGGGAAGGCTGTGGCCGCTAAGGCGGCCCAGGCACAGCTCACTCAACCGCGGGCCGCCCCTGCCGTTGCGCCACCCTCCACCACATCTCAAACTGAGGTGTGGTCTCAAGTAGTTGGCCGGAAGGCTAAAACGGCGGCTGCCGCCGTTAAACCTGCGGCAGCTGCCAAAGCTGCACCGTCCGGGAGGGCGGCCAAGCGGGTGGCACCGGCGGCCCCCAATAGGGCTCCCCTGCCGCCGCATCTGCCCCGCACGGCTGCCATCACAATAACAGTGCGGCCGGCGGGGCGATGACGTATGCTGAGGCGGTGACCACTGCCAGGTCCACAGTGGACCTGGCAGAAATTGACATCGCCTCATTGAAGCTCAGGAGGGCGGTGTCGTAATATTGGTGGTCCCCGGCGCGACTGCTGTTTTGGGTGCGGCAGTCAGGACCACAAAGTGGCTGGCTGCACTGCAAAGCCAAATTTCCCGCTTTGTGCGGGCGTAGGCAAGTTGGCCGGCCACCGCCTCCATGGCCGGGCGTACCCCGCCACCGCGAGACGCAGCAGGCGTAGCAGGGGAGGAAGGCCACGGTGGTCAACGCGGCGGCCAACGTGGCAAACAAAAAGAATTCGGCACCTAAGGATGCCACCGTCGCGCCCGCGGGGGCGGGTGGGGCTAATAAAACCACAGACGCCACCGCTCCCGCGGCCGCGATGGATATCGAGACAAATGAGTAATAGGGCCTAGTGGCCCTATTATTCAGGCCAACCTGAACCGCTCGGCCAGGGCACAAGACCTTTTTGTGCAATTCCTGGCCGTGCGGAGTGCCGGGTTGGCCGTAGCGGCGGAGCCGTACAGATTCCTCGACCATCCACATTGGATAGGGGACTCGAGCGGCTCCGCCGCTATAATATGGGCAGGCCGGCCGGGGTCCCCGGCGTGCTCGGTTATCGAGCGCGGCCAGGGATAACTGGCCGTTGACTGGGGCGGCACCGCGATTGTGGCTATCTACGCACCTCCGAGATGGTCCCTCGAGGAATTCGAACAGTATCTGGACGGGGTGGGGAGATGCGTCCCCCGGTGCCAACCTCGTCCGGTGCTGGTCCTGGGGGACATCAACGCCAAGTCTTCAGCTTGGGGTTCCCCCAGGATAGACCCGCGGGGCCGGGAAGTGCTTGATTGGGCGGCAGGACTCGAGCTCCGTCTTTTAAACACGGGCTCGATCCATCCCCCCCGGCCGCGCGCCGTATTACGGGGTGGAGGGTGGCACAGCAGGTCGAGACACTGTCTGACCATAGATACATTGTTCTCGGCCTCTCCGCAGCCCCATCGACACCCCGACGTCGTCCCGCTGATGAGGGATCGCCTCCACCGCGATGGGCGCTGAAGCGCCTCGACCAGGACGCTCTGATGGCGGCAGTCAATGTCGTGGCCTGGCCAGCCACACCGGCCGAGCCAGTCGACGGGACAGGCGAAGCCCATTGATTCCGGGGTACAATGACGTCGGTTTGCGACGACGCCATGCCCCGGGCGAAGCTCTTCCCGAGGAAGGCGGTGTACTTGTGGTCGCGCGCGATAGCGGATTTACGCAAAGAGTGCGTCCGCGCGCGACGCCAGTAAGCCCGCACCCGTCGACGACGACGTTCCGACGCGGAGCTGGCTATCCAGCTGTATGGGCGATGCAGGGAGAAGGTGATCGCCCTGCAGCTGGCCATCAGGCGGGCAAAAGACCAGGCCTGGCGCGACCTTGGCGATGGGACGGTTACGTCCTCGGGCGCCCCCTGTGACGGAGAGACTGGATCCGGGGATGCTAGGGCGGGTCGTGGACGTCTTATTTCCCGTCAGCGGGGAGGCGTCCCGGCCGGACCCTGAGCCAGGGGAAGTGCAGTGGTCCCCGGATCTGGAGGTCGCGGCGGTGGAAATGGTCAGGGTAGTTAAATGGCTCCGGGGCAAAAATAGGGCCCCGGGGCCGGTCGGTATCCCTGGCCGGGTCTGGTTGCTCGCCTTGTGCGTCCTGGGCGAGAGGATAAAAAGCCTCTACTCCGGGCTCCTGAGGTCAGAGACGTTCTCGGACCTCTGGAGAGAAAGTCGGATGGTCCTCTTAAGGAAGGAAGGGAGGCCTGCGGATTCTCCCTCCGCGTACCGGCCCATTTGTCTCCTGGACGAGGCGGGCAAGATCTTTGAGAAGATTATTGTTGCCCGCCTCGCCAGGCACCTGTCCCGCAATGGCCCCGATCTGGCGGACAGCCAGTTCGGCTTCCGGGAGGGGCGGTCGACGGTCGACGCAATCGACCGTCTAAAGTCCCTGACGGACAATGCCGTGGCACGGGACGAGGTGTGCTTGGCAGTGTCCATTGAAATCGTCAATGCGTCCAACACACTGCCCTGGTCCGCCATTAGGGAGGCTCTGGTTGAGGACCTGGTGCCTCCCTATCTGAGGCGGGTGATCGGGGCCTACCTGCGGGACAGATGGGTAGAATACCCGGGCCGGTACGGGATGATTCGGAGGGAAGTGGACCGCGGGGTCCCACAGGGGACCGTGTTAGGACTACTGCTGTGGGATCTGGGATATAACGCGGTCCTGGAGAAGGCCTCCCTGCCCGACGGTGTCACCCTTGTCTGCTACGCAGATGATACGTTGGTGGTCACCGTCGGGGACACCTTCGAGAGGACCATTCGACAAGCGGGATAGCGCAGGAGAAAGCCGAAGCCGTCTGGTTTCACGGACGGCCTCAGTTCGCGGCCACCGGCCAGATCGTGGATCCGGGTTGGAGTAGCTTTCGTCGAGGTGAAGTCCGAGATCAAGTATCTCGGATTGATCCTCTACAGCCACTGGAGGTTCGGGGCGCATTTCGGCCGCCTCTTCCCCCGAGTTCAGAGGGCGGCGGCGTCGTTAGGCCGCCTGTTGCCCAATCTCGGGGGACCGGGTGATATGGTGCGCCGCCTATACCTAGGCGTGGCGCGGTCCATGGCCTTATACGGCTCCCCTATTTGGGCGCCGTACGCGAGAGCAAGGCGGCGCAACACTATGTTGTTGCGAAATGGCACTTCGCCTTATAAGAGGGGGGTGTTGCAGGGGCCCTGGGCACCTCTTTGTGCTGTCGCCGAGACGTGGCGGTGCGGGGCGCGGCCCCCCGCACCTACAAATTAACATCATGATTTGAGGAGGGAGAACTCATCTCCCCCCTCCGGGATGCGGCCGCTCAGCCCCTTTTCCATCTTGGTGGCCGGCCAGGCGAGGGGAGCTGCGGTAGTGTTCTTAAGGGCCCGGGTCGCCGCACACTATGACGACCCACACATAGAAGAAAACCATATACGTATATTAGTTTTAGAGGTTTCTATCGACCAAAACTGACGCTTTAATATCGAAGTATGCAGTTCACAAGTGGAAAATTTAGATTCCGGAAAGACTAAACGACTGGGCTTCGGATGTAGAAATATCCGTTTTGCAGTTATTGCGGAGATATTTGCAATATTCGGCCAGAGTGGTGTCAATCTCACGAGCATGACGTCATAAGATGGCCGCCGCTAACAGTTTTTCGTAAATATCGAGAGATATAGAGCTCGAATCGAAAATGCACAACCGAAGCCCAGTAGATAAGGCACGTACAAAGGCAATGGAGTGTATTTTCAGTTGATTTTTTAGTTAATTAAGACACAGGAGTAGTTGGTAGGAATTGTATCCGAAACACCAACTCGAGCTTCCGACATTTCTCACTACTAGCGTCACAGTTCTCTTCCAACCAACAAGCTGCACCACAGCGAGCTTGCCGGTATAGTTACTTACAGTCGATAATACCGATCGACACAAATTACATAGTTTTATACTTCCATTCCAAATATTTTGACCATTACTAGACCAGGGGAAGGTGGCGTGCGGGGCAGTCGTGAGCGGCGCGGCAGTTCCAGCAAGAACGCTCGTCGAATATTGTAAATATCTCAACAATAATAAAGAAAGGGTCATTTCTACAACCGAAGCCCAACAGCTTAGACTTTTCTGAATCGAGATGTCCAACTCCCGAACTGTTCACTGGAATATTGGCACGTCCATCTTGGTTGATACGAACAGTTGTCACGAAGATATTCTGCCGCGCGCTAGGTTTCTTGACCAGGGGAAGGTGGCGTGCGGGGCAGTCGTGAGCGGCGCGGCAGTTCCAGCAAGAACGCTCGTCGAATATTGTAAATATCTCAACAATAATAAAGAAATGGTCATTTCTACAACCGAAGCCCATCAGCTTAGACTTTTCTGAATCGAGATGTCCAACTCCCGAACTGCTCACTGGAATATTGGCACGTCCATCTTGGTTGATACGAACAGTTGTCACGAAGTTAGGGTGGATTGGTGTTTATTTCATCTTGTTTATTAATTTATTATCAAAATAAAAATGGATTAAATTCTGTGTTAGTGCTCGTGGTGCTCCTTGTGAGTGTCGAGCTTTGTAGAAGTTTGCACGTGGTGTGCCGTCCAAGTAATATGGTTTTTCTGTGTCTTGTGAGTCCCTTATGGTCTCGTGTGTGGTGAGTCCCTTGTGGCCTCGTGTGTAGTGAACCGTTGGTGCTGACGAGGTTCTTCTCCTGACTGGGTTGTCTTGTCTCTACTCTTGTCTGTCCCTCTTGTCTGTCCCGTTAGTCTGTTCGTCTTGTCTGTTCCGCTAGTCTGTCTTGTCTTCTCTGTCCCGCTTGTCTGTTCCGCTAGTCTGTTTTGTCTGTTTTCTAGAGGACCGGAGTCATGCCTAATATCACCTCGGTCCTCCCTACTTCTCTTAACCTAGGGTGGGCGGCAAGGAATTACGGTCCAATCACTGCAATCCCAAATCCAGTGAGACTGCCCCAAAACGGTGGGCCGGGAGTTAGGAGGGAGAGTGGCAAAATAACTCCTGCTAGACATCCCGCGTTGATGGGCCTACGTGCCCGAACAATGCCAGACCCAACCGTAATTGACTGGACCGTAATCAAGGACCAGGAGACGTTATGACGGTGCCGCACGTGCCCGGGAACGGCCCGGGACAGACCCATACCGTCCGGGTACCCAAGCACATGGCCCCTGCCATAAATCCTGGCCACTTGGCCGTAACATTCTGGGACTCTAACAATTTTAAGTAATCGGGTTGGTGATGTAGGAATTTTAATATTGATTGGTATTATTTCTATTTATGGTTCTTGACATTTATTATTGTATAGGTTAAGATTTTTATGTATATAGTTCGTTTATTTAAAAAAGTGAGGGTGATGGAGCAATTCGGAAGTAAAATAAATAACAGGAATGATAAAAATTATGTTTTATTCATAAGAATGAATTAAAATTAATCCTTTGCGCTCGAGCGACGCCGATACGGCGCCCGGCCGATTTGAAGTGTCACCACGGTCAGCGCAGCTGCGGCACCCGGCTGATTTGAAGTCTCAAATTGCGGGACGCTCTTGCGGCAAGTGTCAACTCGAGCGATGCTGCTACGCCGCTATGGTTGTTTGTAACTCGATCTGCTTATTTACGATGATCGATAAGATATTTTTCTCGGAAATACTTTCGTGGACTAGGCTTGGCTGGCATTGTAGCCAAATCTTAGCTCAGTTTAGTTAGTCTCAGCGTTGCATTCGCTTGAAACAGTCTTGCCAGTATAAATAGTAGCTAAAAAGTGTTTGAGCCCTAAAAATATGGAGGAAGAACAAATCAGCTCAAGTTCGGACGAATTCGATTTTGCCGCTTTGGATGAAGAAATTACGCTGATTTCCGACGGATTACGCCGTGAAACGAACGAATCCAGTGAAGATAGTGATACAGTAAGAGGTGTGAGAGGGCGAAAAATTAGAATTATAGAGAGCGACAGTGAAGTTGAAAGTGATGCTGAAAGAGAAATTGAAAATGAAGCTGCGGAAGGTGCAAGCAGTTCAGCATGGGTACTTTGCGAAGACTACGACGAAGTGCCGTCAAACATTCAATTTATACCTGGCGAAAATCCCACAGCATCACGAATACTTTCGAAAATAAAAGAACCACAGGATTTTTTTAAACTGTTTTTCACACATGATCTCGTGAAAAAAATTATTTCTGAAACAAATGTCTACGCAAAAACAAAATTGGAAGGGAAGACACTGTCTGCGAATTCCGTATGGCGAAGCTGGCGTTATGTCACCAACGAGGAATTCTGGGCATTTATTGCTGTCATAATAAATATGGGGACAATGCCGTTAGCCAATTTACAGGAATATTGGTCGCGGAATAACGTCAGCTATATTCCGTTCTATTCGGAGACATTTACAAGGGACCGATTCAGTCAAATATTCTGGATGCTCCATCTTCAAACTATTGCAACGCGCAACACCAATCCGCGAACGCGCCTACAACGCATAAGTTGCTTCTTGGATTATATCAACGGGAAGTATTTGGATTATTTTACACCGGGCGAACAAATATGTGTGGACGAGTCAACTATAAAATTCAAGGGTCGAATTTCGTTCATCACGTACAATCCGAAGAAACCGACAAAATGGGGTATCAGAGTTTATACTCTAGCTGACTCAAAGACTGGCTACATTTGCTGTATTTTGCCATATTATGGATCGCTAACAACAGAGCTCTTGGTCAGACCCGATTTACCAGTGTCAACAAGAATTCCGTTACATTTGTATCAAATGTTGTTGGATGAAATTCCAGGTGCTCAGGGGCACCATATGTTCACGGACCGCTATTACACCAGTTATTTCTTAGCTCATGAACTAGCCAAACTGAAGTGTAACATTACTGGAACAATCTTAGCAAACAGAAAAGAATTGCCCAAAGAAATAAAAAAGCCGAAGTTTTTGACAAAATCCACGGTCGCGTATCGACGGGGCAACACCTTAGTCTTAGGGTGGAAAGATAAGAGGGTTGTCACTTGTTTGGCTACGAGGGGTGACACTGGAATGACGACGGTCAAAAGAATTACACGAGGTGGTGTGTTGATCGGGCGGACCAATATGCATCAACCTATTGTTTCCTGCGAAAATCGCTTAAATGGTGGCGTAAACTATTTTTTGGGGGCATGGAAATTTGCCTGATCAATTCATACATTTTATATAAATTAGAGACGACAAAAAAGGGGGAAAAGCCACTGAGCCATTTGCGATTTCTGAAAACGATTGTCAACCAATTGAGAGGATCATATCGCCAGCAACGAGAGCAAGCGTCTACGTCGCATTCCGATGAAATCCGACTAAACGGGAAGCTTCACGTAATGCTAAAAGGGCCTAAAAGGGACTGCAAGTTTTGTTCTGACCGTAACACGCCTGGAGGTAGGCGGGAAATGTCATATTACTGTCATACGTGTCCTGATAAACCTAGGATGCATCTTGGATATTGTTTTACAAGATATCACACCAAAACTAATTACAGAGTGTAATATTTATCAAAGTTTGTTGTTTTCAACATATAAATAAGTAAACTAGTGAAATATTATTTTTATACATTTATTTGTTAATAAATATTTTTAAACCACTTCTAAAATATTTGCATAATTTGTCCGAAATCGTCTCGAGTTGCTGGTTTGCTGACAGTGCAGTGAAAGATCAGCTGTACGTTGTACAAGGTCAGTGCCCTTCGACATCGTGAATTTCAGCCAGCAAATGCATCCTCAACTAAATGGGTGAGTTTCTTACTGATAATATTTTTCATATCTCTCTAATAAACAAATGCTTTACGTCCCTTAACGCGATTCTTTATTATTAAATCAGCTTTGCAAATCATTCGTTGAATTCTGTTCGTACACGGAATTATTCAAATTAAAAAGATAATTAAAAGATAATTAAAAACACTAACTTTATTTTAATTGACCCTGATACAAAAAGTACAAAAATCACTTTTACTTATATTAATATTACTTTATTCTTCTACAACACACGCACACACATTTTAAAATCATTACATTTAATAAAAATTAACGATATATTTGGCGCTCCCTCCTCTCCCTCCTCTTCCTCCTCTTCCTCCCCTTCCTCCTCTTCCTCCACTTCCTCCTCTTCCTCCTCTTCCGCCTCTTCCTCTTCTTTTTTTCCCTTTTTTGCCCCTCTTCTGGGGGCCATAAACAGTTTTTTTTTAAAGTTTTTTCAGCTCTCTCTGCAACGTATAAGTATATATTATTATTATTATTTGTTATTATACATATATTACTATATTCAATTATATATAAAAGTATTTTTCATTTACTTACATTAGCAGCAACTAGGTTCGCCAGGTTAGGCCTAGCTGTCCCCCGTGCCAGCTGGCATAATATATTTCGCCACTGCGACTGTAACATAACAGCAGAAATAGAAGTATATATATTATAATTATACATTCTGTTTTTACACATATATTGCATATACTTACAGCTCTCCCAGACTCGTACGCGGCAGCGATTTCTCGCTGCCGCACCAGAATTGAGTCGAGCGATTCTGCGGCGTTCTCCGCTGCCGCGGTTGCTGTTGTAGCGGAGCTCGTCTCCGCTGCTGCGTTACACGTAGTTGTTGCGGAGGTTGCCTCCGCTGCGGCGTTAGTTGTAGCTGCGGAGGCTGCCTCCGCTGCTGCGTTAATTGTAGCTGCGGAGGCTGCCTCCGCTGCTGTGACCGTGTTGTTCAGTATAATATTTTCCATTTTATTTGTAATGTTATCCATGGTTCTAAAAAAAAAATAATATTATTAACACATTGCGGACGGCTCACGAGATATCTCGTGGCAACAAGCAACCAGCCGCAAATATTTCTGTTACGTAACCATGGTAACGAAGCCTCTCGCATTCCTAAGTAATTGTAGCGAAGCAAATGAATCATTCCAAGAATGTAAAAAATCTTATATAGTAAACAGATATATAAACTATGTATATATAGTATTATTTAAGAATACTAAATGCAAATTAGAAATGTGTGTTAAAATAAATTGCTACAATTACTAGAACAAATTTCTACAAACGTTTACGCACATTTCTAATTTGCATTTAGTATTCTTAAATAATATTATATATACATAGTTTATATATCTGTTTATTATATAAGATTTTTTACATTCTTGGAATGGTTCATTTGTTACGCTACAATTACTTAGGAATGCGAGAGGCTTCGTTACCATGGTTATGTAACAGAAATTGTATGTACTTACATGCAATCCTACGTCTTCAAGACTTGAACGTTGAATGAAACTACGACCCTTCGAAATAATATCATTGGTTGTCTGGCAATTGTTCAAATAATATCATTGGTTGTCTGCCAAGGGTTCAAATAATATCATTGGTTGTCTGCCAATTGTTCAAATAATATCATTGGTTGTCTGCCAAGGGTTCAAATAATATCATTGGTTGTCTGTCAATTGTTCAAATAATATCATTGGTTGTCTGCCAATTGTTCAAATAATATCATTGGTTGTGTGCCAATGGCAATGTCCAATGGTAGCATCGCAAGCATAACCTGCGTTTTTTCGTCGCGTTCAGTCGTAATATGTTCTCCAAGTGATACGGTCTAGGAGTGCAAAGCGCGCGATTTCTATTTCTTATAATTTTAGATTTTTTCTATTTCATTCTATTTAATTCTATTTCATTCTATTTCATTCTATTTCATTCTATTTTATTCTATTTAATTCTATTCATTTTGATTCTACTTTTATATTCTACTCTATTCGGCATTATTCTACTACATTTCATTGTAAACAATAGAAACAGATAAATTTAACAATTTCAAAAGTGGAGCGAAACGATGCCAAAGGTTGTGAATTCAATGAATTGGGAGGATGTGGTTTCTTCCCAATTGTTCAGATATATGAAGGGGGGGTGCATCGAAACACCTGACCTTGACCAGACCAAGATACAGCAAAAGAAAAATTATGAAGGAGAGGTAAGTGAATATTTTGTTTCGTTACTATGATTTCGGTAATATGTTTCGATATAATTTAAATGGTAAGAAGTTCTCATTTCTGCTGGAAATACATTTTTTCGCTTTCTCGCTTTTGTACTTTCATTTCTCGGATTTTTATGATATTGACATATGCTGTAGTCCATATTCAATCATTAGAATGAAGTTGTAAAACAAAATCGACGGGTCGAAGTAGTTGATTAGTGTCATTTATACGTTATTTATATTTCACGTAAATTTCTGTATCATCGAAAGCACTGACATCGAGATATCCCTTCCTTTTTCTTGGGATCTTCGTCACGTACAAATGCTTTCCCGGTTGTATGGACGTATGTTCCTATTGTTTGACGAACAGATGGGGTCGAAAGGAAATTTTAGGACTATTGTCGTAAAGAAAGCTGATTGCCTTCGTGTGTCCCTAAAGAAAGAAATTAGAAGGCCGAGGATCTGGAACTCGTTGCTTTTACGACCGGTCCTTGAGACCCGGTCGCGTACGGCACGCAGATGGGAAGGTTACAATTTCCGCGTCCGACAATTCATTCCCTCCCACGGTGAGGGCCCACTGCAGATATTATTTCAATACGTATTCTGCATTTGTTTGCAACAAACGTTTTCTCTTCAATCTTCTGCAAAGAGCGTAGCCGACTCAAGATGGTCAGAATTGTCCTTACAGGTTTTTCAATGAGTACTATACCGTTCGATCTAAATAAATTGATATTATTAATTAAACAATGTGAGCCAGTCACTGTGCCGTTGCAACCATTTCGAATCATAACCTGGAGTAAGCCGTTCAATCTTTCCATTTTAATTGAACACTTGCAAATGATAACGATGACAATACAAGTAGCAACGATTTGTTGCATAGCAATACGGCCCACCGGTCAGTTAGTGTCTAGTTTAGAGCATCTATGAGGCCGAAGCCTGCTCTGACCGGGCGAAGTGGTGCTCACTTATGCCGGTCGATGGTAAGTCAGCGGTGAACAGCTGCGAAGGAACCGGGACTTGGATCCATCGCGCCCTCGCTGTTAAGTTCATTGGACCGGGGAGTCAGAAGACCCGGTCTTGACTCATCTGTCGGCTGCAAGGAGTTGTATGTTTGTTTTAAGTATTTCGCCGGCTATAAAGCCGGCGATAATAATATGAAAGTAGTGATGGTCGTTCTGCCAGGCGACCGCGGAGGCGGGTGCTCGGCACCGCACGCCAACCGCTACAACGGCATTTCTTGCCGTGTTGCCGCCCCCAAGACACCACACGACAGCAATAGTGCAGCGTGCTAGGCCAGCGGGCGGCTATTTACGTATTTGGTCCTTTAAAATTTATAGAGCTGACTGCTGAACCCAACACAGCCAGCCCGTGTCATCGAAGTAATTTTGGCACCGCTCGACAAACCAAAGAGCTACGGATGCATTCTACCCAGACAAGCCCGAAGGCCGCGGGTAGGAAATACACCACCGACAAGCCCGAGGGCCGCGGGTGGTAGTAGCAATAATACCGTCGACCACGGTAGCGGGCGCCAAGCGCCACACGCAAGCACCGCGTCGACCCAGCGTCACAGACCTGTAGTAGGGAAGTCAATTGTAATCATGTCATGCACCACCATGTTCATATCTTTGATTGGCCCCTGCTCTTGCCTCTCTTGTCACCTGCTAGCGCGCACATGAACATAACGAGATCCATGTCCAGTTCTAACAAGTTACTTCCCTGCGCGCAGGTCCTAGCAAAAGAAACGCTCGCCGCTAACGCAGAGGGATGCCATTGCCCTATTTCGCCGCCCATACAGATGTGCGTTGCCCAGTCTCCGCCGCGAGGAGGCGGGGTTGGTCTTTGGAGACTGGCCCACCGGTCAACAAAAATTGCTGCGCAAAATTTCAACCCGGTTGCAAGCTGTGGTTATCTCTGACTATCACGAAGTCAAATAATATTAATGCGCCATTGGAGTTCAGTAATGATGTAGCACAAATCTAAGCTCAATCAAAATTTATTGTACGTATCTATTATTTAAAAAATATAATATTATATATTAGAACTTAGACTTATATGTGGGATTAATTTATAATAGAGTTGAATATAATTTTTATTTTGATTTCTCGGTTCGAGAGATATGAAATTATCTAATTGAATAATTGAATTTGATTTCTAATATACAGTTACGGGGTAATTTTCTTAGAAATAAATAATTGGGTTATAGTTAATTAGTACTATGATTGTAATAATATAATTTATTTTATTTAGGTTTATTTGATTGAATTATATTGAACTGTTAATTATATGAATTAATTTGCTTTGTTGGAGTGAGAATATATATATATATATTATTTTAATTGCGGCTAAAAAATTGGCTACAAAATATTTTTCATACATACAATTTATGAATTTATCTAAAAATTTAAATAGTTTTCATACGAGTGAAAAGTAGAGATTAATTTTTAATATTACATGAAAGTTTGAATAAGAAATTTAAATTAAATAATGGTAAATTCAGTGCGCCAGCACCAACGGTTGAACTGCTGTTGTTCGTTATTTTAAGAATTTTTAGGGGCTGCAGTTATCTCGATGGTAAATTTTAATAATTATCTGGGTTGAATAAATTTATGCGAACCGTACAAATTGCCCGTCACTGTCATTATAAATGGAATAAGTCGTAACGTTGTAAAAGTATGGGACAATGTTTTCATTAAAATTTTAGTTTAACAATAAGTGTTTCATTTACATTGAAAAGATTCTGAATGAGGAAAATTTTATTATTTGCACAAATTATAAATATTATTGATTTCTTAATTTAATATATTTGAAAAAAGGAATTACATGATTATAAGTTATAGTATTTATTTACGAATAAATTTAATGATTTTAAAATGTGTGTGCGTGTGTTGTAGAAGAAGAAAGTAATATAAGTAAAATTGATTTTTTTCGTACTTTTTGTATCAGGGTTAATTAAAATAAAGTTAGTGTTTTTAATTATCTCGAAAGTAAAAGAGTTAATTTAATATTTCTGTTATGTATCATAATAGTTATTAATAATGAATTGATGAGTTTATGTTGGAAGAAAATCCTAACTTTGGCATTGTTAGTTGTTACATTTTTTATTGGAATCTTTTTTTTTCTTTTCTTTTTTACGGACATTATTATTTCATACTTTTAAATATATTTATTCATTTATCCTACATCAAATTGAATTGGTTAGTGTTGAAATTTTAGCCTCGGACAAAAATTCATCTATAGTTTATTTAGTACTAAGATACTACGATATCGGTTTACATTTTCGCCGGTTCCGTCAGCGGGTAACGACGGTGATGTAAACTGTGTATAGTAGATACCGCGATACATCATCACCGGTACCATTAGATATACATCGTGCCCTGACTGTTTGGGGGTCCCAGCGTCACGTATACAATGTGAAACGCGAAGATTTAAATTTTTATTACTATTAATCAGTAAAATTAAATTATTTGTATTTCATAACAATTTTATTACTTTGTTGTAATATAATTTAACTTGACTGGATAAATTTAATGTAATACTAATTTAAAATTGGACTTTTAAAATTAGAATATTTAAATTTTCAGTAGTTTTAATCAATAAAATTAAATATTTTGTATTATGATAGTTAGACCGCATTTCCAGTATTTTCACATGGCCCGCGGGTGGTCTGGTCTGCCGATAGGATCCACGGTGGACAGTCGCATGAATTGGGGAAAACCGTAATTCGTTTTTTATGGCCATAAATCCGGTCGACGGGCTAACGATGCATACTGTCAATGTCGTACTAAGAGAAAGAAACAGTTGTGCGTTTGTCGTAAATTATGTTGAGTGCGAGCGGCGATTGTGTCGCGCCTTCGACTGACGATATACACACGAGCAGGCACTCGAGGCCCCAATAGTGTTTGGTTTCCTGGATCGCAGACAAAATATATATATATTGCCGGGTAAGTGGCCGAGGACTGTCGCGTGGTTTTCCACAGATCAGTTTGTTTTTCCTTTAGAGAATCGCGGGCCTCGGCGCAGACCAGATTACTGCAGCCCCCAAAGAGTCAGGGTACGATGTATATCTAATGGTACCGGTGATGATGTATCGCGGTATCTACTATATACAGTTTACATCACCGTCGTTGCCCGCTGACGGAACCGGCGAAATGTAAACCGATATTTTCGAATCTCAGTCCTAAGTAAACTATAGATGAATTTTTATCCGAGGCTAAAATTTCAACAATAATTATTATGATACATAACAGAAATATTAAATTAACTCTTTTACTTTCGAGATAATTAAAAACACTAAATTTATTGTAATTAACCCTGATACAAAAAGTACGAAAAAATCACTTTTACTTATACTAATATTACTTTCTTCTTCTACAACACACGCACAAACATTTTAAAATCATTAAATTTATTCGTAAATAAATACTATAACTTATAATCATGTAATTCCTTTTTTCAAATATATTAAATTAAGAAATCAATAATATTTATAATTTGTGCAAATAATAAAATTTTCCTCATTCAGAATCCTTTCAATGTAAATGAAACGCTTATTGTTAAACTAAAATTTTAATGAAAACATTGTCCCATACTTTTACAACGTTACGACTTATTCCACTTATAATGAAAGTGACGAGCAATTTGTACGGTTCGCATAAATTTATTCAACCTAGATAATTATTAAAATTTACCATCGAGATAACTGCAGCCCCTACAAATTCGTAAAATTAACGAACAACAGCAGTTCAACCGTTGGTGCTGGCCCACTGAATTTACCATTATTTAATTTAAATTTCTTATCCAAACTTTCATGCAATATTAAAAATTAATCTCTACTTTTCACTCGCATGAAAACTATTTAAATTTTTAGATGAATTCATAAATGGTATGTATGAAAAATATTTTGCAGCCAATTTTTTAGCCGCAATTAAAATAATTTATATATTCTCACTCCAACAAAGCAAATTAAATCATAATTAACAGTTCAATATAATTCAATTGCTATGCAACAAATCGTTGCTACTTGTATTGTCATCGTTATCATTTGCAAGTGTTTAATTAAAATGGAAAGATTGAACGGCTTACTGCAGGTTATGATTCGAAATGGTTGGAACGGCACAGTGACTCTGGCTCACATTATTTAATTAATAATATCAATTTATTTAGATCGAACGGTATAGTACTCATTTGAAAAACCTTTATTTTTGATTAAACACGTTTGTATATTTTGCATTTATAGAAGTCAACAAGCTGCAGCCGCAAGGAAGATGCGCACCGAGAAGATCGAAGCAGCGGAAGTCAGTCAAGAAATGCCCCATTTCATCATTGAGGCAGAAACGCAAGAGCAATCACGTGCACAGTCAAGCATCGAGGAAGGATTAACCATTACGGACTTCCGGTTCGTGGTAGAGCAGGTACTACTGATAGGGTACCACTCGGCAACGTTCGAATGCACCACGCAACATTTGCAAGTGATCGGGATGAAGCGCTCGGGATTCAGAGCAACGATAACTCTGAAATGCAAGATGTGCTAATATGAAGCGGAAGTGCACGGTCAAACGGCAGACAACAAAACAATGGACTTGCATTATACTGCGACCCTCGCTACAATCACTTCTGGAGGTGGTTACTCACAGATGAAAGAAATGTTTGCAACAATGAACATTCCATACATATCAAGGATGGAATATCGAAGACGTCATGACGACATTGTTGAAGAATTGTCAAGTCTTGCTGAAGCAGAAATGCTAGCAGCGGTAGAAGAGGAGAAACAATTAGCCGTCCGCAGAGGCGACGTTTCAGTTTCCGGTATCCCTTTCATCCCCGTCGTGGCTGACGGCAGCTGGATGAAGAGATCGTACCATACTGGAAGGTATGACTCCTTGTCCGGTATTGGTGCAATAGCGGGATACCACACAAAAAAAGTGTTATTTGCAAGTGTGAAAAATAAAGTGTGTTTGATTTGCCACAACGCTTCGAAGAGGAAGGAAAGCCCCAGAGAACATAGATGCTTCAAGAACTGGGGACGAAATCAGACGTCCACGAGAATGGAGAGTGCTGCAATTGCTGAGGGTTTCCAGACCAGCATAGAAAAAAGAGGTCTGATATATAATATCTTGATTGCCGATGGCGACAGCAGCGCGTATAAAAGGATTTTGGATTGTGATCCATACAAGGCAGAGATGGTTCGTGTTAAAAAGATTGAGTGCACGAACCATTTATTGCGCAATTTTTGCAACAAAATGAAAGATGTTGTAAAGAAGACTCCACCTGGCATTTATCGAAAAGCCGTGGAAAATAACATTCGTAGACTGCGCACGGGTGTTGTGAAGGCTGCAGTTTACAGATCGAAGGAAAATCTTCCGACCCACCAAAAAATAAAAAATTTGCAAACGGATATACTAAATATTCATAGCCACGTTTTCGGAGAGCACAAGGAGTGTCGAAGACTAGGATATTTCTGCGACCGCCCAGCAAACACGGGAGAAGACAACTTGGTACCGCATCTCAAGAAAATCGGCATATATAACCGGATGCATGAGATCTTCCGTCCATTGATGCCTCATGCTGAAAGTTTATTATATAATACTACAAACAATTCAGTTGAGAACCTCAATGCCATCATTGCAAAATATACCGGTGGGAAAAGGATAAATTGGGGCCAGAGAGGGTCATATTCTGCGAGATGTGCAGCTGCTGTTGTACAGCACAACACGCAAAAACTAATATCAAAGGTAATAGAGGGCAAGGGTGCGAAGCCGCCGAAATTGATAGAAGAATTAGAAGAAGGAAGGAAAGGCAGTAATGAAAAAGGAAAGGAAAAGGCGAGTAAGTCTCCGAAGAAGGTGAGAAACCCGTTTTGTTCAACAACGGACCCGGATTATGGAGTTAGCGCAGAGAAACCGGATATGGAGCAACATCTATTTAACTTTGAAAAAGAAAGGCACATGGAGATGCTGCAGGATTGGCAGACGAATCGAAAGAAAATAGAGAGGGATACGGTAGAACAAAATAAAAGCCACGAGTGGCATACATACCGATCCAAATTACTTACAGCGTCGAACTTTGGCATAGTGTGTCGGCGAAGGAAAACAACCAACTGTGGAAATTTGGTAAAGTCACTGCTGTATCCAAACATATTGAATCTGCCTGCCATTGAATATGGTCGGCAGTGTGAGAATATTGCCCGCGAACAACTTGCGAAGGAGGAAGATGTGGAAATCCGCAAATGCGGTCTCTTCATTGATGCAGAGATACCATTTCTGGGGGCAACTCCGGACGGCATAATTCACGACGATGGTATCGTGGAAATTAAATGCCCGAAGACGGCAGAAAAGTTCTCGCCAGAAGAAGCGATAAAAAATATTCAACCCGTACGAAGAATATTTGAAGATGATGCAGGTACTGCATTACGCAGAACCCATCACTATTTTTACCAAGTGCAGGGACAACTGCACATAATAGGTCGACAATATTGTCTGTTTTGTTTGTGGACACCAAAGGGTATGAAAACCATAAAAGTAAGCAAAGACGACACATTTTGGCAGAATGAAATGAAATCGAAATTGTCGCGATTCTACGTCCATTGTATGTTGCCCGAAATATTGGACAGCCGCTACATTAGGAACATGAGTATCCGAGAGGCCACAGAAACGGAGTACAAAAAACCAATTGTGATTAGCACGAAACTAATTAAAAAACCTCAAGCGAACCCACGCAATGTAGGGTCGCACACTTAGTGTGCGCCTTCGCTGATTCTTTCAGCGAAGGAAAATTTAAAAAGATCTTAGCTCGCGAGTCATTAGATTCGCTCGAGCGTACCCACGCAATGTCGGGTTGCACACTTCGTGTGCGAATTTTTCCTTGCATGTTGCAGATGATGTTCATGCGGATCGGCAGTGAGGTGTGCTTGCGATGCTACCATTGACAGCGCCAATGCGGTTGAGGGAACGACCGACAATGTTCTGGCCAGAAGGAAAGAAATCGCTCTGGCATTCAACGCCGGGAAAACTGTAGGTATATGCAATATATATGTACGATGAAATGTATATTCATAATGTATGTACTTCTAATTCTACTTCCGTGTTACAGTCGCAGTGGAAGACCATTCTCGGCAAATTAGCTCGGGAGGCGGAAACCATCTCCCTTTTGTCCGGAAGGTAAGAAATCGCTCTGGCATTCAACGCCAGGAAAACTGTGGGTATATGCAATATATATGTACGATGAAATGCATATTCATAATATATATACTTCTAATTCTGCTGTTATGTTACAGTCGCAGTGGCGAAATATATTAGGCCAGCTGGCTCGGGGGACAGCTAGGCCTAACCTGGCGAACCTAGTGGCTCCTAATGTAAGTAAATGAAAAATACTTTTATATATAATTTAATATAGTAATATATGTATAATAACAAATAATAATAATAATATATACTTATACGTTGCAGAGAGAGCTGAAAAAACTTTTTAAAAGAACTGTTTATGGCCCCCAGAAGAGGGGCAATGAAAAAAGAAGAGGAAGAGGAGGAAGAGGAGGGAGAGGAGGGAGCGCCAAATATATCGTTAATTTTTATTAAATGAAAGTTTGAATAAAAAATTTAAATTAAATAATGGTAAATTTAGTGCCAGCACCAACGGTTAAACTACTGTTATTCGTTAATTTTAAGAATTATTAAATTTTTAAAGACTGATTTGGTATTAAGTAATTTTTGGGGGCTGTTGCCCGTCACTTTCGTTATAAATGGAATAAGTCTGTTTTCATTAAAATTTTAGTTTAACAATAAGTGTTTCATTTACATTGAAAGGATTCTGAATAAGGAAAATTTTATTATTTGTACGAATTATAAATATTATTGATTTCTCTCTTAATTTAATATAATTGAAACCTGATTACCTGATTATAAATTATAGTATTTATTTGCGTGTGTTGTAGAAGAAGAAAGTAATATTAATATAAGTAAAAGTGATTTTTATACTTTTTGTATCAGGGTTAATTAAAATAAAGTTAGTGTTTTTAATTATCTTTTAATTATCTTTTTAACTTGAATAATTCCGTGTACGAACAGAATTCAACGAATGATTCGCAAAGCTGATTTAATAATAAATAATCGCGTTAAGGTACGTAAAGGATTTGTTTTTTAGAAAAATATGAAAAATATTATCGATAAGAAACTCACCCATTTAGTTGAGGATGCATTTGCTGACTCGTACGAACTGACCTTGTACAACGAACAGCTGATCCCAGGTCAATGACCGCAACATTCGAGGGATACTGTCGGCGGAACCTCTGGTATGGTTATTTGCGAAGTTCACTTACACTGCACTGTCACCAAACACTGATCAGTTATTTAATCACTGATAATCCGAATCACTTGTGGATATTTAAGAAAGATCACTGAGACTCGTTCGCGGATAATCGTTTATTCGACGCGTTCGTTCGGAAGTCGACGTTTCACTGCCGAAAAATTCGGGCCCTGACTGTGGGTCCTTGTTGTTCGTCGTTCGGCCGTCCGAGGAAATGACACTCGATACCACTTTCTTTGCACGGCCATTAATTACGTTCTAAGAGCGCAGGGTGACAGCGGGTCGAACACAGTTTACGTCTCGGCATATCTTGTTTATTTCATTTGGCGGTACCCTGCGCTTCGAAGAAAATGGTATCGGGGGTTATTTCCTCGGACGGCCGAAAGACGAACGACAAGGGCCCACGGTCGAGGCCACGATTTTTTGGCAGTGAAACGTCGACTGCAGAACGAACACGTCGAATAAACGATTATCCGCGAACGTGTCGTATAAACGATTATCTGCAAACGCGTCTCAGTCATCTTTCGTAATATCCACAAATGTTTCGGATTATCAGTGATTAATTAAGTGATCAGTGTTTGGTGACAGTGCAGTGAAAGATCAGCTGTACGTTGTACAAGGTCAGTGCCCTTCGACATCGTGAATTTCAGCCAGCAAATGCATCCTCAACTAAATGGGTGAGTTTCTTACTGATAATATTTTTCATATCTCTCTAATAAACAAATCCTTTACGTCCCTTATTTATTATTAAATCAGCTTTGCAAATCATTCGTTAATCTTCACTGTACACTTTGCATAAAAATTTCATATGGTACACACGTGGTGTCATGCACACCAGAAAATTAAAACGGCTGTCACGGTTAAACTACATATTATTTCGGGTCCGAAAAATTAGTAAATATTCTTCAGACGTTCTAAAGTAAAGGAGAACAGCGTTTTTCTTAAAAATATCACTGTTATGTAGTAAAAAAAATCCGGAAATTTCTCGTCTTGTGACTTGTTCAATACTTCGAACGCGGCTCGAGTCCGTCCCGACCTTCTGTCAAAGCCTCGTGCTGCGGACTCTCTCGCGGACCCTCTCCCTCGCACCGTCACCTCTCATTGGCCAGTGTTTTTCGTTAATAACTCATAAACAAAGCCCCAGATTGCATTTTCGCAAAGGAAAAAGTTACTTCAAATGACTTCAGCTACCCCTCATTTTCGGCTGTTAAAATAATTGTGGGACACCCTGTATATATTTTTTCAATACATGTTAGTTTTACAATAAAATTTTCATAATTGTATAATTTTTCTGACAATGTTCGTCAACGGGTTGTACTCGACGATGCAGTCGTGTATCATCAGGCAGTATGCGGCTATCGAAGGCAGGACATCCTTTTGACATTCGAATTCGATTCGCACGTCGATGGTTGAATTTTCGAGCGCTTCGTTTTGTCGCGAGCTATCGATGACGACGAACAGTTTCCATAATAGGACTCTTGAAATTTGGCGTATATGTCGTAGAGCAACGCGTATTTATCTTTTTCGAAATCTATATTTAAATCGTCGTAAGGATACATTTCCGAGTTCAAGAATATTGGATAAGAAGCACGAATCGAATTGGGTAGCGTTTTTCTTTAAATCATTTTTCCTTTCGGTTTCTAACGCGAATATCACGTATCGCTGTTTTTCCATTTGCGGAGCTGTTTTTATCGCCCACGTGTGCTTCGTGGTTGTTTGCAGCATCGAATATTTATACAGTTCCCACGAACAGAAACTCATGCTGAACGATCTTTCGCTCTCAAGAATACGCAGCATCGACAACTTTTGTATTTCGTCCAAAGCGAAGCGCGGCATTCTCCATTGAACTTTAGGCAATTCCAGGACAGGTTCCGCATTGTCGGACCAGCTTTGTAGCGCGTTAGCGTCGTTGCGCACGCGAATCAAAATCAATTCGTGCCGAGCATTTATTACAACGCGTTTGTAATCTTCGCAGAAGCCTAGCAATGTCTTCATAGGCACGCAAAAGTTGAAATTTAGCAAATCCGTAAGCGTTGCGATGAAAGTTTCCCTCCGTTGATCGTCGTTTCTGTACATCCAGCATGCGTTGGACAGCGCGTTGCTCTTCGTAATGTTCAGACTGACGTAATTGTTCAAGGTCGTCGTTGTATCGGGATTTCTGGACCGATCGATTTCCACTCGTAACGTACCTCGTCGAACATAAACCCTACCGCATTGTTGTCTAGAGCCATCTTGTCGTTGGTAGATCCTCCTGGTAGGCTGAGTCTTCCCTCCACGTATAGGAAGCTTTTACACGGAAGAGTGTACCAGTCTTGATGTTGAATGGGTATTCTTATCTCATCGCTATTTTCAAACGCTGTGTTGACGCACGGATTGTAGGTGTGCAGGTCGATCTTAGTTATTCGATCATCGAAGATTGGTGCCACGGATATGTTCAAAATGTCGTCGGGCATGGTGGTGAAGCAAGTTCGATTACTTGGTAACGATGAATCCCAAAGATCGTAGATATTCCACTTTTCGCGCGGTTAGTTTTCTTGTCTTCTTCTCCTAACTATTGTTGTTGTTATTTCGAAACGGCGCACCGTTTTTTATGTTCGACGTATTCGATATCGTATTATTATTATGAATTAACATAACGGTTATGTCAAGGTTATGAGACGGTTCGACGAACGTGCATCCGTACCGTGATTTCTTCGTTTCGAAAATCAATCAATTGTCCAGACTGGAAGGTAAATCACTCGTGCTGGCGTTTCCAATACGTTATACTCCGGCGACACGTTGGGCGCGAATTCGTGTATCATGTGAAACAGTTTCCCGTTATCGTACGAACCGATGGTTACGTTGCATTCTATTCGAATATTATTCGTGTTAATGATATTTACGGAAGTGTCCGATACATGCCACGCGTTCGGTGACAGAATGCGATTCCTAGAGAATCCTAGGATAGGACCCACGGTGTCAGGTTTCGTAAAATCTATCTTATATGCACTTTTAATTTCGCTTTTCATAGTGCTGTTGTTCGCTCGTAGGATTAGTGGATATTTTACATCGTTGTTATCTTTTATTGGCGAAGGATACCGCGCGCTTATCTCACGCCTCAAGTAAGCGTTGAACACCTCCAGTTCGTGCGAACCGTCCGGGATGATTATCTCCTCACCCTCGTCACCGAAATAGAATTTATTGTTTCCGATATTTGAACTGATGTATGGTATCGTGTAATAAGTTTGCAAATCGAGCAGGCCCAGTTCGTAATCAGTATTGTGGAAATATAATATATAGGCGGTAATTACTTGGACGATAACACGCTACTTCTTCCCAATAACGTGAACGTGTATGACATCCTTGCGATGAACTATATCAGAGTTCCTCGCAGAAATTTCACACACAATTGTCCGCACACGCTTTCGTCGTAACTTTGATAAATCTTGTGATTGTACGAGATCGCCGCGTTCGGTCCGAAATAACGAATCAATTGGATCGGTGGTCGAAGATCTCCAAAACTATCGAAGTAACTGACTTGCGAACTATGCTTTATATACGGGACCCATTGGGTTTCTGAACCATGACCGCTATACAGATTCACTATTCCTCGTTCGTTTACCCATACTTGTTTCGGCAATTCATCGCGCATGAAAATTCCACGGCCCTTCATAGCGCGATTGTGTTGTCGCGCTTCTTCCAATTGTTCCTTCGCAGCTTTCGCATCGTTTATCGTTTTGATCACCCCAGCAGCGCCATCTGTCAACGCTCCCAAAGCTCCCAAAGCAGGTAACAACAGCGGTAGAAAACCGCCTCGTTTGGCGATCAGTAGAATTCTATCGACACTGTTTCTACTACCATTTTTTCTCTTTCCTTTGACCGCTTGTCGGTCCTCCTCCTCCTTCTTCTTCTTCAGACCCATACCTAACCTCATCAGAATTGTTTTTATCAGTCCGTAACGGTATTCAGAGCTGTTTTTTACCAGTCTGTAACGGTATATGGAGCTGTTTTTACCAGTCTGTAAACGGCATACGAAGCTGTTTTTACCAGTCTGTAACGGTATACAGAGCTCTTTTTACCAGTCCGTAACGGTATATGGAGCTGTTTTTACCAGTCTGTAAACGGCATACAGAGCTGTTTTTACCAGTCTGTAACGGTATAGAGAGCTGATTTATGAGTGTGTAACGGTATACAGAGCTGTTTTTACGGTATACAGTCTGTAAATAGTATATGTCGCTATTACGTCAAGGTTTGTTTTATTTTTCTGTTGATTACGAAAAAAAGAAAAAATGTGCGTACGTCAGCTTACATGGAGAAGCGCTCTATCATTGGAGTACGAGGAGACTGATATCTACGATGCTCGAGCTCTCGTGTAAATATTTTGTCGTTTGAGAGGGAATTTTATCACTAGAAAACAGAGCGAGGGGGGCATGCGTTTCGTACGACAGTCCTTGATTATCTGAGTTCCGACCTGCCGCATGTTCGACGACCACGATGAGATAATTCGGAAACACGTATCTTTGTTACCGAGTATTATACGGTGCGTGATAAGCGGCCCGTCAGGATGTGGTAAAACGAACGTTATGATTAGTCTGTTGGAGAGTCCGAATGGGCTGCGATTCGCAAACGTGTACGTGTATTCGAAATCGCTGCGTCAACCATAGTATCAATACTTGAGCAACTTGCTCTCGTCCGTGGGGGATGTAGGTTATTTTGCCTACTCGGACAACGCGGACGTGATTCCCCCAGCAGATGCTCGACCGAATTCAATATTTATCTTTTGACGACGTTGTTTGCGACGAACAGGATGTCATGAGAGAATATTTCGCGATGGGCAGACAATCGCACGTCGTTTGTTTCTATCTGTCGCAATCGTACGCTAGAATACTCAAACATTTGATCCGTGACAATGCGAATCTAGTGATTCTATTCAATCTAGATGTCACGAATCAGTGACACGTTCATCAGGATCATGCGAATACAAATATGTCGTTCGAAACGAGCAACGCACTTTGTTGGAGGTGTTGGGGACACAAGTATGGATTCCTTGTTATCGGCAAAGACAGTCCTGCGAATCGTGGTCGTTACTGGTGCGGATTTAACGAATTCGTCGTGCTGTGATCGGGGGCTCATTTGGACTGCAAGAGTCGTCGGATTCGCATCGTACCGCTCGATATGTGTCGGTCTAAGGAAAATCGGCGAGCCGCGATCACCAAAGAAATAGCCAAGACCAGTGACGTCATACGTAAGAAGAGTTTAGCCCCGAAGGTTTGGAAAATGGATACGGAGTCGAACATTGAGACGGATTTGCGTTCGTTCGTGGAGCCGTTGAAACAGCTGATTCAAAATACAGCTACGGAAGCGAACGATAATACGCCGTTCGTATGCATTTGAAGAAGAAAAAGAAAATATATTCCTCTGTTCCTACCAACGATGACATTGACTATGTGTTGTACGACGACGAAGACGATAACGACGGCGACGACGACGATGGCAACGACGGTGGCAACAGTGACGATAACGAGGCGGGTGGCAACAAGGCGCTCGAACCGATACCTACGATACTTTCGGCGCAACAGGAGAAAGCTTTCGAATCGTCTCCTACGGCCTCGTTGGAATCATCGGTGCGAAACATTTTGAAAAGTCCTGAAACGCACCGCGCCGAATACGAACATTTGTTCAACAATTTTGGACCTTTAGCGATTTCTTTAGCGGACCACCGAAAAATTTGGACGACGTGTACGGAGTGTATTTTCACAATGACAAACTGATGCTTGTAAACACCACGTTTGATGTTTAAAGCAACGACGATATCGTTATCAATAAAATTAGGTACAAGGGAACACCAGGTCTCTACGAATTGATATTCAAAAGAATACCCGACGAGAACCTGTACACCGAGGCCGATAAGAATATTTACAAAAACATTCTCATCGCTACGCGCGCGCATCAACGAGGTAACCAGATAATGGGTGCTGCTCATCTGCAGGGCACGTGAGCGCGAAACGTGCGTTGACTCGAAAGTCCGTTATACGGATTAGTTATTTATGACCAATAAAGATTTCTCGTCCCATAGTTTGCGGGTCTTCCGCGTTTTTAGCTAGTCGTCGGTGAACAGCCTAAGAGTACACTTGTTGTCTCTAAGTTCTCACGAGCAAGCCTCTAGATTAGATCTTGTGTGTTCAATAGATAATCAACAGGTTATGGGCCCCAGCACGCTTCCACTGCGCCGCTAGTGTATTTATTCGGACACATTCAAGTGCATAGTGGTGTGACGTGTGTTTAAAGAATAACGTGCGACACATCATCTTTATCATGGCCAATAAAGATTCAATTGATCTGATCAACCTGGACGGAACGAACTACCCGATGTGGAAATTCGGTATTTCATTCCCGTTGGAGGCAAAAGATCTTTCTGGCTTTGTGAATGGCACAGCAGCAGAGCCTAACCGCACAGGAGTGGACGACTGGAAGAGATGGAACAAATCTCAAGCACAGGCTGCTGTCATTCTCCTTGGATCTGCAGATAAGAGACTACATCCAAATTTGATTAACGGCGCTGATCCAAAACAGATTTGGACAAAACTCAAGGATTTGTATAGTGACTCAAGTGAAGACACTAAACAAAGTGCATGGCAAGAATACTATGCGTTCCGATTTATAGATGGAGAATCTATCGCTCTTCAAGTTCAGCGATTTGGATGCATCTGTAAGAGATTAGCGGATGCAGAAGAAGAACTCTCCGATGCCGCTGTGGAATCTAAGCTGTTGAGTTGCCTAACTTCCAAGTTTTCTGCATTTAGAATGGCATGGGAATGTACTGCAAAAGCGGAGCGAAAGAAAGAAAATCTGATTGCCATGCTCATCCACGAGGATAAACGACTCTCTGAAGCCGAAGGAGAGAACGGGTCATCTCTTGTAGTTCGAGTGCAAGCGCTCGAATCGAAGAAGTATGCGGACGAGAAAGATGCAAAAAGGAACAGTAAATTCAGCAAAAGCGAAGCAAAGATGAGGATAGAAGACCTCAAGAAAAGAACAACACGTAATTGCTGCAAAGGAAAGGGTCATTGGGTGAGAGTGCCCGAAGAGAGGACAAAAGAAGCGAACTGAAGACGCAACAGAGTCGAAATTAATAGATTCCACTTACATCAGTGAAGTCACGGCGTATTCTTCGCAAACTACTAACAGTGATAGAGACATATGGATCGCGGATTCTGGAGCGAATATGCATATGTCGTATTGCAAAGACTTGTTTACCTCGCTTGTATCGTTGACCAATAATCATTTTGTGAAAATAGCAGATGACAAAGTGTTAGAAGCAGCAAGAAGAGGAACGATAGTGGTATTAGAGAAAGTGAACAATCGAAATCAAGAAAGAAGAGTTGAAAATGTTTTATATGTGCCAGAGTTGAAACGAAATCTTTTTTCAATTGATACGATAATTGATAAACAGTACTCATTCCATGCATATGCGAAGAGATCCGAAGTTCGTGATAAGCATGGAAATCTCTTCTCAATTGGTGTACGGTACGGCAAGCTATTTCGGACGTTATTTGAAGTGAAAATTCCTCCGGAACAGTGCAATAGTGCGATTTCGACTAATTCGCAAGTACAAAGACTAAAACTTGGATACGAGAGGATGGGACATATGAATGTTCGAGCCTTGTATACAACGAGCAAAGTGTACAATGAACAGAGTTTTTTAATAAACAATGTCAACGATTCTTTGAATTTAACGCCGATACCTCAGAAAAAGCGACAGAAACGAAAAATGGTACTGGGTCTCGAGGTTGGTACAGACATCGCCGAAGAACAGTCGGGAGCAACCCAAAACGAGACACCTGTTAGACAATCTAGAAGAATAGCGCAATTGAAGATCAAAGAAGAGGCTGATAAAAAGTAGAATCCAGGAAGAAACTTTAAAAGATAACAAAAAAAAGAGAAAAAAATATTCCACGGAGAATATGCTATGGAAGACGATGAAGAAGAACATCCAAAGTGATATGTGTGTGTTTTTTGGTGTTGTCGACGAAGTGCGAGTGTTTTAGCATTGTACGTTGATGACGGTTTAGTAATAAGTAAGAGTCAATGTGCAATGCGATACATGTAAATGTTCCTGAGGAACCAGGTTTATGTCTGCGAAAGAATGTATCGAATGAGAAGTTTGATAGTGTGCCATATAGAGAGTTGATTGGATCTTTAATGTTTATTGCAAGAGTGTCTCGTCCCGATATAGAATATTCAGTTAATTATATGAGTCAATTTTTCGAATCTTACGGTAGAGAGCATTGGAATGCTGCTAAAATAAGAATAAGATATTTGATGGCTACGCAAAATTTCGGGATAATATATGGATGCAGTGGCAGTCAACGTGATTTAGTTGGTTATACCGATGCAGATTTTGCTGGTTGTATCGATACGAGAAAAACTAAGAGTAATAGAACATACATATTAAGTGGGAGTGTAAATGTAAAAGCATTTTCAATGCTGTTGAAAATAGGTAATTTCTAAGTTTTACGGCCTTGTCCGTTTTTTTAAGGTAAATCGGCCCTTGCTGTCCATCTGCAGGGCACGTGAGCGCGAAACATGCGTTGACTCGAAAGTCCGTTACACGTCGGTGAGCAGCACTCGTTGTCTCTAAGCTCTCTCGAGCAAGCCTCTAGATTTGATCTTGTGTGTTCAATAAATAATCAACAGTTACAAGTACAAAAATATCATAGGACCGATGTTTTCGACGTTGCGCGGAAAGGGTATACAAATTCCAACGATGATGCGTGTAACCAACCATCCAATCGATTACGTGCATTGGGTCGATCCAAACGAGCTGGTGGATCGTTTGAGATTGCTGATGCCATCGAAAAATACCGGACACACCGGTCACGACAACGAAATAATATCCATAATCGAAGAACTTCGGTAAGCCGGATTGATTATAAATTAAATAGTCGGATACTCGTTACTGCAATAATGAATGAAATGCCTGTTGATAAATTTAACAGGTGGTTCGATAGAACGAGCATTCGTTGGAATTGCTGCGAAACCAATCAAACGATATCCGTGGACGAAAATTGGGACGATAGATTTACAAATATTGTGTTGAGACTCGACCACGTTTGCCAACAAATATATCAGATTAAACAACAACAACAACAAGAGCTGCTCGAAATATCGTCGAAAGAGCAGAAGATAATGATTGAACCGAGAAACGAGAAAAATGTTGCGGCAGCGGCAGCAGCAGCAGCAACCGAAGAAACTTAGGTAGCATAAAGTTAAACGAACAATTCATTCATCTTTCGTTTTGAAGCGACCGCGAACTCGATAAAGCAAGAGAGAGAGGTGTCAGTGGTAATCATGAGCGACGAGAAAGTAAAGTTGGTGAACGAACTGCATGCTCCAAGGAGGCGTTTCTTCCCGCGCAGGCGAGTGATCGTGCGAGGACTCGACGATCTTTGGCAAGCCGACATCATCGAGGTTCAACGATATGCTAGAAACAATAGGGGACATCAATACATTCTCACAATAATCGATACATTTAGCAAAAATGCTTGGGCAGTCCCACTGAAAAGTAATAATGCCAACGACGTGTGCAAAGCTTTCGCGTCGGTGTTGAGAAAGTACGGTAGAATACCATACAATTTGCAAGCCGATATGGGGAAAGAGTTTTACAATAAAGATTTTCAAGAATATCTGAGAAAACGCAACGTCAAGCACTATTCCACGTACAGCACCATGAAAGCATCCATAGTCGAGCGATTCAATCGTACGCTGGAGAACAACGTGTGGAAATTCTTCTCGTTGAGCGGAAAGTATCAATGGATCGACGAGCTTCCCGCATTGATCGAAAATTATAATAATCGAAAACATCGTACCATCCGTATGCGACCAGCGGCCGTGAATCGTAAAAATGCGAAGACTCTCTTGTCCATCGTTTACAGCAACGTTAAAATCGCCGGTCCTGCGAAATTCAATGTTGGCGACTACGTGCGTATAAGCAAGTTCAAAACAGCGTTCGACAAAGGAAAAATGCCGAACTGGTCGATGGAAGTATTTAGGATCATTGCGGTGAAGCGAACCAATCCCGTCACATACCTGTTGACCGACTCGAAGAACAAACCTATCGCCGGGGGATTTTACGAACACGAAATGCGCGCTACCAAGTATGCCGACGTGTATTTAGTGGAAAATGTATTGCGTAGAAAAGGAAATGAAATATACGTAAAATGGTTGGGACCCCATTCGTCGCATAGTTCTTGGATAAAAAATCATCTGTACTTTAATCATATGTAATGTATTTTTCTTTTTATTGAAGAAAATAAAAAAATTACACTTTTAAACTTTGTATTATTATTTTTTTTTATTCATCGTTATCGCCGCCACTACACTTGTTGTCGTCGTTACCACATCCGAAAGATGCGTACCTCGCTGAGCGCACAGTGGTCCAATCAAATCGTTGGCGTCTCCGCCCTCGTTGTCGTGGTCGTTGGTGGGGCAATAGAGACATTGTTCACTAAACATAAAGCGACTCGTAACTATTCGCTTCGCGTGTTGCAAGAAATAACGCGGATCGATATGCTCGACGTTGATCACGATGCTGGTCGATATGCGATTCTGAAACGCCGACTCGATGTTCTCCCAACGAAGAGTCGATGCTCTCGCGCGAACGCTTCTGTACAAACCTCTGCCAACGCGAGACGAAAACCGATGACACAGCGCAGCGTTCAATGTCTGCATGCGACACACGATCGAGAGTAAGTTCGATTTTACACTTGTGGATCCTCGGTTTATTTTCTCGATGTTCATGCATTCTCAACCGCAAACACTCGATGTACGATTTCGGCCATTCACGAAACTCGTCGACAGTTCGGATCAACGTCGACATACGAGTCATTAATTGAACCATATCTTTGCACACTTGCGTCATCTTACGAAAATTTACTGACAAAGCAAACTTTTCAATTTCAATTTAACGTCTTCGGTTAAATTACCAGTTTTAACAAACTTGACTAAACTCTGCATCAACCAACCGTTGCGACTCTCTCCCATCCCGATGGTATCTAGTAACGCGTAAACGTCGCACGAAAGAAAATATCTTGGATGTTGCGAGAGATTGCAAGGATGGCACGCTCGCGATGGATGTTGCAAACGAACAAACTTCCATAACGATTCGTGACTGAATAGCAAATTTAGCGAAAGAAAATTCAATAAAATGAGCAAACTGATACCATGGGAAGATAACGCGTTCGAGAGTCATCCGGAATGCGATAAAAAACGTTGCATAATTAAATTTCAATATGACGAGAAAACCGCTTTAGAAAATGTGTCCAGACTCGTTACAAATGCTGCCGAAGAGAGAGAGTGAGTTAGAGAGAAATACCATTGCGATGCGTCTACACCTCTCTCTCTCTCTCTCTCTCTCTCTCTCTCTCACTCCAAAACATCTGCTACAATGTAAAAATGCAAGAGCGATAAAAACGCTGCATAATTGAATTCATAAGATGAGAAGACCGGGAGGTAAGCGACTATCGATAACGCTTACGAAATGCGAAATCAAGAGACACCCCCCTCCCCTCATCCCGGAGCTCGTCGCGGCTGAATTCCCCCTCTTGACCCGCGGTTGCACCGCTTAGACCCCCCCCCCCACCTTGCCCCGCGGTTCGGCTCGCCGCGGATGGACCCACCCCTTGCCCAGCGGTTCGACTTACCCCTCGAGCAACATGGCTTAGAACGTTGCTACCTAACCTACTGATTAATAAACAAAATGGAGACCACAAAATACAGTTAGTGTCGTCGTTGTGAGTCTTAAGATGGGCTATGCCTGGGTCCTATGTGGACTATACTAGCCGCTCTCTCGACGGGTGCCGATGGTCTGGCTCTACCCTCGTTCGTTATCGTGACAGGGGAAGACAACGTGCTACTCCCACTGCCACCTCGAGTCCAACCCAATCCAGGCACTCTTGACGGAGTAGTGTTAAAGTCAATTTATCTCCGCAAGAGGGGCTTCAGCCTGGCCCGAGGGGACGAACCCCGAGGGGTCCGCCCAGCATGCCGTTCGAATGGCGGAGTGGACAAGTCCACATCTGCCCGCCACTCAAGTCGGACACGGGACGACTCCAAAGCTAGCGCCGCCTGATAGGAAGCGCAAGCTGGGTCCCGCGACTTGTGTTCACTAGCCCACCCTCTGTCCTTGCAATTACAGCAGACCGGAGGTTCACTCTTCTTGCTACAGAGCGTGAAGGTATGCCCCTTTTGGGAGCAGTGACCGCACACATCCTCCTTGAATTTACAATGCTTCGAGGTATGCCCGAAGCGTTGACAACGGTAGCACCGAAGCACCTGGACGAAATCCCGTACACGACAGGAGTTCCATCCGAGGTAAACTCGGCTACCCCTCTGCTTCAGCCGCTGAACATTCTGCGGACTGACGGCAACGACCCAGTTGGCAGTATCCGGGGTCTTGCCAGCCATGCGGCTGACCCGAATTCCCGAAGGCACATCCTTCTGGTTCGCATCGCAGAGGTTTTGCCTCCAAATTTTCACCACATGCTGCGATTGTGGCCGTCTTCCCGCTTCCGGAGAAGCTCTTTTGCAGTCGACTTTGGCCACTTGGGCGTAAGTCGGCTGCGCGGCATTGCAGGCCGTCTTCGGGAGAGTTCCCTTGGACGGCCCAGGTCGCATCGCACTCATTACGGCAGGACGCGCTTTTAGGTCCGCCCTGACCGCGGCGAGTTGCCCTTCGACGAAGCTATTCCGTTGAATAAGCTCCTGAACCAACTCGTTGAGTGCCTCAACCTCGGCGAGTATCTTTGACCCGGACTCCTTGTTGACTTTCGACTCGGGTCGAAAGCAAAAGGTCCGTATTTCGGACCCTCGCCTAAAGGCTTCATCTCTTACGAGATCGAGAGGCCGTACCTTTTGCCCGGAGAACGTCCCCTTCGGTCTCCTGGCCCGGTTTACTGCGGCCTTGCCGGTGGGTGCGCCCGGCTTTGCTCGCTTCGACTTTTTGGTGATGGTTTGCCAACCGTCACCTTTAGGGTCCTCGACACGCTCGGGTGCCGACTGCACCTTCACGAGTGACGTGTCTCCGACTCGTTCGATTACTACCACGTTACTGGTGTCCGGCGCACCTTCTACCGTGGGTCGGTTTTCACCGAGACCGCTCGCGTGGGAGTCACACATCTTTGCAAGATCACACGAGGACTGGCGATATTGATCACCTTCCCGGATCTTGTCTTTCTCACAGACGCGGGGGGACTGACAGCTGCATTTGCAGTTCCCGCGTCTGCGGCGACGGCTTCACTCCGAGTAGGAGCTGGACCCGTCGTCTTTGGACGCTTGGTTGTTTTTGTTTGTTTTTCATTTTCGTTAAGACCCATAATATGTCTTGGTCTTTCATCCAGTGCGCTCCCCAGCCACCACCGACCCGCACAATTTGGAACCCGCCAAAGGCTGAGTTAGGGCTACGCACCGGATATAGTCTGCTGGCTGGGTCGGTTTCCTTACCCAGCCCGTGTCCTTGCCCAGCAGAACCCACTTGCCGAAGCGTGTGGTCGTTCCAAGCCGATTGACTGGACCAGGGCTACTTTTCTCGTCCAGCCGCCCATCTAGCCGAAGCAGAGGCCAAAGGTACGTGTTGGGGACGTCTCACCCGCAGGAGAGGGCCCCCTCAGATCCCAGGATCCTCTTTTCCGACGACAAGGGTCGCCACGCACGGCAAACACGTGGGAGACAGCAGTCGGAGAGGCTGCCTCTTCCTCTCCACCACACTTCGTTCAGTTCGCTGCGTATTTGAGAACACGAGCTATCCAGCGGTACCTTTTTCGTGGAGGCTCAAGTGTGGCTAGGGCACGTTTGCCCCTTGCGGCCTGGGTTGCCCAGGGGATTGATTGCATCCCTTGTATTCCTGAGCCCAGCGGAGTGTTGTCTAGTGGCGTGTTCCGCCCACGAAAAACGGTCTGAAAAACCGTTTAACGTGAACTGGGGAACTGATGCCACGAGTGACAACAGTTCCCCAGTCGGAAGTCATACAGCACATACAGTGCTGTACAAAGAACACGCCACAGCCCGTATGCTAAATCAGGGCCTCGCCATTATGCGAAGTACTACATGTACGACGCACTGACGGTCTCTAATGCCTTCATCGCCGATACACCAATCGACTCGGCCGATCAACCCTCCTACCCGAGGGCTAGTTCGGGGGTTATCTCCCGCCCTGGGTGGCCACAGACCGCCACCGCCACCACAAAATACACGCCGTATTACGGGGTGTAGGGTGGCGGAAGAGGTCGAGACACTATCTGTCCACAGATACATAATTCTCGGCCTCTCCGCCGCCCCGCCATCGACATCCTGAAGTCGCTCCGCCGATGAGGTTTCGCCTCAGCCGTGTCCGTGTTTAAAACCTAAATCGTGTATTTCGCATGAGTTTGAAGCTAAATCGTTTGTTGCGCTTGGTTTTGAAACTAAATAGCGTATTTCGCAAGAATTTTAAGCTAAATCGTTTGTTTCTCTGGGATTTAAAGCTAAATCGTGTATTTCGCAGGAATTTGAGTCTAAGTCGTCAGTCAGTAGGTTAATAGCTCCAAATTCAGGCGAAATACACGATTCAGTTTTAAAACCCTGAGAACCAAACGATTTAGTTTCAAATTCACGCGAAACAAACGATTTCGCTTGAATTTCGTGCGAAATACAAGATTTCCACATTCATACGAAATGCACGATTCTGCTTCAAATTTATGCAAAATACACAATTTATCTTCAAATCCTTCCGAAACAACGATTTGGTTTCAAACTCATGTGAAATACACAATTTAGACTCAAATCCATGCGAAACAGACGATTTGGATTCAGATTCGTCCTAAATACACGATATAGCTTCAAATCCACGGGAAACAAACGATTTATCTCCAAATTTATGCAAAATACACAATTTATCATCAAATCCTACCGAAACAACGATTTGGCTGCAAATTCATGCGAAATACAAGATGTAGATTCAAATCCATGCGAAACATCCCATTTGGGTTCAAATCCATGCGAAGTACAAGATTTAGCTTCAAGTTCATTCGAAATATACGATTTATATTGAAATCAATACGAAACAATCGTTTTAGCTTCAAATCCATGCGAAACAGACGGTTTGAATTCAACTACATGCGGATCAAAAGGTTTAGCTTCAAATTCGTGCGAAACAGACGATTTGGCTTAAAATTCATGTGAAATACACAATTTAGACCCAAATCCACGCAAAACAGACGATTTGGATTCAGATTCATGCGAAATAGACGATATAGGATCAAGTTCTTTCGAAATACACGATTTATATTAAAATCCATTCGAAACAATCGTTTTAGCTTCAAATCCATGCCAAACAGACGGTTTGAATTCAAATTCATGTGAAACAAATGGTTTAGCTTCAAATTCGTGCGAAAGAAACGATTTGGCTTCGAATTCATGCGAAACACATTATTTAGCTTCAAATCTAAGCGACATACATGTTTTATGTTCCAATGCATACGAAACAAACGATGTAGCTCCAAATTCATTTGAAACATATGAATTAGCTTCAAATTAATGCGAGACATATGTTATAGCTTCATATTCATGCGAATCAAACGATTTAGCTTAAAATTCATGCGAAACACATGATTCAGCTTCGAAGTCATGCGAAACACAATATTTAGCTTCAAATCTATGGGTAATACATGATTCAGCTTCAGATGCATACGGAACAAACGATTTAGCTTTAAATTCATTCGAAACACATGAATTAGCATCAAATATATGCGAAATACATGATTTAGCTTCAAATGCATACGAACAATCGAGTTAGCGTCAAATTCATTCGAAACACATGATTAAGCTTCATATTGATGCTAGACACATGATATAGCTTCAAATTCATGCGAATCAAACGATTCATCTTAAAATTTATGCGAAACACATGATTTAGTTTCGAATTCATGCGAAACACATGATTTAGCTTCAAATTCATGCGTAACACGTGACAGAGATTCAAATTCATGCGAAACACGTGATTAAGCTTCGAATTCATGCGAAACACATGATTTAGTTTCAAATTCAAGCGAAACAAACGGTTTAGCTTAAAATTCATGCGAAAAACATGATTTAGCTTCGAATTCATGCGAGACACGTGATTTAGATTCAAATGCATACGAAACACATGATTTTGCTTCAAATTCATGCGAGACACAAGATTTAGCTTCAAATGCATACGATACGAACGATTTAGCTTCAAATTCATTCGAAACACATGAATTAGCATCAAATATATGCGAAATACATGATTTAGCTTCAAATGCATACGAAACAATCGAGTTAGCTTCAAATTCATTCGAAACACATGATTAAGCTTCATATTGATGCTAGACACATGATATAGCTTCAAATTCATGCGAATCAAACGATTTATCTTAAAATTTATGCGAAACACATGATTTAGTTTCGAATTCATGCGAAACACATGAATTAGTTCCAATTCATGCGAGACATATGATATTAGTTCATATTCACGCGAAATAAACGATTTAGGTTCAAATGCATACGAAACAAATGCTTTAGCTTAAAATTCATGCGAAACACATGATTTAGCTTCAAATCTATGCGTAATACATGATTTATCTTCAAATGCATTCGAAACAAACAATTTAGCTTAAAATTCATGCGAAACACATGATTAAGCTTCGAATTCATGCGAAACACATAATTTACCTTCAACTGCATACGGAACAAACGATTTAGCTTCAAATTCATTCGAAACACATGAATTAGCATCAAATATATGCGAAATACATGATTTAGCTTCAAATGCATACGAACAATCGAGTTAGCTTCAAATTCATTCGAAACACATGATTAAGCTTCATATTGATGCTAGACACATGATATAGCTTCAAATTCATGCGAATCAAACGATTTATCTTAAAATTTATGCGAAACACATGATTTAGTTTCGAATTCATGCGAAACACATGAATTAGTTCCAATTCATGCGAGACATATGATATTAGTTCATATTCACGCGAAATAAACGATTTAGCTTCAAATGCATACGAAACAAACGCTTTAGCTTAAAATTCATGCGAAACACATGATTTAGCTTCGAATTCATGCGAGACACATGATTTAGCATCGAATTCATGCTAAACACATTATTTAGCTTAAAATCTATGCGAAATACAAGATGTACCTTCAACTGCATACGAAACAAACGATTTGGCTTCAAATTCATTCGAAACACGTGGTTTAGCTTCAAATTCATGCGTAACACGTGACTGAGATTCAAATTCATGCGAAACACGTGATTAAGCTTCAAATTCAAGCGAAACAAACGGTTTAGCTTAAAATTCATGCGAAACACGTGATTTAGTTTCAAATTCAAGCGAAACAGACGGTTTAGCTTAAAATTCATGCGAAAAACATGATTTAGCTTCGAATTCATGCGAGACACGTGATTTAGATTCAAATGCATACGAAACACATGATTTTGCTTCAAATTCATGCGAGACACAAGATTTAGCTTCAAATGCATACGATACGAACGATTTAGCTTCAAATTCATTCGAAACACATGAATTAGCATCAAATATATGCGAAATACATGTTTTAGCTTCAAATGCATACGAAACAATCGAGTTAGCTTCAAATTCATTCGAAACAAATGATTAAGCTTCATATTGATGCTAGACACATGATATAGCTTCAAATTCATGCGAATCATACGATTTATCTTAAAATTCCTGCGAAACACATGATTTAGTTTCGAATTCATGCGAAACACATGAATTAGTTCCAATTCATGCGAGACATATGATATAGGTTCATATTCACGCGAATCAAACGCTTTAGCTTCAAATGCATACGAAACAAACGCTTTAGCTTAAAATTCATGCGAAACACATGATTTAGCTTCGAATTCATGCGATACGCATTATTTAGCTTCAAATCTATGCGAAAGACATGATTTTGCTTCAAATGCATACGAAACACATGATTTTGCTTCAAATTCATGCGAGACACATGATTTAGCATCGAATTCATGCTAAACACATTATTTAGCTTAAAATCTATGCGAAATACATGATGTACCTTCAACTGCATACGAAACAAACGATTTAGCCTCAAATTGCTGCGAAACACATGAAATAGCATCAAGTTCATGCGAGACACATGCTACAGCTTCATATTCATGCGATACAAACGATTTAGCTTAAAGCTCATGCGAAACACATGATTCAGCTTCGAATTCATGCGAAACACAATATTTAGCTTCAAATCTATGCAAAATACATAATTTACCTTCAACTGCATACGGAACAAACGATTTAGCTTCAAATTCATTCGAAACACATGAATTAGCATCAAATATATGCGAAATACATGATTTAGCTTCAAATGCATACGAAACAATCGAGTTAGCTTCAAATTCATTCGAAACACATGATTAAGCTTCATATTGATGCTAGACACATGATATAGCTTCAAATTCATGCAAATCAAACGATTTATCTTAAAATTTATGCGAAACACATGATTTAGTTTCGAATTCATGCGAAACACATGAATTAGTTCCAATTCATGCGAGACATATGATATTAGTTCATATTCACGCGAAATAAACGATTTAGCTTCAAATGCATACGAAACAAACGCTTTAGCTTAAAATTCATGCGAAACACATGATTTAGCTTCGAATTCATGCGATACGCATTATTTAGCTTCAAATCTATGCGAAAAACATGATTTTGCTTCAAATGCATACGAAACACATGATTTTGCTTCAAATTCATGCGAGACACATGATTTAGCATCGAATTCATGCTAAACACATTATTTAGCTTAAAATCTATGCGAAATACATGATGTACCTTCAACTGCATACGAAACAAACGATTTGGCTTCAAATTCATTCGAAACACGTGATTTAGCTTCAAATTCATGCGTAACACGTGACTGAGATTCAAATTCATGCGAAACACGTGATTAAGCTTCGAATTCATGCGAAACACATGATTAAGCTTCAAATTCAAGCGAAACAAACGGTTTAGCTTAAAATTCATGCGAAAAACATGATTTAGCTTCGAATTCATGCGAGACTCGTGATTTAGATTCAAATGCATACGAAACACATGATTTTGCTTCAAATTCATGCGAGACACAAGATTTAGTTTCAAATGCATACGATACGAACGATTTAGCTTCAAATTCATGCGTTACTCGTGACTGATCTTCAAATTCGTGCGACACACATGATTCTGCTTCAAATGCATACGAAACAAACGAGTCAGCATCAAATTGATTCGAAACAAATGAATTAGCATCAAATTCATGCGAGACACATGCTATAGCTTCATATTCATGCGAAATAAACGATTTAGTTTAAAGTTGATGCGAAACACATGATTCAGCTTCGAATTCATGCGAAACACAATATTTAGCTTCACATCTATGCGAAATACGTGATTTTGCTTCAAATGCATACGAAACAAATGATTTTGCTTCAAATGCATACGAAACACATGATTTTGCTTCAAATTCATGCGAGACACATGGTTTAGCATCGAAATCATTCTAAACACATTATTTAGCTTAAAATCTATGCGAAATACATGATGTACCTTCAACTGCATACGAAACAAACGATTTGGCTTCAAATTCATTCGAAACATGTGATTTAGCTTCAAATTCATGCGTAACACGTGACTGAGATTCAAATTCATGCGAAACACGTGATTAAGCTTCGAATTCATGCGAAACACATGATTTAGCTTCAAATTCAAGCGAAACAAACGGTTTAGCTTAAAATTCATGCGAAAAACATGATTTAGCTTCGAATTCATGCGAGACACGTGATTTAGATTCAAATGCATACGAAACACATGATTTTGCTTCAAATTCATGCGAGACACAAGATTTAGCTTCACATGCATACGATACGAACGATTTAGCTTCAAATTCATGCGTTACTCGTGACTGATCTTCAAATTCGTGCGTCACACATGATTCTGCTTCAAATGCATACGAATCAAACGAGTCAGCTTCAAATTGATTCGAAACAAATGAATTAGCATCAAATTCATGCGAGACACATGCTATAGCTTCATATTCATGCGAAATAAACGATTTAGTTTAAAGTTGATGCGAAACACATGATTCAGCTTCGAATTCATGCGAAACACAATATTTAGCTTCACATCTATGCGAAATACATGATTTAGCTTCAAATGCATACGGAACAAACGATTAAGCTTTAAATTCAATCGAAACACATGTATTAGCTTCAAATTCATGTGAGACCCAATATTGAGCTTCAAATCTATGCGAAATACGTGACTTTGCTTCAAATGCATACGAAACACATGATTTTGCTTCAAATTCATGCGAGACACATGATTTAGCATCGAATTTATGCTAAACACATTATTTAGCTTAAAATCTATGCGAAATACATGATGTACCTTCAACTGCATACGAAACAAACGATTTGGCTTCAAATTCATTCGAAACACGTGATTTAGCTTCAAATTCATGCGTTACACGTGACTGAGATTCAAATTCATGCGAAACACATGATTAAGCTTCGAATTCATGCGAAACACATGATTAAGCATCAAATGCATACGAAACAAACGAGTTAGCTTCAAATTCATTCGAAACACATGAATTAGCTTCAAATCAATGCGAAATACATGATTTAGCTTCAAATGCATACGAAACAATCGAGTTAGCTTCAAATTCATGCATAACACATGATTTAGCTTCGAATTCGTGCGGAACACATAATTCAGCTTCAAATCTATACGTAATACAAGATTTATCTTCAAATGCATACGAAACTATCGAGTTAGCTTCAAATTCATTCCAAACACATGAATGAGCTTAAAATTCATGCTTGATCACATTCGCACATCGAAATTTATCTTCATAAATTCTAGAGAAGCATCCCCACAAGATGTTTTCAAGAAAAAGATTTCGTGATGAGAGCAGTGAGATTTGTGCTAATAATTTTGCTAACGAAAGTGACAGTAGTGACAATATATGTTCTGTTCGAAGAAAATGCATGCGATTAGATATTGATGATACTTCTGACGACGATCAACTACCAGAGCCCTGGCTTTGGAGAGGAATAAGAAATAGTCCAAAAATCTGAGACTATACGATGACTGCTAGCCTAAGAGAGGCAGCCTCACTCTGACTTAGGAGGAAGTAGAAGAGAATTAGATATATTTAATCTAATATTTATTTGATGACATATTCTGGCAAAATATTGTAACCGAAACTAACCGGTATGCAGATCAAATACGAGTGAATCCATGCAGAACAGGAGAAATCGACGACACTTGATTTCCTGTAGATTCTAACGAAATCAAAAGATATTTTGCATTGTCCATAATAACTGCACAGGTAAAAAAACCAGAAAAACAAATGAATTGGTCGAAGAGGGCTGTTATTGAAAGGCCGATGAAATGCCTTTGAAAAGATATCTGCAAATTACAAGGTGTTTGCATTTCGCAAACAATAATCTGTTTGTCAATACAGATAAATTGAGCAAGATTAAACCTGTGATCAATTATTTGAACAAAAACTTTAAAGAAGTATATATAATGAAAGAGAAGACAATGCTATTGATGAATCGCTCATGAAATTGTAGGGGCGCTTATCTTATAGGCAATTTAACCCGTCATAAAAGGCTGACTCATCGAAATGACTACACAAGGATCCAATCGTACTCCAAAACCACATTGTATTACAGAGTACAACAAGGGAATGAATGGAATTGATCTCCAAGACCAAATATTAGCAAGCTTTCCAGTAGTGAGGAAATACATGAAAGGAAGTAAAAAAAATATTTTTATCTGCTGGTCTAATTAATTCCTACATTTTATGCAACGAAATAAATAACGGGTGGAAACAATGTTACGTTGACTATAGGATCAACATAGCCGAATCACTATTGAAGAATATGCCAAAACCGAATTATAGAGAACGAGGACAATTATCTTCCGGAGATATGCCAGAAAGACTGCACTCGAAGTATTGGGCTCATTCTCCAAAACATATTGACCCAGCAGCATCAAAATTAAGGCCGTCAAAACCTTGTAGGGTTTGCCAAAAAAATAAAAAACGTATAGAAACAACGTGGGAGTGTAAGAAGTGAAAAGTTCCCTTACATCTACCAGAATGATTCGAATTGTCTCACACTATTGCAGATTATTAATTTTGTATTACTGATTTTCGTGTAAATAAACTTTTTGTAGTACTTGCATCTACCACAATTATTGCATCAGGCTGTAATTACTTATCAAATATTTTTAATTTTAAAAGGGCGCCGCCGCTAATATTTATATTTGGCCCGATCATCGTACTACGGGCTGTGCCCGTAATATTCACTTTTGGCCCGATCAGCGTACTACGGGCTATGCCCGTAGTTGTCGTTTAACAATTTGAGCGCCGCGCTGATTTTTAAGGAAGTTCCCGCCAGACCACGCGCGCCGCTTAAAAGCGCTGAAATTGTAGAGCCAATGTTTCTTATCGCAGTAGAAGATAGTTTACGTTAAGAACGTGATCCTTATAAGCATTCATTCAACACGTTGGACGCCAAGTCTGTTTTGTTCTCTTTACCGTTTGACCCGCTAGATAAGATTTTATCGAAATGGATTCGTGGCCGGCATTACTTTTACGACAAACCAGTTCATTGCAGTACTTGGTCCTGTGCAGACAAAAATTTTCTTTAACCCTAAGCGTCAAAATGCCAGTCCGAGAGTGTGTGTGAAAGACGGTCTAAAAAACAACAACACAAACTCCAAAGAAAACCGGGAAAAGGCTCTGTAGTACGAAAATATTGTTAATTATGTTATGATAAAAATGTAACAAAACATGGTAGAGTAATGGCCAGGAGAAAGACTAAGCGAGGTGTCACATTTTGTAATACCCGTAAAGGAGATCGGTTATTATGTTTACCGTGTTTGAATGAAATCCATTAATCCTGTAATGAGTCAAAATTATGTAAATTTGAAATAAATTTTCTGTAAATCCATAAAACAGTGTAAATTTTATAGTTCTATATCATGTTACACGATGTCAGCCAGTGGTGGTTGACGCGGCCTAAACGGAAAGTCTAGTGTCAGCCACCGATGGCTGACGTGGCGCTCAACGTATTAAGGGGGGATAAAAGGGACGGTTGGGTCCACCCGATGGCCTGCCATTGGCTAACTGAAACGAGATTCTAACGCAGTAGCTTCAGATTTTTATAAAAGCAACTTGCTTCGTCTTCTACCTCTCATTTTGATCCTGCTTGCCACAGAAAATCTGCGTTGCGTCGACGAGTCTGAACAGTTAGTATAGCTAGAAGGAATTGCTATAGTGTCTTCGAAGTGACAGTTTCCGTGCAACTAGAAGGAATTCTTACAGTGATTTTTACGATGATTCGCTCTATTACCGATCTTGCCAAGGATTGCGCTCCTTCGAATGAGGTAATTAATTTTTGACCTTTTAATTTCGCAAGTTCGCCGTAGTTTCAGGATCATACAATTATGTTGTCCAAATTTGTATATTGTAACTAGTTTATAAAATTTATTGCCATTTTTTATAGAATCTTAAATGACTAACGTCAGAGAATGCATTCGGATCAACAGAATTAATAACAAATTCATGAGGTCATTCAAAGAGTGATATGGTTAATAGACTCATCTAATAATTTGGAGATAAACAAAATTAAAATACAGGCTCGATAAATTATTTAACGACTAACTGAATTAATATATGCATTCTCATTAATATAATGCATTCTCTGTTACCGTATTTAACCAATAGATGAAATAATTTTCAAATCCATTAAATTATTCTCACAAATACAATTAAGTAATTTGGCGATCAACCGAACCAATATACAAATTTACAAAATAATATATATATGTAATAAGAACGAAATATTCGCTTTTCGTTACAGAGATCGAGAAATGGAGCGAATAACGAGGCGTCCGCTGCGATGGACGAAATACATGAACAGCTCGCAGTACGGTTTCTTGTAAAGAGATCGAAAAGCTACACGATCGGCAAACACCCGTCGTCAAGAAGACAGAGACAATCGAGTAGGGTTGCGAGGACTGTTGCGAGGACGATTGCGAGTTCCATTCCGAGTTTGTCTGCCAGTTCGATTGCCAGATTGATTTCGAGTCCAATTGCGAATTCGATTGCGAGTTCGAGTTCGACTGTAAGTTCGACTGCGAGTCCATCTTCGAATTCGACCGCACAAGAATCTCTGCAATATTTACGCTTGGCGCCAAGAACAGGGCACAGAACCCTAGCGGAACCGCAGTTCAAGGAACCGCTAACTTATCAATGTTATTATTGCCCGAAATACTTTCTGCACAAAATGGTCTATAGACAGCACGCAATTTGCCATATTCGGAAGCTCCACTGATATACGAAATACAAGAAGGGATACAAATCGATAATAGAAAAGAGAAGACACGAATTTTTTTCGATCGCGTCGCATAAAACAATCGGCTCTTTTCAGGGCCATACATATTAACCCCGGAAAGTACGTCCATAAATATTATTGATAAGTGATCAGTGTTTAGTGACCATGTAGTGAAAGTAAACGTTGAAATTGCCTGCCCGGAGACATTCTTCTCTTCGTCACCGTCGGCTACAGATCAGCTGCGCAGTTCATCAAAAATTGTACGAGGTCAATGCACTATCCTCCTGCACCCATTTCCGTGCATGAAGTGGATTTACAACTAAATGGGTGAGTTTTTTATTAATTATATTCTTCATATACAAATTACATACGCCTTTTAACGCGAATATTTATTATTAAATTAGCTTTGCGAATCATTCGTTGAACTGTGTTCGGAAACGGTATTATTTAAATTAAAATATCATTTACGTACCTTGTTAAACTTCACTGTACACCTTGCTTAAAAATTTCGTATCTTACACACGAGGTGTCATGCACACTAGAAAATTAAAACGGCCGTCACGGTTAAATTACTTATTACTTTGAATTCGAAAAATTAGTAAATATTCTTCAGACATTCTGAAGTAAGAATAAATAGCGTTCTTCTTAAAATTATCACTGTAATGTAATAAAATTAAATTCGGAAGTTCACGCACCGTGACTTGTTCATTGATGCGAAAGCAGCACTTCACCTCTCATTGGTCAGTGTTTATCGTTAATAACTCGTAAACAAAGCCGCGGATTGTATTTTCGCAAAGGAAAAAGTTACTTCAAATGACCTTAGCTATCCCTCATTTTCTGCTGTTAAAATAATTGTGGAACGCCCTGTACATATATATATAATGGAAATTACTTTCCTTAGACATCAAATTATAAAAACATATCAATCGTAATCAAATAAAGTTTTCATTTAATCTCAAAACAAAACATATTTCAATGCTTTCTATAAATACTATAGAAATTGCAAGAGTATCAACTTCAGTTTTTTAAAATAGAACTTCTTTATTCGTCTCCTAATACTTGCCATCGATGAAAAATATGTTTATTTTGCAAAAAAATCTACTATTCCAATGTAATGTGAGATGTTGCATTGAAAATGAACTTCACGCGTTCAGTCTGCAGGGGAAATTGTGAAAGCGGCTACCTGATTGGGTTTGCGGAAATATGTCTAGTCTCAGCCCCTGACTTTTGCTGCTTAACCTCTTAAATCTGCGATTTACGTTCGAGAATTTCGGGCCGGAAACGTAAACAAGCTCGCGCAGCCTTCGAGCCATTCGCACGACTTGTACAATACGCTGATCGGGCCAATCGTAAATATTACGGGCATCGCTCGTGGTACGACGGTCGCGGTTGGTAATTTGCCCCATCACAAATAGCACAGACAAGGTTCGTGATGCGTTCTTATTATCTCTTCGTATCGTGATCAGTTTCAAGTTATTCTTGATCACATTCGCACATCGAAATTTATCTTCATAAATTCTAGAGAAGCATCCCCACAAGATGTTTTCAAGAAAAAGATTTCGTGATGAGAGCAGTGAGATTTGTGCTAATAATTTTGCTAACGAAAGTGACAGTAGTGACAATATATGTTCTGTTCGAAGAAAATGCATGCGATTAGATATTGATGATACTTCTGACGACGATCAACTACCAGAGCCCTGGCTTTGGAGAGGAATAAGAAATAGTCCAAAAATCTGAGACTATACGATGACTGCTAGCCTAAGAGAGGCAGCCTCACTCTGACTTAGGAGGAAGTAGAAGAGAATTAGATATATTTAATCTAATATTTATTTGATGACATATTCTGGCAAAATATTGTAACCGAAACTAACCGGTATGCAGATCAAATACGAGTGAATCCATGCAGAACAGGAGAAATCGACGACACTTGATTTCCTGTAGATTCTAACGAAATCAAAAGATATTTTGCATTGTCCATAATAACTGCACAGGTAAAAAAACCAGAAAAACAAATGAATTGGTCGAAGAGGGCTGTTATTGAAAGGCCGATGAAATGCCTTTGAAAAGATATCTGCAAATTACAAGGTGTTTGCATTTCGCAAACAATAATCTGTTTGTCAATACAGATAAATTGAGCAAGATTAAACCCGTGATCAATTATTTGAACAAAAACTTTAAAGAAGTATATATAATGAAAGAGAAGACAATGCTATTGATGAATCGCTCATGAAATTGTAGGGGCGCTTATCTTATAGGCAATTTAACCCGTCATAAAAGGCTGACTCATCGAAATGACTACACAAGGATCCAATCGTACTCCAAAACCACATTGTATTACAGAGTACAACAAGGGAATGAATGGAATTGATCTCCAAGACCAAATATTAGCAAGCTTTCCAGTAGTGAGGAAATACATGAAAGGAAGTAAAAAAAATATTTTTATCTGCTGGTCTAATTAATTCCTACATTTTATGCAACGAAATAAATAACGGGTGGAAACAATGTTACGTTGACTATAGGATCAACATAGCCGAATCACTATTGAAGAATATGCCAAAACCGAATTATAGAGAACGAGGACAATTATCTTCCGGAGATATGCCAGAAAGACTGCACTCGAAGTATTGGGCTCATTCTCCAAAACATATTGACCCAGCAGCATCAAAATTAAGGCCGTCAAAACCTTGTAGGGTTTGCCAAAAAAATAAAAAACGTATAGAAACAACGTGGGAGTGTAAGAAGTGAAAAGTTCCCTTACATCTACCAGAATGATTCGAATTGTCTCACACTATTGCAGATTATTAATTTTGTATTACTGATTTTCGTGTAAATAAACTTTTTGTAGTACTTGCATCTACCACAATTATTGCATCAGGCTGTAATAACTTATCAAATATTTTTAATTTTAATAGGGCGCCGCCGCTAATATTTATATTTGGCCCGATCATCGTACTACGGGCTATGCCCGTAATATTCACTTTTGGCCCGATCAGCGTACTACGGGCTATGCCCGTAGTTGTCGTTTAACAATTTGAGCGCCACGCTGATTTTTAAGGAAGTTCCCGCCAGGCCACGCGCGCCGCTTAAAAGCGCTGAAATTGTAGAGCCAATGTTTCTTATCGCAGTAGAAGATAGTTTACGTTAAGAACGTGATCCTTATAAGCATTCATTCAACACGTTGGACGCCAAGTCTGTTTTCTTCTCTTTACCGTTTGACCCGCTAGATAAGATTTTATCGAAATGGATTCGTGGCCGGCATTACTATTACGACAAACCAGTTCATTGCAGTACTTGGTCCTGTGCAGACAAAAATTTTCTTTAACCCTAAGCGTCAAAATGCCAGTCCGAGAGTGTGTGTGAAAGACGGTCTAAAAAACAACAACACAAACTCCAAAGAAAACCGGGAAAAGGCTCTGTAGTACGAAAATATTGTTAATTATGTTATGATAAAAATGTAACAAAACATGGTAGAGTAATGGCCAGGAGAAAGACTAAGCGAGGTGTCACATTTTGTAATACCCGTAAAGGAGATCGGTTATTATGTTTACCGTGTTTGAATGAAATCCATTAATCCTGTAATGAGTCAAAATTATGTAAATTTGAAATAAATTTTCTGTAAATCCATAAAACAGTGTAAATTTTATAGTTCTATATCATGTTACACGATGTCAGCCAGTGGTGGTTGACGCGGCCTAAACGGAAAGTCTAGTGTCAGCCACCGATGGCTGACGTGGCGCTCAACGTATTAAGGGGGGATAAAAGGGACGGTTGGGTCCACCCGATGGCCTGCCATTGGCTAACTGAAACGAGATTCTAACGCAGTAGCTTCAGATTTTTATAAAAGCAACTTGCTTCGTCTTCTACCTCTCATTTTGATCCTGCTTGCCACAGAAAATCTGCGTTGCGTCGACGAGTCTGAACAGTTAGTATAGCTAGAAGGAATTGCTATAGTGTCTTCGAAGTGACAGTTTCCGTGCAACTAGAAGGAATTCTTACAGTGATTTTTACGATGATTCGCTCTATTACCGATCTTGCCAAGGATTGCGCTCCTTCGAATGAGGTAATTAATTTTTGACCTTTTAATTTCGCAAGTTCGCCGTAGTTTCAGGATCATACAATTATGTTGTCCAAATTTGTATATTGTAACTAGTTTATAAAATTTATTGCCATTTTTTATAGAATCTTAAATGACTAACGTCAGAGAATGCATTCGGATCAACAGAATTAATAACAAATTCATGAGGTCATTCAAAGAGTGATATGGTTAATAGACTCATCTAATAATTTGGAGATAAACAAAATTAAAATACAGGCTCGATAAATTATTTAACGACTAACTGAATTAATATATGCATTCTCATTAATATAATGCATTCTCTGTTACCGTATTTAACCAATAGATGAAATAATTTTCAAATCCATTAAATTATTCTCACAAATACAATTAAGTAATTTGGCGATCAACCGAACCAATATACAAATTTACAAAATAATATATATATGTAATAAGAACGAAATATTCGCTTTTCGTTACAGAGATCGAGAAATGGAGCGAATAACGAGGCGTCCGCTGCGATGGACGAAATACATGAACAGCTCGCAGTACGGTTTCTTGTAAAGAGATCGAAAAGCTACACGATCGGCAAACACCCGTCGTCAAGAAGACAGAGACAATCGAGTAGGGTTGCGAGGACTGTTGCGAGGACGATTGCGAGTTCCATTCCGAGTTTGTCTGCCAGTTCGATTGCCAGATTGATTTCGAGTCCAATTGCGAATTCGATTGCGAGTTCGAGTTCGACTGTAAGTTCGACTGCGAGTCCATCTTCGAATTCGACCGCACAAGAATCTCTGCAATATTTACGCTTGGCGCCAAGAACAGGGCACAGAACCCTAGCGGAACCGCAGTTCAAGGAACCGCTAACTTATCAATGTTATTATTGCCCGAAATACTTTCTGCACAAAATGGTCTATAGACAGCACGCAATTTGCCATATTCGGAAGCTCCACTGATATACGAAATACAAGAAGGGATACAAATCGATAATAGAAAAGAGAAGACACGAATTTTTTTCGATCGCGTCGCATAAAACAATCGGCTCTTTTCAGGGCCATACATATTAACCCCGGAAAGTACGTCCATAAATATTATTGATAAGTGATCAGTGTTTAGTGACCATGTAGTGAAAGTAAACGTTGAAATTGCCTGCCCGGAGACATTCTTCTCTTCGTCACCGTCGGCTACAGATCAGCTGCGCAGTTCATCAAAAATTGTACGAGGTCAATGCACTATCCTCCTGCACCCATTTCCGTGCATGAAGTGGATTTACAACTAAATGGGTGAGTTTTTTATTAATTATATTCTTCATATACAAATTACATACGCCTTTTAACGCGAATATTTATTATTAAATTAGCTTTGCGAATCATTCGTTGAACTGTGTTCGGAAACGGTATTATTTAAATTAAAATATCATTTACGTACCTTGTTAAACTTCACTGTACACCTTGCTTAAAAATTTCGTATCTTACACACGAGGTGTCATGCACACTAGAAAATTAAAACGGCCGTCACGGTTAAATTACTTATTATTTTGAATTCGAAAAATTAGTAAATATTCTTCAGACATTCTGAAGTAAGAATAAATAGCGTTCTTCTTAAAATTATCACTGTAATGTAATAAAATTAAATTCGGAAGTTCACGCACCGTGACTTGTTCATTGATGCGAAAGCAGCACTTCACCTCTCATTGGTCAGTGTTTATCGTTAATAACTCGTAAACAAAGCCGCGGATTGTATTTTCGCAAAGGAAAAAGTTACTTCAAATGACCTTAGCTATCCCTCATTTTCTGCTGTTAAAATAATTGTGGAACGCCCTGTACATATATATATATATATATATAATGGAAATTACTTTTCTTAGACATCAAATTATAAAAACATATCAATCGTAATCAAATAAAGTTTTCATTTAATCTCAAAACAAAACATATTTCAATGCTTTCTATAAATACTATAGAAATTGAAAGAGTATCAACTTCAGTTTTTTAAAATAGAACTTCTTTATTCGTCTCCTAATACTTGCCATCGATGAAAAATATGTTTATTTTGCAAAAAAATCTACTATTCCAATGTAATGTGAGATGTTGCATTGAAAATGAACTTCACGCGTTCAGTCTGCAGGGGAAATTGTGAAAGCGGCTACCTGATTGGGTTTGCGGAAATATGTCTAGTCTCAGCCCCTGACTTTTGCTGCTTAACCTCTTAAATCTGCGATTTACGTTCGAGAATTTCGGGCCGGAAACGTAAACAAGCTCGCGCAGCCTTCGAGCCATTCGCACGACTTGTACAATACGCTGATCGGGCCAATCGTAAATATTACGGGCATCGCTCGTGGTACGACGGTCGCGGTTGGTAATTTGCCCCATCACAAATAGCACAGACAAGGTTCGTGATGCGTTCTTATTATCTCTTCGTATCGTGATCAGTTTCAAGTTATTCTTGATCACATTCGCACATCGAAATTTATCTTCATAAATTCTAGAGAAGCATCCCCACAAGATGTTTTCAAGAAAAAGATTTCGTGATGAGAGCAGTGAGATTTGTGCTAATAATTTTGCTAACGAAAGTGACAGTAGTGACAATATATGTTCTGTTCGAAGAAAATGCATGCGATTAGATATTGATGATACTTCTGACGACGATCAACTACCAGAGCCCTGGCTTTGGAGAGGAATAAGAAATAGTCCAAAAATCTGAGACTATACGATGACTGCTAGCCTAAGAGAGGCAGCCTCACTCTGGCTTAGGAGGAAGTAGAAGAGAATTAGATATATTTAATCTAATATTTATTTGATGACATATTCTGGCAAAATATTGTAACCGAAACTAACCGGTATGCAGATCAAATACGAGTGAATCCATGCAGAACAGGAGAAATCGACGACACTTGATTTCCTGTAGATTCTAACGAAATCAAAAGATATTTTGCATTGTCCATAATAACTGCACAGGTAAAAAAACCAGAAAAACAAATGAATTGGTCGAAGAGGGCTGTTATTGAAAGGCCGATGAAATGCCTTTGAAAAGATATCTGCAAATTACAAGGTGTTTGCATTTCGCAAACAATAATCTGTTTGTCAATACAGATAAATTGAGCAAGATTAAACCTGTGATCAATTATTTGAACAAAAACTTTAAAGAAGTATATATAATGAAAGAGAAGACAATGCTATTGATGAATCGCTCATGAAATTGTAGGGGCGCTTATCTTATAGGCAATTTAACCCGTCATAAAAGGCTGACTCATCGAAATGACTACACAAGGATCCAATCGTACTCCAAAACCACATTGTATTACAGAGTACAACAAGGGAATGAATGGAATTGATCTCCAAGACCAAATATTAGCAAGCTTTCCAGTAGTGAGGAAATACATGAAAGGAAGTAAAAAAAATATTTTTATCTGCTGGTCTAATTAATTCCTACATTTTATGCAACGAAATAAATAACGGGTGGAAACAATGTTACGTTGACTATAGGATCAACATAGCCGAATCACTATTGAAGAATATGCCAAAACCGAATTATAGAGAACGAGGACAATTATCTTCCGGAGATATGCCAGAAAGACTGCACTCGAAGTATTGGGCTCATTCTCCAAAACATATTGACCCAGCAGCATCAAAATTAAGGCCGTCAAAACCTTGTAGGGTTTGCCAAAAAAATAAAAAACGTATAGAAACAACGTGGGAGTGTAAGAAGTGAAAAGTTCCCTTACATCTACCAGAATGATTCGAATTGTCTCACACTATTGCAGATTATTAATTTTGTATTACTGATTTTCGTGTAAATAAACTTTTTGTAGTACTTGCATCTACCACAATTATTGCATCAGGCTGTAATAACTTATCAAATATTTTTAATTTTAATAGGGCGCCGCCGCTAATATTTATATTTGGCCCGATCATCGTACTACGGGCTATGCCCGTAATATTCACTTTTGGCCCGATCAGCGTACTACGGGCTATGCCCGTAGTTGTCGTTTAACAATTTGAGCGCCACGCTGATTTTTAAGGAAGTTCCCGCCAGGCCACGCGCGCCGCTTAAAAGCGCTGAAATTGTAGAGCCAATGTTTCTTATCGCAGTAGAAGATAGTTTACGTTAAGAACGTGATCCTTATAAGCATTCATTCAACACGTTGGACGCCAAGTCTGTTTTCTTCTCTTTACCGTTTGACCCGCTAGATAAGATTTTATCGAAATGGATTCGTGGCCGGCATTACTATTACGACAAACCAGTTCATTGCAGTACTTGGTCCTGTGCAGACAAAAATTTTCTTTAACCCTAAGCGTCAAAATGCCAGTCCGAGAGTGTGTGTGAAAGACGGTCTAAAAAACAACAACACAAACTCCAAAGAAAACCGGGAAAAGGCTCTGTAGTACGAAAATATTGTTAATTATGTTATGATAAAAATGTAACAAAACATGGTAGAGTAATGGCCAGGAGAAAGACTAAGCGAGGTGTCACATTTTGTAATACCCGTAAAGGAGATCGGTTATTATGTTTACCGTGTTTGAATGAAATCCATTAATCCTGTAATGAGTCAAAATTATGTAAATTTGAAATAATTTTTCTGTAAATACATAAAACAGTGTAAATTTTATAGTTCTATATCATGTTACACGATGTCAGCCAGTGGTGGTTGACGCGGCCTAAACGGAAAGTCTAGTGTCAGCCACCGATGGCTGACGTGGCGCTCAACGTATTAAGGGGGGATAAAAGGGACGGTTGGGTCCACCTGATGGCCTGCCATTGGCTAACTGAAACGAGATTCTAACGCAGTAGCTTCAGATTTTTATAAAAGCAACTTGCTTCGTCTTCTACCTCTCATTTTGATCCTGCTTGCCACAGAAAATCTGCGTTGCGTCGACGAGTCTGAACAGTTAGTATAGCTAGAAGGAATTGCTATAGTGTCTTCGAAGTGACAGTTTCCGTGCAACTAGAAGGAATTCTTACAGTGATTTTTACGATGATTCGCTCTATTACCGATCTTGCCAAGGATTGCGCTCCTTCGAATGAGGTAATTAATTTTTGACCTTTTAATTTCGCAAGTTCGCCGTAGTTTCAGGATCATACAATTATGTTGTCCAAATTTGTATATTGTAACTAGTTTATAAAATTTATTGCCATTTTTTATAGAATCTTAAATGACTAACGTCAGAGAATGCATTCGGATCAACAGAATTAATAACAAATTCATGAGGTCATTCAAAGAGTGATATGGTTAATAGACTCATCTAATAATTTGGAGATAAACAAAATTAAAATACAGGCTCGATAAATTATTTAACGACTAACTGAATTAATATATGCATTCTCATTAATATAATGCATTCTCTGTTACCGTATTTAACCAATAGATGAAATAATTTTCAAATCCATTAAATTATTCTCACAAATACAATTAAGTAATTTGGCGATCAACCGAACCAATATACAAATTTACAAAATAATATATATATGTAATAAGAACGAAATATTCGCTTTTCGTTACAGAGATAGAGAAATGGAGCGAATAACGAGGCGTCCGCTGCGATGGACGAAATACATGAACAGCTCGCAGTACGGTTTCTTGTAAAGAGATCGAAAAGCTACACGATCGGCAAACACCCGTCGTCAAGAAGACAGAGACAATCGAGTAGGGTTGCGAGGACTGTTGCGAGGACGATTGCGAGTTCCATTCCGAGTTTGTCTGCCAGTTCGATTGCCAGATTGATTTCGAGTCCAATTGCGAATTCGATTGCGAGTTCGAGTTCGACTGTAAGTTCGACTGCGAGTCCATCTTCGAATTCGACCGCACAAGAATCTCTGCAATATTTACGCTTGGCGCCAAGAACAGGGCACAGAACCCTAGCGGAACCGCAGTTCAAGGAACCGCTAACTTATCAATGTTATTATTGCCCGAAATACTTTCTGCACAAAATGGTCTATAGACAGCACGCAATTTGCCATATTCGGAAGCTCCACTGATATACGAAATACAAGAAGGGATACAAATCGATAATAGAAAAGAGAAGACACGAATTTTTTTCGGTCGCGTCGCATAAAACAATCGGCTCTTTTCAGGGCCATACATATTAACCCCGGAAAGTACGTCCATAAATATTATTGATAAGTGATCAGTGTTTAGTGACCATGTAGTGAAAGTAAACGTTGAAATTGCCTGCCCGGAGACATTCTTCTCTTCGTCACCGTCGGCTACAGATCAGCTGCGCAGTTCATCAAAAATTGTACGAGGTCAATGCACTATCCTCCTGCACCCATTTCCGTGCATGAAGTGGATTTACAACTAAATGGGTGAGTTTTTTATTAATTATATTCTTCATATACAAATTACATACGCCTTTTAACGCGAATATTTATTATTAAATTAGCTTTGCGAATCATTCGTTGAACTGTGTTCGGAAACGGTATTATTTAAATTAAAATATCATTTACGTACCTTGTTAAACTTCACTGTACACCTTGCTTAAAAATTTCGTATCTTACACACGAGGTGTCATGCACACTAGAAAATTAAAACGGCCGTCACGGTTAAATTACTTATTATTTTGAATTCGAAAAATTAGTAAATATTCTTCAGACATTCTGAAGTAAGAATAAATAGCGTTCTTCTTAAAATTATCACTGTAATGTAATAAAATTAAATTCGGAAGTTCACGCACCGTGACTTGTTCATTGATGCGAAAGCAGCACTTCACCTCTCATTGGTCAGTGTTTATCGTTAATAACTCGTAAACAAAGCTGCGGATTGTATTTTCGCAAAGGAAAAAGTTACTTCAAATGACCTTAGCTATCCCTCATTTTCTGCTGTTAAAATAATTGTGGAACGCCCTGTACATATATATATATAATGGAAATTACTTTCCTTAGACATCAAATTATAAAAACATATCAATCGTAATCAAATAAAGTTTTCATTTAATCTCAAAACAAAACATATTTCAATGCTTTCTATAAATACTATAGAAATTGCAAGAGTATCAACTTCAGTTTTTTAAAATAGAACTTCTTTATTCGTCTCCTAATACTTGCCATCGATGAAAAATATGTTTATTTTGCAAAAAAATCTACTATTCCAATGTAATGTGAGATGTTGCATTGAAAATGAACTTCACGCGTTCAGTCTGCAGGGGAAATTGTGAAAGCGGCTACCTGATTGGGTTTGCGGAAATATGTCTAGTCTCAGCCCCTGACTTTTGCTGCTTAACCTCTTAAATCTGCGATTTACGTTCGAGAATTTCGGGCCGGAAACGTAAACAAGCTCGCGCAGCCTTCGAGCCATTCGCACGACTTGTACAATACGCTGATCGGGCCAATCGTAAATATTACGGGCATCGCTCGTGGTACGACGGTCGCGGTTGGTAATTTGCCCCATCACAAATAGCACAGACAAGGTTCGTGATGCGTTCTTATTATCTCTTCGTATCGTGATCAGTTTCAAGTTATTCTTGATCACATTCGCACATCGAAATTTATCTTCATAAATTCTAGAGAAGCATCCCCACAAGATGTTTTCAAGAAAAAGATTTCGTGATGAGAGCAGTGAGATTTGTGCTAATAATTTTGCTAACGAAAGTGACAGTAGTGACAATATATGTTCTGTTCGAAGAAAATGCATGCGATTAGATATTGATGATACTTCTGACGACGATCAACTACCAGAGCCCTGGCTTTGGAGAGGAATAAGAAATAGTCCAAAAATCTGAGACTATACGATGACTGCTAGCCTAAGAGAGGCAGCCTCACTCTGGCTTAGGAGGAAGTAGAAGAGAATTAGATATATTTAATCTAATATTTATTTGATGACATATTCTGGCAAAATATTGTAACCGAAACTAACCGGTATGCAGATCAAATACGAGTGAATCCATGCAGAACAGGAGAAATCGACGACACTTGATTTCCTGTAGATTCTAACGAAATCAAAAGATATTTTGCATTGTCCATAATAACTGCACAGGTAAAAAAACCAGAAAAACAAATGAATTGGTCGAAGAGGGCTGTTATTGAAAGGCCGATGAAATGCCTTTGAAAAGATATCTGCAAATTACAAGGTGTTTGCATTTCGCAAACAATAATCTGTTTGTCAATACAGATAAATTGAGCAAGATTAAACCTGTGATCAATTATTTGAACAAAAACTTTAAAGAAGTATATATAATGAAAGAGAAGACAATGCTATTGATGAATCGCTCATGAAATTGTAGGGGCGCTTATCTTATAGGCAATTTAACCCGTCATAAAAGGCTGACTCATCGAAATGACTACACAAGGATCCAATCGTACTCCAAAACCACATTGTATTACAGAGTACAACAAGGGAATGAATGGAATTGATCTCCAAGACCAAATATTAGCAAGCTTTCCAGTAGTGAGGAAATACATGAAAGGAAGTAAAAAAAATATTTTTATCTGCTGGTCTAATTAATTCCTACATTTTATGCAACGAAATAAATAACGGGTGGAAACAATGTTACGTTGACTATAGGATCAACATAGCCGAATCACTATTGAAGAATATGCCAAAACCGAATTATAGAGAACGAGGACAATTATCTTCCGGAGATATGCCAGAAAGACTGCACTCGAAGTATTGGGCTCATTCTCCAAAACATATTGACCCAGCAGCATCAAAATTAAGGCCGTCAAAACCTTGTAGGGTTTGCCAAAAAAATAAAAAACGTATAGAAACAACGTGGGAGTGTAAGAAGTGAAAAGTTCCCTTACATCTACCAGAATGATTCGAATTGTCTCACACTATTGCAGATTATTAATTTTGTATTACTGATTTTCGTGTAAATAAACTTTTTGTAGTACTTGCATCTACCACAATTATTGCATCAGGCTGTAATTACTTATCAAATATTTTTAATTTTAAAAGGGCGCCGCCGCTAATATTTATATTTGGCCCGATCATCGTACTACGGGCTATGCCCGTAATATTCACTTTTGGCCCGATCAGCGTACTACGGGCTATGCCCGTAGTTGTCGTTTAACAATTTGAGCGCCGCGCTGATTTTTAAGGAAGTCCCCGCCAGGCCACGCGCGCCGCTTAAAAGCGCTGAAATTGTAGAGCCAATGTTTCTTATCGCAGTAGAAGATAGTTTACGTTAAGAACGTGATCCTTATAAGCATTCATTCAACACGTTGGACGCCAAGTCTGTTTTGTTCTCTTTACCGTTTGACCCGCTAGATAAGATTTTATCGAAATGGATTCGTGGCCGGCATTACTTTTACGACAAACCAGTTCATTGCAGTACTTGGTCCTGTGCAGACAAAAATTTTCTTTAACCCTAAGCGTCAAAATGCCAGTCCGAGAGTGTGTGTGAAAGACGGTCTAAAAAACAACAACACAAACTCCAAAGAAAACCGGGAAAAGGCTCTGTAGTACGAAAATATTGTTAATTATGTTATGATAAAAATGTAACAAAACATGGTAGAGTAATGGCCAGGAGAAAGACTAAGCGAGGTGTCACATTTTGTAATACCCGTAAAGGAGATCGGTTATTATGTTTACCGTGTTTGAATGAAATCCATTAATCCTGTAATGAGTCAAAATTATGTAAATTTGAAATAATTTTTCTGTAAATACATAAAACAGTGTAAATTTTATAGTTCTATATCATGTTACACGATGTCAGCCAGTGGTGGTTGACGCGGCCTAAACGGAAAGTCTAGTGTCAGCCACCGATGGCTGACGTGGCGCTCAACGTATTAAGGGGGGATAAAAGGGACGGTTGGGTCCACCTGATGGCCTGCCATTGGCTAACTGAAACGAGATTCTAACGCAGTAGCTTCAGATTTTTATAAAAGCAACTTGCTTCGTCTTCTACCTCTCATTTTGATCCTGCTTGCCACAGAAAATCTGCGTTGCGTCGACGAGTCTGAACAGTTAGTATAGCTAGAAGGAATTGCTATAGTGTCTTCGAAGTGACAGTTTCCGTGCAACTAGAAGGAATTCTTACAGTGATTTTTACGATGATTCGCTCTATTACCGATCTTGCCAAGGATTGCGCTCCTTCGAATGAGGTAATTAATTTTTGACCTTTTAATTTCGCAAGTTCGCCGTAGTTTCAGGATCATACAATTATGTTGTCCAAATTTGTATATTGTAACTAGTTTATAAAATTTATTGCCATTTTTTATAGAATCTTAAATGACTAACGTCAGAGAATGCATTCGGATCAACAGAATTAATAACAAATTCATGAGGTCATTCAAAGAGTGATATGGTTAATAGACTCATCTAATAATTTGGAGATAAACAAAATTAAAATACAGGCTCGATAAATTATTTAACGACTAACTGAATTAATATATGCATTCTCATTAATGTAATGCATTCTCTGTTACCGTATTTAACCAATAGATGAAATAATTTTCAAATCCATTAAATTATTCTCACAAATACAATTAAGTAATTTGGCGATCAACCGAACCAATATACAAATTTACAAAATAATATATATATGTAATAAGAACGAAATATTCGCTTTTCGTTACAGAGATCGAGAAATGGAGCGAATAACGAGGCGTCCGCTGCGATGGACGAAATACATGAACAGCTCGCAGTACGGTTTCTTGTAAAGAGATCGAAAAGCTACACGATCGGCAAACACCCGTCGTCAAGAAGACAGAGACAATCGAGTAGGGTTGCGAGGACTGTTGCGAGGACGATTGCGAGTTCCATTCCGAGTTTGTCTGCCAGTTCGATTGCCAGATTGATTTCGAGTCCAATTGCGAATTCGATTGCGAGTTCGAGTTCGACTGTAAGTTCGACTGCGAGTCCATCTTCGAATTCGACCGCACAAGAATCTCTGCAATATTTACGCTTGGCGCCAAGAACAGGGCACAGAACCCTAGCGGAACCGCAGTTCAAGGAACCGCTAACTTATCAATGTTATTATTGCCCGAAATACTTTCTGCACAAAATGGTCTATAGACAGCACGCAATTTGCCATATTCGGAAGCTCCACTGATATACGAAATACAAGAAGGGATACAAATCGATAATAGAAAAGAGAAGACACGAATTTTTTTCGATCGCGTCGCATAAAACAATCGGCTCTTTTCAGGGCCATACATATTAACCCCGGAAAGTACGTCCATAAATATTATTGATAAGTGATCAGTGTTTAGTGACCATGTAGTGAAAGTAAACGTTGAAATTGCCTGCCCGGAGACATTCTTCTCTACGTCACCGTCGGCTACAGATCAGCTGCGCAGTTCATCAAAAATTGTACGAGGTCAATGCACTATCCTCCTGCACCCATTTCCGTGCATGAAGTGGATTTACAACTAAATGGGTGAGTTTTTTATTAATTATATTCTTCATATACAAATTACATACGCCTTTTAACGCGAATATTTATTATTAAATTAGCTTTGCGAATCATTCGTTGAACTGTGTTCGGAAACGGTATTATTTAAATTAAAATATCATTTACGTACCTTGTTAAACTTCACTGTACACCTTGCTTAAAAATTTCGTATCTTACACACGAGGTGTCATGCACACTAGAAAATTAAAACGGCCGTCACGGTTAAATTACTTATTATTTTGAATTCGAAAAATTAGTAAATATTCTTCAGACATTCTGAAGTAAGGATAAATAGCGTTCTTCTTAAAATTATCACTGTAATGTAATAAAATTAAATTCGGAAGTTCACGCACCGTGACTTGTTCATTGATGCGAAAGCAGCACTTCACCTCTCATTGGTCAGTGTTTATCGTTAATAACTCGTAAACAAAGCCGCGGATTGTATTTTCGCAAAGGAAAAAGTTACTTCAAATGACCTTAGCTATCCCTCATTTTCTGCTGTTAAAATAATTGTGGAACGCCCTGTACATATATATATATATATATATAATGGAAATTACTTTTCTTAGACATCAAATTATAAAAACATATCAATCGTAATCAAATAAAGTTTTCATTTAATCTCAAAACAAAACATATTTCAATGCTTTCTATAAATACTATAGAAATTGAAAGAGTATCAACTTCAGTTTTTTAAAATAGAACTTCTTTATTCGTCTCCTAATACTTGCCATCGATGAAAAATATGTTTATTTTGCAAAAAAATCTACTATTCCAATGTAATGTGAGATGTTGCATTGAAAATGAACTTCACGCGTTCAGTCTGCAGGGGAAATTGTGAAAGCGGCTACCTGATTGGGTTTGCGGAAATATGTCTAGTCTCAGCCCCTGACTTTTGCTGCTTAACCTCTTAAATCTGCGATTTACGTTCGAGAATTTCGGGCCGGAAACGTAAACAAGCTCGCGCAGCCTTCGAGCCATTCGCACGACTTGTACAATACGCTGATCGGGCCAATCGTAAATATTACGGGCATCGCTCGTGGTACGACGGTCGCGGTTGGTAATTTGCCCCATCACAAATAGCACAGACAAGGTTCGTGATGCGTTCTTATTATCTCTTCGTATCGTGATCAGTTTCAAGTTATTCTTGATCACATTCGCACATCGAAATTTATCTTCATAAATTCTAGAGAAGCATCCCCACAAGATGTTTTCAAGAAAAAGATTTCGTGATGAGAGCAGTGAGATTTGTGCTAATAATTTTGCTAACGAAAGTGACAGTAGTGACAATATATGTTCTGTTCGAAGAAAATGCATGCGATTAGATATTGATGATACTTCTGACGACGATCAACTACCAGAGCCCTGGCTTTGGAGAGGAATAAGAAATAGTCCAAAAATCTGAGACTATACGATGACTGCTAGCCTAAGAGAGGCAGCCTCACTCTGACTTAGGAGGAAGTAGAAGAGAATTAGATATATTTAATCTAATATTTATTTGATGACATATTCTGGCAAAATATTGTAACCGAAACTAACCGGTATGCAGATCAAATACGAGTGAATCCATGCAGAACAGGAGAAATCGACGACACTTGATTTCCTGTAGATTCTAACGAAATCAAAAGATATTTTGCATTGTCCATAATAACTGCACAGGTAAAAAAACCAGAAAAACAAATGAATTGGTCGAAGAGGGCTGTTATTGAAAGGCCGATGAAATGCCTTTGAAAAGATATCTGCAAATTACAAGGTGTTTGCATTTCGCAAACAATAATCTGTTTGTCAATACAGATAAATTGAGCAAGATTAAACCTGTGATCAATTATTTGAACAAAAACTTTAAAGAAGTATATATAATGAAAGAGAAGACAATGCTATTGATGAATCGCTCATGAAATTGTAGGGGCGCTTATCTTATAGGCAATTTAACCCGTCATAAAAGGCTGACTCATCGAAATGACTACACAAGGATCCAATCGTACTCCAAAACCACATTGTATTACAGAGTACAACAAGGGAATGAATGGAATTGATCTCCAAGACCAAATATTAGCAAGCTTTCCAGTAGTGAGGAAATACATGAAAGGAAGTAAAAAAAATATTTTTATCTGCTGGTCTAATTAATTCCTACATTTTATGCAACGAAATAAATAACGGGTGGAAACAATGTTACGTTGACTATAGGATCAACATAGCCGAATCACTATTGAAGAATATGCCAAAACCGAATTATAGAGAACGAGGACAATTTTCTTCCGGAGATATGCCAGAAAGACTGCACTCGAAGTATTGGGCTCATTCTCCAAAACATATTGACCCAGCAGCATCAAAATTAAGGCCGTCAAAACCTTGTAGGGTTTGCCAAAAAAATAAAAAACGTATAGAAACAACGTGGGAGTGTAAGAAGTGAAAAGTTCCCTTACATCTACCAGAATGATTCGAATTGTCTCACACTATTGCAGATTATTAATTTTGTATTACTGATTTTCGTGTAAATAAACTTTTTGTAGTACTTGCATCTACCACAATTATTGCATCAGGCTGTAATAACTTATCAAATATTTTTAATTTTAATAGGGCGCCGCCGCTAATATTTATATTTGGCCCGATCATCGTACTACGGGCTATGCCCGTAATATTCACTTTTGGCCCGATCAGCGTACTACGGGCTATGCCCGTAGTTGTCGTTTAACAATTTGAGCGCCACGCTGATTTTTAAGGAAGTTCCCGCCAGGCCACGCGCGCCGCTTAAAAGCGCTGAAATTGTAGAGCCAATGTTTCTTATCGCAGTAGAAGATAGTTTACGTTAAGAACGTGATCCTTATAAGCATTCATTCAACACGTTGGACGCCAAGTCTGTTTTCTTCTCTTTACCGTTTGACCCGCTAGATAAGATTTTATCGAAATGGATTCGTGGCCGGCATTACTATTACGACAAACCAGTTCATTGCAGTACTTGGTCCTGTGCAGACAAAAATTTTCTTTAACCCTAAGCGTCAAAATGCCAGTCCGAGAGTGTGTGTGAAAGACGGTCTAAAAAACAACAACACAAACTCCAAAGAAAACCGGGAAAAGGCTCTGTAGTACGAAAATATTGTTAATTATGTTATGATAAAAATGTAACAAAACATGGTAGAGTAATGGCCAGGAGAAAGACTAAGCGAGGTGTCACATTTTGTAATACCCGTAAAGGAGATCGGTTATTATGTTTACCGTGTTTGAATGAAATCCATTAATCCTGTAATGAGTCAAAATTATGTAAATTTGAAATAATTTTTCTGTAAATCCATAAAACAGTGTAAATTTTATAGTTCTATATCATGTTACACGATGTCAGCCAGTGGTGGTTGACGCGGCCTAAACGGAAAGTCTAGTGTCAGCCACCGATGGCTGACGTGGCGCTCAACGTATTAAGGGGGGATAAAAGGGACGGTTGGGTCCACCTGATGGCCTGCCATTGGCTAACTGAAACGAGATTCTAACGCAGTAGCTTCAGATTTTTATAAAAGCAACTTGCTTCGTCTTCTACCTCTCATTTTGATCCTGCTTGCCACAGAAAATCTGCGTTGCGTCGACGAGTCTGAACAGCTAGTATAGCTAGAAGGAATTGCTATAGTGTCTTCGAAGTGACAGTTTCCGTGCAACTAGAAGGAATTCTTACAGTGATTTTTACGATGATTCGCTCTATTACCGATCTTGCCAAGGATTGCGCTCCTTCGAATGAGGTAATTAATTTTTGACCTTTTAATTTCGCAAGTTCGCCGTAGTTTCAGGATCATACAATTATGTTGTCCAAATTTGTATATTGTAACTGGTTTATAAAATTGATTGCCATTTTTTATAGAATCTTAAATGACTAACGTCAGAGAATGCATTAGGATCAACAGAATTAATAAAAAATTCATGATGTCATTCAAAAAGTGATATGGTTAATAGACTCATCTAATAATTTGGAGATAAACAAAATTAAAATACAGGCTCGATAAATTATTTAACGACTAACTGAATTAATATATGCATTCTCATTAATATAATGCATTCTCTGTTACCGTATTTAACCAATAGATGAAATAATTTTCAAATCCATTAAATTATTCTCACAAATACAATTAAGTAATTTGGCGATCAACCGAACCAATATACAAATTTACAAAATAATATATATATGTAATAAGAACGAAATATTCGCTTTTCGTTACAGAGATCGAGAAATGGAGCGAATAACGAGGCGTCCGCTGCGATGGACGAAATACATGAACAGCTCGCAGTACGGTTTCTTGTAAAGAGATCGAAAACCTACACGATCGGCAAACACCCGTCGTCAAGAAGACAGAGACAATCGAGTAGGGTTGCGAGGACTGTTGCGAGGACGATTGCGAGTTCCATTCCGAGTTTGTCTGCCAGTTCGATTGCCAGATTGATTTCGAGTCCAATTGCGAATTCGATTGCGAGTTCGAGTTCGACTGTAAGTTCGACTGCGAGTCCATCTTCGAATTCGACCGCACAAGAATCTCTGCAATATTTACGCTTGGCGCCAAGAACAGGGCACAGAACCCTAGCGGAACCGCAGTTCAAGGAACCGCTAACTTATCAATGTTATTATTGCCCGAAATACTTTCTGCACAAAATGGTCTATAGACAGCACGCAATTTGCCATATTCGGAAGCTCCACTGATATACGAAATACAAGAAGGGATACAAATCGATAATAGAAAAGAGAAGACACGAATTTTTTTCGATCGCGTCGCATAAAACAATCGGCTCTTTTCAGGGCCATACATATTAACCCCGGAAAGTACGTCCATAAATATTATTGATAAGTGATCAGTGTTTAGTGACCATGTAGCGAAAGTAAACGTTGAAATTGCCTGCCCGGAGACATTCTTCTCTTCGTCACCGTCGGCTACAGATCAGCTGCGCAGTTCATCAAAAATTGTACGAGGTCAATGCACTATCCTCCTGCACCCATTTCCGTGCATGAAGTGGATTTACAACTAAATGGGTGAGTTTTTTATTAATTATATTCTTCATATACAAATTACATACGCCTTTTAACGCGAATATTTATTATTAAATTAGCTTTGCGAATCATTCGTTGAACTGTGTTCGGAAACGGTATTATTTAAATTAAAATATCATTTACGTACCTTGTTAAACTTCACTGTACACCTTGCTTAAAAATTTCGTATCTTACACACGAGGTGTCATGCACACTAGAAAATTAAAACGGCCGTCACGGTTAAATTACTTATTATTTTGAATTCGAAAAATTAGTAAATATTCTTCAGACATTCTGAAGTAAGGATAAATAGCTCTAATATTTACAATATGTAACAATCCAAGGAAATCGCGACGTGCGAAAAGACCCTACCTACCTAGGAGACTGATTACCACTCAAAGGATTGCAGGGCAATCCTTTGGTCATTGTACTCGTCAAAATTGTCTACGTTATCTACGTAATAAAAAAAGGAAAATTCTGAACATTAACTCACTACTTGTTGGGAGGAGAGCGCTACGTTAGAGTCCTGGAACAAAAAAAAAAGCAGAGACATATTAAAATACCGTCCGTCAGCGTTCACGAAATAATTATTCAATTTTAATTGAATAATTGAAATAATTGAAAATTATGCTAACAAACCTGCCTCCTCGACGAAGCCCGACACGTTGCCTCTCGATCTCAGCAGTTATTTGCAGTAGCAATTTGCAGCAGTCATTTGCAGCAGCCATCTTCTTCAGATCTGCAACAGCAATACAAAATTCGGTTAAATTCGATCGCAATGCGAAAACCGATTAAAATGAATAAGCAAAGAGCTGCGACGTACCACGTAGCAGTCTTTGTTGTCGCGATTGATTTTGTCGTCCTTGGATTTCGAGGAAAATGATGCAATGGTCAGCCAAAAACCCACCCGAATACGGTGTAACCGAGGCCCACGGTCGAATACATAAATAGAACGATGAATCTGCGACGTGAAAATCGCGGCAGCGAGCGCGATCAAGCGCGATCAAGTACGATCAAGCACGATCTCAAGCACGATCTCAACGGAGAGATCAGGCGCGATCTCAAGCCGGATGATCGAACGCAATTTCAAGCGAAATTAAGCGTGACCTCGGGCGAGATGAAGCGCGTTCAAGCGCCGATTATCCCGGCGAGCCGATGTGCCAATTAAATATTTCAGCGGATGATATTCCAAAATAATATATAATAAATATCACGAAATAACCGGAGAATAGAATTTAGCGAACGCCGAGAATGCCGGAGGATAAGGTGACCGAGAATATCGCGGACCAACTCCTTTCGATTCGAAATCGCCGAGCAAATGATTCGAGGAATGGCGGAGCACGCGATCGCGGTCCGCGGACCCACCCTTCGCGAACCGAGGCTGCTGAGCAAATGACTTCGTGAATGTCGGACTAGCGGTCGCGTCGCCCCACCCGTTCGACAGTATTTACAGCCGCGCCCCGATTTATTAGGGTATACAGGCGACCGCGAGTCGGCACAAAAAATACAACTGTTACTATTCTCCCTTGAAGCAGGTCGAAACCAGAAACACTGCGCAATTTGCTTGCGTACCCGTCGAATGAGAAAACAGACCCCGTTGTATCCTCACTACCCTGTTGCTGCGTCGTTCCACGCGAAGTCGAACATTGCGTTGTGCAATCATTTTTCAAGTAATATGTCAACCGGTTTCATATCGGAAGACATTTTAACTGTGAATATAATATAGAATGAATGTTTCAATAATTTCTCCGATTTGTAGGATTTTCATTTTGTATAATTTAAGTGCGGTTTATAGATGCGTAATTAACTTAGAGTTTGACGTATTGTTTTCGACATCCTCGTGACGTATTACAGCAGCGCCCCGATTTATTAGAGTATACAGACGACCGCGAGTCGGCACAAAAAATACAACTGTTACTATTCTCCTTTGAAACAAGTCGAAACCGAAACGCCGCGCAATTCGCGCAATAAAAAACTAACCCCCGTTACGTCACTCTGTTGTTGTGTCGTTCCGCGCGAAATCAAATATTTCGTTGTGCAATCATTTTTTCGGACCATTATTCAGATATTATTATATCATTATTGCGATTATTATAACGTTAAAATTATGTTGGAACGTATTATATTATTATATGATCATAGTATTATAATATTGTTATTATAATTACTATGATTATTATAATAACAATTAATATATTAATATAATTTTGAGTGGCAAGTCACCGGTCGAACGCGAAGGATTAAATGATTGAGAAGATAAGAAATATAAAATTACGTACGTTCCCGTGCGACTGCGCTATATGTAAAATTACATATTTATTAACAGATATATTATTGCGTAATTGCAATTAACGGTCGCGTACACTATTTTTACACATAGCTCCATAGGATGCCACATCAACGCGCAAACGGATTTAAAGGACGAATACGTACAGGTTGTCGATACGTAAGTAAATTTTCTCGTCTTCCAAAGAATATATTATAATTTCACCTAATATTATTATTATTAAAACTGTATATTATTTCTTAATACATTTTTCTCAACCGCTGGCGAAAAGGATTCGAACATCTTTCAAAACGCAATTAACTTCTTCGATACTGGACCGAACGCGACTTTAATGTCTCAATGTTTTCGAAGTCTTACTTATTAATTTATTATTTTTGAATTCGGGAATTTCAATTCGGTTGCATCATCATTTGCGATTCATGCAATTTAATTGTCCAGTATTTTGCAATTGTGCTGCGATTGGAATTACGAATTGCATTGTAATTGAATCGAATTGAATAGAGATCCGAATCACAGATTACAATGTGATCGAATGACAATGTAATTGAATTGCAATGCGATCGAATTACAATGTAATTGAATCACGATGTGACAGAATTACAACGCGATTGAATTGCGATGTAACCTTTATTCATTAAAATTCCTCGAGCAATTCGATCGTAACTCTCCGCGAGCCTAGCCAAGGGGAAGCTAATTAAAAAACTTGAATAAAATACATTCAGTCGAAAAATATGCAAGTTACACTTCGACAGAAATATTCCGTCGTCTTCTCAGATTGGCCTCGATCTCCCAAAGAAGATTCCTAAACGTCTGGATGTCTTTCGATCCGATCTTCAAATTAACGAGATGGGGCGTCGTTCAAGGCTTCGTCGACAAAGTAAATATTCTCATTTCACCGTCTAACCCGAACGAGGTGCATAAAGGGAGAATGGCATCGAGGGCCACGTGTGTCACGTACAATGATCTTGTTCGCAGATCATTGCGTGGAGGAAGGGTTACCAAGTGCCAGACTTTGCTGGACTTGCTGTTAGATCTGTCGCAGAACGGCGACGCCCTCACCGACGAGGACGTTCGGAACGAGGTGAACACGTTCATATTCGCCGGTCTCGATACCACGGTCACCAGGGTGTCCTGGATCCTTTATGCGTTAGGCCCCCAACGGAGTATCAGGTGAGTGTACTGGCAACGCTCGCCGCGCCAGCGAATTCAACCCTTCTGGTATCGACCATGAGAATCGTGTGCACGCGAGCGAAAAATTATCGAGCACGTTAGAGACGCAGTTCGGGCAAAGACTCGGCGAGAAAAATCGTATAAACTTTACAAACCTTTTTGTAAACGAGTGAAACAACATTCAAAGATGAACACAGATTCGGAGATAAAACTGTTATTGGAAGTATGTATTAACCCTTTGCGAGTTAACCCTCGAGGGGTGCACTCCGAGGCACCGCTAGAATTTTTGTATCATCAAATAATTCTTATATCAAGAAAGTCTAGATTTGCACCATGTCATGTAAAATGGGAACACTGTAAGACGGAACAATTATTTTAGGTTTACAGTTGAAACGGCTTTGAGCGCAAAGGGTTAAGAAAACAACAACGTTTTCCCATCAATTTTACCGATGGAAAAGGAAGAACGTGGATGTTAAAAGAGGGAAGGCGGATGACGAAAGCGAAGCAATTTATCCGATATTTGTCCGACATCGCGTATTTAGTTTATTTGATTAGTATTTATATTGTTCTGCGAGAGGAACAGCGAGATGTTCGTCGAGTTTTTACCGAGTGCCACAAGATGCTTGTCGGTGTGGACGAATCTAAATGAAGCTCTCTTTGTTTCTCTACAGGAGCAAATTCTGGGCGAGTATTATAACGTTGCGGGAACTGCTCTGCTCTGCTCTGCTCTGCTGCGCTCTGCTCCGCTGGCTGACGCAAGCCAGATTAGGGAATCAGAGTCCTGTAGCGCGCCCGTGGCGCAGCTACCGCAACTCCCATTGCCAAGGTTCGCCGGCTGCTACACGGAGTGGCCGAGCTTCTCGGATCAGTTTGAGTCGCTGGTCGTGAAGAACTTGACTCTTCACGACGTCCAGCGACTACAGTACCTCACTACTCCGTGACAGCGGCGAACTTTGGCATCGCGTGGGCGGCCTTGGTCAAGAGGTATGACCGGAAGCGGCTGGTCGTCAGTGCGCTCCTGTCGAGCATCCTGGCCCTTGCGCCGCTCACCCGCGATCGCGACGGCAGCGTTCTCGCCTTGCTGCGTCGTCGCACTAAGGAGGCGTAGGCCCAGCTGCGAAATTTGAGGCGGCCGGTGGACCACTGGGACGACCTGCTGGTCCACCTAACGGTGGAAAAACTCGATCCAAAGTCGAGAGAGGAGTGGATCCACGAAACCCGCGCCGCCGTTGATCCACCCACGTACGCCAGTCTCGACGAGTTCCTGGAGCATCGGGCCGGGTCCTTCGCGGAGCTCAGGATGGCTCCGGAGCCCTCGGCTACCTCCGCGGAGCGTAGGCCGGGCCGACCTCCACCACCGGTACGCTCCCACGCGATGGCGACGACGACGGCGAGCCGTTGCCGAAAGTACGGCGACAACCACCCGCTGTTCCGGTGCCCTGCGTTCAGGGGTATGGCGCTCAACCTGCGCAGGGATTTCGTTAGGGCGCGCGGTTGCTGTTTCAACTGCCTCGGTTCGGGACACCCCGCGACATGGTGTCCCTCCGCGTCGCGCTGCTCCGATTGTAACGGCTCGCACCACACCCTGATTCAACAGAATTCCGGGGTTGTTGGCGGGCCACAGTCAACCACGGTAGAACCCAGGCGGGAGGCAGCGACGAACATCTCCGCATCGTCCGCGGTCCACAACTGCGTCGCACGCTGGAGCGGGAGCAGTGCCGTACTGCTCGCGACCGCTCTAGTATGGGTAGTGACACGCGCCGGGGGGGGGGGGGGTAAGGCCGGTGAGGGTCTTGTTGGACCAGGGATCGGAGGCGACCTTCGTCTCCGAATCCCTCGTCCAGGCCCTCCGCATTCCTAAACGGCCCGCGGCTATCACCGTGGCGGGTGCGGGGGACGCGCCGGTGGATCGTGTGACTTCGCGGGTCGACCTGGTCTTACGGTTGACCGGGCGCGGGAACGCTCCTGTGCCGCTTTCCGCGTTCGTCCTCCGGAGACTAACTGGGCACGCGTCCAAGACGACCGTCGATATTCGCATTTACCCGCATCTGCAGGACCTCGTTTTAGCGGACCCTGATCCGACTTTAGATCTCCCAGTAGATCTCTTAATCGGGGCCGATCGTTACGGTGATGTGATCGGTCCCGGCCTGCGCAGCGGAACGACCGGCCAGCCCATCGCGCAGGAAACGGTATTCGGTTGGGTCGTCTCGGGCGCCGCATCGACACCCGCGAACGATCCCGATCCCTCCGTGGCGTCCCTGCACTGTCGCGCGGAGGAGCAGTTGGAGCAGCAATTGCGATTGTTCTGGGAGCTCGAGGAGGCGAGTCCCAAATCTGTTCTCTCCCCTGACGAGTCGAGGTGCGAGGAACATTTCGTCAAAACAGTCTCACGGCGGGCGGACGGACGATGCGTGGTTCGGTTACCCCTGCGTACCGAACCACCCCTCGCTCTCGGCTCGTCAAAGGGCCGTGCCCTAGTCATGCTCCGTGGAGTCGAGCGGCGACTCAGGGGCGACAGTCAGTTGGAGACCGCGTACCGGGACTTTCTGGCCGAATATGACGCCCTCGAGCATATGGAGGAGGCCCCTCAGGGACCGCAGGATGGCGCGGTGTTCCCTCTGCACCACCCAGTGGTCAAGCGGAACGTGGACGGAACACCGCGCTTCCGCGTTGTTTTCAAGGCCTCCAGCCCCACTTCAAACGGACTGTCGCTGAACGATTACTTACTGACCGGGCCGAAGTTGCAGTGAGACATCTTCTCGGTACTGTTGCGCTGGCGAGTCCCGCGATTCGCCCTCAAGGCCGACATCGAGAAGCCTGCCGTGACGAGCTCACACACCTCCTAGGGCGTGGGGGCTTCAAGCCAGGAAAATGGGCAGCCAACACCCTTCTGGTGTTGGCGAATAGCCAGAAGTCGGCGGCGGTGGACCTCACGGGGGCTGCTCATCAGCACCATCCCGTGTTGCGGGTGGATTGGAGTCCGGACTCCGACTCCTTCGGGTTCACCGTCGTCCCAGACTCCGCTCCGTCGGTCACGAAGAGAGCGGTGATATCGGTGATCGCGCGCTTGTACGATCCGCTAGGCTGGGCGGCATCGGCAGTAATCAAAGTAAAAATATTGCTGCAGGAGCTATGGTTGGGGGGTGCGGATTGGGATGCTCCGCTCCCGGACGAGCTCAACCAGCCGTGGCGCGAACTCGTCGCCGAGTTACCGCTCTTAATCGCCGCGCGTGTGCCACGCTGGTTTGGCTCCTTTTTTCTCGTATAAACGGCGAGGCGGCGAGACAATAACACGATCAACGTGCGTTGGCCCGACCGTCAAACGCTCGCTTCGGCCGTATGTATACGCGGCGTTTTTGCCTTAGAAGGCAATGACCCGGCCATCGACACCTGACGATGCTTCCCCTTGAACATCGGCCAGGTGTCTATATATACTGCCGCACATTTCGATAAACGTTACAATTCGATACAATACAGTGCAACGCAATACAATTTGGATTGTCAAGATTTTGGTCGTTAACGTCACGTGTTTAATTCTGCGCCCTTGCGACCATCCGAATCCCTGCTTCACTTTTCTACGGTGAACGGAACCGTGCTCCAACAATCGTAATTATTAACAATTCTTTTGCGCCGTGCGCAACACATTTTATACAAGTTTACGTGGACTGTGGAGGCCGACATACCTCAGCGAGCGACACGTCGTCGGACTACATCATTTTGTCTCCTTACGACCTCCGGCAATTATTTTGTGCCGTACGCAACAATAATAAAATTATGATATCTATAAAAGTAAAAGGATTAGCGTTTACTTCTCGTATTTTCATCAATACTACTACTAGTATTTACATTTCGGCTCGTATTGCGACTGTCCTCGAGCATCAGTCTGGTCTGGACTGTTTAGCGCGCTTTGACGGCTACCGCTTGGGTAGTCGAGTTTCGTCGAGCTAAATGGCACGGGAAGGGGTTAGTGTTCGCATGTCCGGAAATGATTTTGCTCTTTTACTACTTTCACGTACACGGCGGATTTCGCTGATAAAAACATCGCCGACCACGTACCGCCACGGGACTGAGCGGCCGCACGGTCAGCGTGACCTCGTAAAATCCCCAAAATTAGCATTTGAAAAATATGGTAAGACGATGACCATTTCCCCCGCCAAACAGGACAGAGGTACAAGAAAAAGTAACCACAAGGGTGTTCCTTAGTTACATGTGTAAAAAATGATTTTTGAGCGTGAAGAAATAATGTGCGTAAAATTTCAAAGCGACTGGACAATGGTAACCGGTGTCGCATCGGGATCAAAGATTTGAAATTTCTATTATTTACGTTAATTTTAATATAAATGTGCTCCACTGTTTTAGAGGCAGTACTAAATATTTTTTAATGAAAATATAATCTTACGTGTATATAATATTATCGAGACTTAATTTAAAATTATACGTTATAATAAAATTAATTGAAATATCTTATAAAATGTTACATACTGGTCAATATACGGCTTTTATTCAGATTGATTTGCTGGCATTTGGATGACGTCACCGATAATCTTCCAATACTTGTAAAATGAATTGTTTATTATATTTGTTTTTCTTTAATAAGTTAGTACATACGGTGATAAAGTTCAAGCCTCGTTCTACATGTCACACAATTTTTATTAGGCTCTCAGGAGGAAGAAAGAAGAAACGTAAATGAAGAAACGAAAGAACTTCAAGAAGATCCGTATGAAATGATTTTTCACAGTAAGGAAATTGTGAACAGAAATTACGTATTCTAATCGAGAGACTAACATTTGAAATAGCAGCTACACCATCTTACATAAAATATCTCGTGCAGGCATTAAAATCATATCTCTTCGGCAAGAGAGCATCAGATAAGTAAGTACATACGTAATCATACAATGGTAAAAATTCGCAGCCTATTTGAATATGAATTATTTACAAATTAATTTTCTGTTACATTATGTGTTATTAAAGAATGGAGGAAAATCATCACCTTTCGCCACGACACTTCACAATTCCAAGGACGATATGCAACAAAACAATTTAACGTAGAATACAATTTTGTACTCTTCTAATTATGCATGATATCAATGCAGCTTTTCAAGTAGAGTTTTTAAAAATAACAATGTATTTTACTTAGATAACTACAACGATAATAAAATAAAATGAATTACACATTAAGTATTTCATAAATAAATGTAATCGAAATTATGTCGTCTTTGATTTTATTGTAAACAGAAATATTTGTCCAAACTATATCATGTTTGGTGTCATTTTAATCATATAAGTATCAGGAATATATTTAAAAAATAAGTATTAAAATGTTGAAATTAAAAAAAAGTTATGTCATTGTATTATGAATTGCCTTTCGGGAATTCGAGTCAAAGGAGGAGCGGCGCGTGCCGCAACACACGTATTCGCAGACTCCGTCGAACCTTAGTATTCGCGTAGCGAGAAAATTGATAAAATACAAGGCCATTGCAATATCACGGCGTCAGTGATGACAGACTAAAATTATGCGAGGATGAGAGAAACTACTACAACTTCTTTGAAACTGGATCAAATGATTTGAATTTTTTCTAGATGATAGAAAGACTAATATACTAGACAATAACTAAATTACTTTGATACAATTTTGCTATTACAGTAGACCTCCGTTTATTTGGACTCTGTTTATCTGACATAGTAACATGTTTACCGACAAGTAGATGTCAGGAACGATGCCCCTCTTACCCGACTCTAGTCTACGCGACTGTTTTTGCTTCTTACTTAAAGAGTCTAGCATAATCTTCCTGCGAAGAATGTGAGATAAGTAACGATTTAATTAAGTTACTCGTATCTGTTTGATTCATCCAGAAACTATATTTTCAGTATGACTTCTCATAAATGAAACGAAAAAGTAAAAGTAAGTGCTTTGTATTGATGAAAAATTTGTAATTAATAGACGCTTGAGAAAAAATTAATTAAACAATTAATCCCCCTTGTCTCGTAAATATGATATTGGTATATATATATATGTATGTATATGTATGTATATGTATATATGTATACAGTAGATGTACGAATACCAACTATACATACACATAAGCGTGCAAGTATGAAAGATCTAATAAAAGCATGAATGTGGTAAAATAGAAAATAAAATAAAAAACATCAAAATATATAAGGAATACATATCAAATACTATTGAGAATTAAATATACAGAAATTAAAGTTTATACAAAACACATATTAAAAATATTATAAAGATTATTTTGATGTTCAATATTTTAGTGTATACAGAAATTTAGATACAGATTGTAGCGGCACACGGTCGGCGACCGTAATAACCATAAAACTGTCTGCTTGCAGATGTCAAGGGTTCGACGGAGAGAAAATTTCCTTGACGTTTGCCAGACCCGGAAATTTCTTTGTCTCTTTGTTTTTTATCACTGCCACATGCACTGTAGGCCTAGTCGCGGAGAAAGTCGCCGGCCGCGTACCGCTACCCGGCCGAACGGCCAGCGCGCCCCTACAGCGAGGGTTCGACGATGGCTGCCTCCCCCGCCAAACTAAGCGGGGGAAAAGAAGACAGCGAGTCTCCCAAAAAGGCGTGGCCTTTTTGGGGGACATAATATAAATAACAGCGGCAAGAAACTGAAATTCTTCTCGTCTAAGCATTACGCCGAGCCTCTACACGTTTAACTATTCCAACGCGCCCCATCTAGTATCCATCAGCACCGCGCGTCATTTTATATACATCTCCGAATAAAATCTAGTGCAATTTCACTCTGTGTCCTTCCGTTGTACCCCGAACACATTGCGTTACAATTGGTGACCCCGACGTGATCGCAACGAGGGACCAGTCAGGGACAGTGAATCATCCGTTCTAAGTTAACGAAACTCAAAAAAAAAACCATGTTTGGAAACAGCGACAACGTGACGGGAACCCCCGAAATCAACAAAGTGGGTATACGTATACCGCCCTTTTGGCACAACAACCCGACGTTGTGGTTCGCCCAAGTCGAAGGACAATTCGCCTTAAACGGCATAACAGCCGACACGACCAAATTCTATTATATCACGTCGAATCTGGACTACAGATGCATGGAGGAGGTGCAAGACATAATAGGAAACCCTCCGGAAACCGACAAATACAAGAAAATAAAAGACGAGCTAATTCGGCGGCTGTCGACATCAGAGGAGCAGAGGATCCACCAACTCATAGAGCGAGAAGAGATCGGAGACCGGACACCATCCCAATTCCTACGTCACATCAGGAATTTGGCCGGCAGTACCGTGACTGACAAGTTCCTGCGGACGCTATTTTTAAATAGACTGCCAGCATCGATGCGTCCCATCCTCGCAACGCAAATGGACTCGCCGCTGGACAAGATGGCGGAACTGGCAGATAAAGTAAAAGAGCTCAACCCGTCGGGACAATGCTCGGCTGTGGCATCATCCGATACCAAATTCGACATCCTGCGTGAGCAAATGACCCGCCTAACGCAACAAGTAGCAGAGCTGACGAAACGCACCGCCGATGCCACGGAAAGCCGACGAAGCCGGGACCGCAGACCAGCACGAAACGGATGGCGAAGACGGAGCAGAACGCGAAGCCCATCCCAGCCAGGCGTCTGCTGGTATCACCGAAAATTCGGAGACCGCGCCACACGATGTACAACACCCTGCACACACGTCAGCCAGCAGGGAAACGAGACCGATCGGCCCTAGACGAGGCGAGGAGCGCCGATCCCAAAACAAGCCGCCTCTTCATGATGGATAAGGACACGAAGGTACAGTACCTCATCGATACCGGCGCCGATATTTGTGTATACCCGCCATCCCTAATAAAAGGACGACCGACGAAAAGTAACTACACCCTGTACGCAGCAAACGTGTCAACCATCTCGACGTATGGTGACATCGTCCTGCACCTAAACTTCGGGTTGCGTCGCGTCCTAACATGGAAATTCGTAATCGCGGACATTTCGAAACCCATAATCGGTGCTGACTTCTTAAAGAACTTCGGCTTGCTTGTAGATATTAAGAATAAGCGACTCATAGACAATAATACAAACGTTACAGCACGCGGAATATTAGGGACCGCCGATATAGAATCAATTAAAACGGTTGTCGGCGATTCACCCTACATCAAACTCCTAACCGCCTTCGTGGAAATAACTCGCCCGCCACAGACAAACAAAACAGCAAAACATAGCATTACACACCACATACAGACTACGGACGGACCACCGATTTTCGCGAAACCGAGGAGACTCGCCCCCGATAGGTTAAAAAGCGCCAGACAGGAATTCCAACACCTTTTATCAGAAGGAGTGATTCGGCCATCCAAAAGTCCATGGGCCTCACCCCTTCACTTAGTCCAGAAAAAGGACAATGGATGGCGACCCTGCGGCGACTATCGCGCACTAAATACGCGCACAATCCCGGACCGTTACCCGTTGCCTCATATCGAAGATTTTTCCCAAGCTTTGCACGGAAAAACAATTTTTTCAAAATTAGACCTGGTTAAAGCATACCACCAAATTCCAATTGAACCCGCAGACATAGAGAAAACTGCAATTACAACTCCATTCGGTCTTTTTGAATACGTTAGGATGCCGTTCGGACTACGGAACTCTGCCCAGACATTTCAGAGATTTATCAACGAAGTTTTACGCGGTTTAGATTTCTGCTATGCATACCTAGACGACATATTAATAGCATCCAGGGACGAAACCGAACACTTAGATCATATTAAACAAATTTTTACACGCCTACAAGAATACGGAGTTGTAATTAATCCAGCTAAATGCACATTCGGCAAAGATACGATAGATTTTTTGGGATACACGGTAAATTGCAAAGGGACGACACCGAACCCAGACAAAGTAGAGGCAATCCGTAGTTTCCCCAAACCCACAAACGTACGCGAGTTGAGACGATTCTTAGGAATGGTCAACTTCTACCGCCGATTCATTCAAGGTGCAGCAAGATTGCAAGCCCCGTTGACCGACCTGTTGAAAGGTGCACCTACACGTGGAAACTCGCAGGTAAACTGGACACAAGACGCCGATATTGCCTTTGCACAGGTAAAGGAGGCACTAGCGCAAGCTACCCTCTTGGCGCATCCAGTACCTGGCGCGCAGTTGTCACTTAGTGTAGATGCATCCGACTACGCAATGGGTGCGGTTTTACAACAACGGGTCAGCAACACCTGGCAGCCTATAGCATTTTACACCAAAACCCTCTCCTCGGCACAACGAAAATACAGCGCGTACGACAGAGAACTGTTAGCAATGTACACCGCCGTGCGACGATTCCGTTACCAAATCGAAGGACAGGCAATCATAGTATTCACAGACCACAAACCTCTGGTTTACGCTTTTAAACAGCGGCCAGAGAAATGTACACCTAGACAATTCAGGCACCTAGATTTCATAGGACAATTCACGACGGACATACGACACGTCAACGGGACAGACAATATAGTCGCGAACGCTCTATCCCGGGTAGAGGAATTACACAGACCAGCATGCGTAGACATTAGACAAATAGCCGAAGCTCAAGAGTCAGATGAAGAGCTCCAACGTCTCTTACTGGCTGAGACGGCGCTTAATTTAAAAAAACTACGTTTTCCAACGGCTACCGGAGGAGATGTAGAGGTATATTGCGACATCGCCACACCTACCGTCCGACCATACGTGCCCAAAAATTATCGCCGACAAATTTTCAAAACTTTGCACGGTCTATCACACCCCGGAACAAGACCATCAAAAAAACTAATCGCGGACCGTTTCGTGTGGCCAGCAATGAACAGAGACTGCACCCAATGGACCAAAGAGTGCACCCAATGCCAACGAAACAAAATCACGCGCCATACAATATCACCAACAGGCAGGTTCGAACCACCGAACTCCAGATTCGAACATGTCCATATCGATATAGTAGGGCCACTACCGATTTCACAAGGATTTCGCTACTGTCTTACCTGCGTCGATCGCTTCACCCGTTGGCCAGAGGCGATCCCAATGGAAGACATCACCGCAGAGACAGTAGCGAGAACCTTGGTAACCGGATGGATTGCGCGTTTTGGGATACCCGCAAAAATCACCACTGACCAAGGCAGACAATTCGAGTCCCAGCTCTTCAAATAGTTAACTCGAAGAACCGGCGCCAAGCACATCAGAACGACGGCGTACAACCCAGCAGCTAACGGCATGGTCGAAAGACTCCACCGGCAATTAAAAGCCGCCATAAGGTGCTACGATACCGACGACTGGACAGAAGCCTTACCCCTTATATTATTAGGGATAAGGACTGCAGTGAAGGAAGACATACAAACAACCCCAGCAGAGATGGTCTACGGCAGCAACCTCCGACTTCCAGGAGAATTTTTCATGTCAAACCCAGAGACCGACATCTCAGAATTCGTAAACCAACTACGACACAAAATTCAAAAATTAAAACCGCGTCCAGCAACAAACCACGGTCACAAAAGTATATTCGTCCATAAAGATCTAGGCACAACCGAGTACGTCTTCCTCCGACACGATGCAGTAAAATCACCATTGCAATCTCCATACGACGGACCGTACAAAGTTTTGAAACGCGGAGATAAAAATTTTACCATACGAGTAGGCAGTCAGGAGAAAACAGTCTCAATAGATCGCTTAAAACCGGCGCATATAGTAAGCGATGAGCACGATAGTAGAGTGAAAAGCAAAGAAGCAAGCCACCGCGAAATTGCTAACGCGCCGCATAGCATCTTAAAAAACAGTTCAGCACCGATTACTACACGATCCGGCCGCACAGTTAAATTTACAGACCGATACATCGCGCGTTAAATTAAAGATACCACATGTATATACTTTAGCATATAAGACGAAAAACCCACTGTACACATATAATAAGGAACACCGCGAGCGGATACAAAATTTGTATTCTTTTTTTTTATATAGTCATAATATAGCGTTTACACTGGCAAGGGGGTGATGTAGCGGCACACGGTCGGCGACCGTAATAACCATAAAACTGTCCGCTTGCAGATGTCAAGGGTTCGACGGAGAGAAAACGTCCTTGACGTTTGCAAGACCCGGAAATTTCTTTGTCTCTTTGTTTTTTATCACTGCTACATGCACTGCAGGCCTAGTCGCGGAGAAAGTCGCCGGCCGCGTACCGCTACCCGGCCGAACGGCCAGCGCGCCCCTACAGCGAGGGTTCGACGATGGCTGCCTCCCCCGCCAAACTAAGCGGGGGAAAAGAAGACAGCGAGTCTCCCAAAAAGGCGTGGCCTTTTTGGGGGACATAATATAAATAACAGCGGCAAGAAACTGAAATTCTTCTCGTCTAAGCATTACGCCGAGCCTCTACACGTTTAACTATTCCGCCGCGCTCCATCTAGTATCCATCAGCACCGCGCGTCATTTTATATACATCTCCGAATAAAATCTAGTGCAATTTCACTCTGTGTCCTTCCGTTGTACCCCGAACACATTGCGTTACACAGATGATAACTAGAAAAGGCTCAATAACAAGTACGCAGTAGTTAACTTTTCATTCTTACAAGGCACAGTAACTCGATCAAAAACTACTATTTATATTTTGTTAAATATTTTGTATTTGTATTTATGTAAAAGACATCAACATATATTTTAAATGTTTTTTACGAAGTGCACCATAGATAAAGAAAACCATATAATTTGTCGAAAACTTCGGACGCCACTTTAATGGGCACAGTAATTAACACACTTAACCTATCTGGCTATCACACTGAACTGGAAATTAACAGTCATGGAATCCATATAATATCGGTTTTAAACAATGGAAACTGTTTGATGAGAATTTTTGGGTTCTCCATAATTCTTTCACGAATTGAAACCGATGTCATAATTGTTTTCAATCCCTACTTTATGAAGGTATATTCAAGTATGTAAACAAGTTTGAATCTTCTAAATTCTAGCAAAAGTCATCCGCAAATCTATTCGTAGCCTTCAAATAAAGATACAGAAAAAAGATGAAAATTTTATTCGACGCCACGAATAAATGTGCTTTGCATAAAAAATGTATGTATTGGAAGTGGATGTAAAATGAAATGTGCACTGATACTTTCTGGTAGAAAAATATCTTTACTTCGCGACATGTGAAGAAGCTCAAAGAAGAAGAAACTCAACGGGCTAGAATGCCGGACGAATAGATAGCACACTTTAAAGTTAACGTAATTTAGATTTATTTAAGGTAATAACCAAGATTCTAATACTATACAGATTTGTAAATTACTGTTATGAACATACACAAATGAAATAAATTACGTTACGCCAGTTTAAACAATTTTACTTAGAAGAAAAGAATTTTTATGGAAATATAGTGGGAAAAGTGATAGCATATTTAACTAAGAATTATGTTGCGGCGCCATGTAATTCCAAATAAAAAAACATGAAGAAAGTGTAGAAGAATATTTTTTGTTTGGGATTTAGTATTCGAGAAAATCGAGATTGAAAATTTGCTAAGCGATGTACATCGCTTATAGCTGGAAAAACGTATGTATGAAGTAAGAATTCAAACCTGGTTTTCTCGAAAACAAAATCCTAAAAAAAAAGAAGTTATTCCATATCATTTTCATTTCTTTTTTATGAAGAATAACCCGGTGCCCGCTTGTATATAGATTCAGGAATACCCTGCATTTTTCAACAGGATGATGCCGCGAATTTTTGTCTCGAGGATTGATCAGCAAGGTCATATCGCTAAAAATTTTGCGAAAATCATAACCATGCAAATGGCAGACAATTTCGAAACATTTCCGAATGACAAAAATGTATTTAAGATGAGAAGGAGCAAGAAGAGCAAAAACTAATAAAGAAACTACGTAGATAATAATGACTGTTAATAAATGGAAAGATGGAGTCACAAAACATTAGGCATCTGATATAATTCCTTGATTTATTAACATGCATAATTTTTAGTTATGTGTGCCAATATTTTGTCCCATTGTATTTCTATACAAATTCTCTTTTTCAAATAAAATTGTTTACACGTGCGAAATGCAATTTTATTTCATTTGTGTATGTTTATAGTGGTATGTTGCAAATTTATATGGAAACAGGATTTTGTTTGTAATGTTATGTAAATAAAAATAACATTAGTTTTAAAGTATGCCATCTTTTTGTCGGATACGGTATGTGGCGGCCACGGCGACGGGCATCGCACCGCGCTTGGCGAGCGAGAGCCGCGGGGATGCGAACGGCGGCCGACCCGATGTCGCCAACGATCTTTTGTCCGTCATTTGTTCGAACAGTCGAACTGAGTCGCGGCCCGGGTGTAAAAAGTTAGTTAGTTTCGTTAACGTTGATTCTCGAGCGATCACGAATAAACAGTAAATCACGAATGGCTCTCGACTCCCACACTTTATTACCTCGAAACGAAAACCAGGATACTTAGAACGCATAATCGGAGTCTTGAGACCAATCATCCACACCTTCCTATCTTTATTTGAAAAACAATTTTATGAATATTGATTTGTTTTTGTTTTCGAACAATATAAAGTACGTGTTGATAATTAAATAGTATTTTTATTAGTCGGGCAAATTCTCGACGAATAAAATGATTTATTTCGTACTCGTCGAATAAAGATACTTATTTTATTCGGACCCTCCAATGTCCAATAAAGATAAAGTATCTTTTGTTCGAAACGTTTTTATAATTTATTGTCTGAATAATGTACAACTTTGTTCGGTTGTCATTTGTTTCGCAATTACAATAATCTGCAATATTTATATCTTTTTTTATACAGCAAATTATACAGCATACTATTCGGAAGATGCAAATGAATATCAGCATAAATTATCCTGTAAAAATATCGTACCGTATTCATGATGAAATAGTCGAAAATGTAAAATGGTAGATGTTCTTAATCGAGTAGTACATATATTTAATCTATCCAAAAGTTCCAGTCATATTACTACGAGATCGATTAATATGGTATAAAACAATAATGCATCGTCATACATAATAAAATTCGTTGATGAGAAGTAAATTAAAAAGATTAAATATTTAAATTATAGAAAAAATTATAACTTAAATTACATTGCAGCTACTGCAGTAACTCGAAATTTTATATTACTTTAACGATTCCCTTAGTGTCGTTAATATTATTTATTCCAAGTAGAATAGCAAATATACGAGCAAACCCTAACAGAAAATTTGAAAAATTTGGAACATTGATTGCAATAGATTATGTTATTGAGGAATAGTCTTTTCTCTATTCCTGTGAAAAATAAACATCAATTATTTTACGTCCTCATTACTTTGGTCCACAATTTTCAATAAAGAAGAAGTAGACAACATTATGTAATATATCAGATAGGGTCTAGGATTTATTTAAAAATGGTTTCATCAAAAAGGAACAAAATACGTCGAGATACACCATATGCTGTGCAATGCTTCGAAATTCTCGTTTACGATAACAATGGTAAAAAGAAACTGCGTGCTGGAGCATAGTTTTGGGACAGACCTCTCGTCCTCGACAGCAATTCCAGAGAATACTATTTTATGACACCCTCAAGTGGCTTTCTCGTTTAGGGTTTCCGAGGAGAAGAATCAAGCCGTCAGAGGAATGACTAACAGACGACTCGAGGCAATAGATACGAATGTGCACACTGGAGGCGAGCAGGACAAAGATGGCTCTCAACATCGAGATCACATCGAATTAGGAAAGGACGAGAGAAATAGTATATGCTTTTTATAGAATTGTTCGATAAAATCCATTTAAGAAGAAATTATTTTTTAAAAAATTGACCTAAGTACCAAAAAGAAATTTTGTAGGAATTAAAGCTGGTTAAAACTACAGAAAATAATTGTAAAATTCAAGTTTTAAATTTTATCTTATTTTGTTAATAACAGATTAGCATACTGAAAATTTCATCGAAATCTGTAGAATATCATTCAAGTTACACAAGCCGATTTTGTTGAAACTTATGGAAGGCTTAAGTCTTCGAAAATATTTGAGGCGATCTTGTATCAGAAACCATCCGTATTGAAGATACTAGCGCGGCGGAGTGGTAATCACCGCCGCGGAATGAGAGTATCGATATTTACAATGTGGCTGCGAATTTCGAATAGTTTCTGCAGTTCTATCGTTCTTTTTTTAAATCCTTCGTGAAGTCTAAATTGAAATCATTTTTGTATTCCTTGCATGTTAATTAAAGCCTGCTTAAACCGCAATTAAATAACTACAAGATGAGTACTATTAAACGTTAAGATGTAGAACAAACTAGTATATCTTAATGTTCCTAACCGTATAACTAAATCAAAGATTTTAAACTTCAATTTAAAAATATTAATTTTACATCCTCATATTTAAGTATAGTTCATCGAAAGTTCATAGGAAGTCTCATTTTTTTCGTAAATTAAATTTGAAAAATTATTTTCTGCCAAAAGTTACCTCACTTGAGACCACCACTGTGCGATAATGCCATGACAGCATTTTCCACGCCGTGTGATCATTATTAATTTAATAGAATGCCCTTCGGACAAAGGAACGCCATAGCCACATTTCAAAGGTTAATGGACTCATTGCTATCCGTGATTTGGATGCGTCGTATTCGCACCCGATATCGTCACTCCGCGATATAAACTATCTCTCGGGTCGTAAAGCCGATTACGCTGCGCGACGGAGTGGATCGATATCGTTGTCCGTTTAATTAAAAAGGATAACTGTTTGGTTGATTTAGAATATGCCACTCAACAAGAATGAATAAGATTATGGCTGAATAAGTGTGAACTGAGCAACTGACAACTGATTGATGACTGGGGATTAAATGACGATGAATTGGCGAGTGACTACTACCCTAAGAAGAATCGGTTTCGAGTTTTTATACTGTTTTGTGGCCAGAAGACTCGAAATTGGTTGACCAGTGATGCGATGGAAGAGAATGTAAAGTGACATAGCACGCAGTGCCGCAGGTAGCAAGAAACCCTGGACGGGCGACCGAAGCGGTGCGTGCTAGCGACCCTATTATAAAAAATGCTGCCGATGAAGGTGTGCATTATTCAAAACTGCAGAAATGGCTTTATTGCCAGAAAGAAGATGGTTCGGAAAATCATAAACTTAGAAATTGCAAGAAAGAAGGCTATGGCTCTACAAATTGAAAACCTAATGAACGTGACCTTTTGTCGATTGCACGTCGTTCGTTGAAAGACTGTTAATTTGTATCGTTGAGCCGAAGATTCCCCGTCAATAAATGTTTTTTAAGGATAAAAGGGAAAGGTAGTTCTTCCCGGAGAAAGTTAGGCGGATGCAGCCCGAAAATTCCGTTGAAGGACGGAACAATCCGGTTTTCGAAGAAAAGTGCTACTCATATAATGTATTTAGTTACTCGCGCCCCGTCCCCCAGAACATTTAGAAAAATTGAAGAAATTAACAGAACGTCTCTGGAAAGCAAAAGTTACAAACTTGAAAACGTGATTTCCAACAATGCGAAGTAGCATATTTGGGACATGTAATAGAAGGAGACAAGATAAAGTATGCCCTGTAAAAGTTTTTCGCAACCCAAAAACATAAAAAGTATCCGCAAATTTGTATGACTCGCGGATTACTATCGCTGTTTTATAGAAAATTTTTCGCAAATTTTCAAACCGCTGACCGTTTCACTAAAAAAAGAAAAAGAAATTTGAACGGAATCCATCTAAGAAATTATCCACTGTGTCTCAGTTCGCAATAGAAGGGGTCTTTAGTTATGGCGAGCCAAAAAAGGCAAACTCTACAGCCACTAGATTACTACAAGGAACAGAAATGAAGGAGTGCCTATTCGCTGCGTACTGTGCCTAGTGATCGGATCGATGCCGATACCATTGACGATATTTAATCAATTCGGTGGCAAAGTACTCAATAGGAAATCTGACAAAAGTATCGATACCCATTTGATACCTTACAAAAGTATTGATACCTGTTGGAATTTGCTAATAGTTTATTTACTAATAATGCAATACAAATATGATACAGTGTTTAATAAAGCATCTAGCGGATATAAAATGTACTTTGTGTGAAGAAGAGTGACTGTATGTGAAGTCGCGGAGATACTGTCTGATAGATCGTCTTCTAGGCTGACGAACGCCTCTGTAGTTCTATGGGAAGTAGCTTCTCGCATTGGAACGTGCGGTCCTTTTATACTATTCCTTCAGAAGGTCGGGCTTATACCTGCATTCATGAACCTCGGGGTTGTACCTTTATTTATTGCCCCTGTAGACATGTGTATGTGTGTGTGTGTGTGTGTGTGTGTGTGTGTGTGTGTGTGTGTGTGTGTGTGTGTGTGTGTGTGTATGTGTGTGAGTATCCTTGTATATACCGACGATAGTCACACCAGCCGTAATTTATTGATTGATTAAACCACATTTTTCAGACATATTCTTTAACTTTATTCTATTTAAGGCCTTGGTTAACATGTCCGCTGGCATCTGGTCTGTGGGACAATATCTGTAGTCGACAATTTCTTGATTCATCAACTCCTTTATGAAGTGAAACTTCGTGTCGATATGTTTTGTCCTGTGGCTGAATTTCTTATTAAATGTGAGCTTAAGGCAGCTCTGATTGTCCTCATATATAATCTTTTTTTTTAATGTCCCCTAAAAAGTCTTTCAGCAATCGATCTATCCATATGCCTTCTTGTGTTGCCTCAGCTAGAGCGATGTATTCAGCTTTTGTTGAAGATAAAGCAACACATGTCTGCTTCCGACAGCCCCAACTTATAGATGATTCGAAATACTGAAACAAATAACCACTATTTGATTTTCTATCGGTGCGATTTTCAGCCCAGTCTGCATCAGCAAAACCGATGAGCCCCTTCTGTCCATCTGCTTGGCATAGCCTCAGTTCATAGTCTTTTGTTCCTTTAAGATATCTAAGAACTCTTTTTGCCTCTAGCCAATCATGAGCTGTGGGTTGCTTATTATGCTGACTCAATATCGTCACGCTTGCTGCTATATCTGGCCTCATGTTGACGGCTAAATATAATAATGCACCAATTAATTGCTGATATCTCTCACTGTTAGGCATTGGTGTCGTATCATCTCTTGATTTTACATATCCTGGATCTAGAGGAATGTTCGATGTTTTTGCTTCCTGTAAACCAAATCTGTCAATTAATGTTTCTATATATTTAGTTTGCTTTATGCAATAAAATCCTTGATTATTCTTTCTAATTTCGATGCCTAGATAATGCTTTAAAATTCCAAGATCTGTGAGGTGAAACTTCTTTTTTAAAAATTCAGCAACTTCATTTATTTTATTGGTATCCTTGGATGCAGTTAAGAAATCATCAACATAAATAATCAAGTAGATAATTTCTGTTTTATTTCTTTTCGTGTACAAGCATGAATCCGTGTTGCTTTGTACAAATCCAAATTTCTTGAGCCAATCATCTAATTGGTCATTCCACACCTTCGCTCCCTGCTTTATTCCGTAAATGCCCTTCCTCAATTTACATACGTGGTCCTCTTTTCCTGAAATAATATAACCTTCGGGTTGCTTCATGTAAATTGTTTCTTTCAGTTCTCCATTGAGGAATGCTGTTTTGGCATCGAAGTGTTTCATGGTCGTGTTTTTTATACCTCCTATTGTTAAAAGGGTCCTGAAAGTAGTTTGTCTTACCACTGGAGCAAAAACTTCGTCATAATCGGTGCCATATTTCTGTGAAAATCCTCGTGCAACGAGCCTTGCTTTATATCGCTCGACATTTCCATCAGCGTTTCGCTTTCTTTTAAAAACCCATTTACAAGTAACAATGACCCTGTCCTTTGGTTTTGGCACGATCTCCCATGTGCCATTTTCCTTTAATGAGTCGATCTCTTCGTCCATAGCCTTCTTCCAATAGTTTTTTTGGATCCAGCTAAAGCCCCCATTATGCTCCTTGGTTCATTATCTTCAGCTTTCAACATGTTTAATGTAGCCATGTATCGGTCTGGCGGTACACCCCTATTTGATCTCTCGGAACGTCTGCATTGATCAAGTTGAGTTTCATAATCAATCTGTCCACTGTATGTAGTATCGGTCTCATCGATAGATTCAATACTTGATTGCGTATCTGATGCTTCTGATTCTTCTTGGTGATGTTGTACTTGTTGTATCTCTTTATGAAAATCTGTATTTTCTGAAAGAATTACTTCATCACAAGCTGTATGAGTTGGAGATTCTTTTTCGGTTATTTTATCGAGAAAAGTTACATCTCGACTGGTTTTCACTCGATTTGTCTTTAAATCTAAAAGCCTATATGCTTTAGATTCTTCCGAGTAACCAACGAATGTATATTTCTCGGCCTTATCATCCAACTTTTTTCTTTGTTCTTTATGCACAAGAACATATGCATCGCAACCAAAAATATGTAAGTTGCTTACATCGGGCTTCTTTGAGTACCATAACTCATATGGGGTTTTTTCTTTTGCATTTGTCGGCAATCTGTTTTGTTTACAGCTTCACCCCAATATTTTTTTTCGAGATTTGCATCGAGTAGCATGCACCGTGCCATTTCAATCAATGATCCGTTTTTTCTTTCTGCTACTCCATTTTGCTGTGGTGAATAAGGAGCCGTACACTGCATCTCGATGCCTTAATTGTTTAAATACATCGTTAAGTTCTCATTGATGTATTCCCTTCCTCGATCAGATCGTATTATTTTTGGCTTCCTTTCAAACTGCGTCTTTACCGTCTCAATAAACTGTTTCATGAAGGACGCGGCTTCATTCTTTTGACTCATAAAATAAACTGTCGTATACTTGGAATAATCATCTATCAGAGTCAATAAATACCTTTTCTGACCTGGCGTTACTGTCTGCATAGGTCCACAAACATCTGTATGTATTAAATCTAATACTGCACGTGATTTATTGCTGGATTCTTTGGGAAAAGGTTGACGTGCCATTTTTCCATTTATACAGCATTCACAATATTCCCTTTATCCACAGTCTCTTACCTGGATACCTGTGGCTAATCCTTTTGTCGCCAAATCCTTAATTGCACTTAGCTCTCGGTGCCCGAAGCGCCTGTGCCACACATGTTGGCAATTGTCCCCATGCTTCGTTTTTATGGCTTCATTTGCTGCGCAGGCCCTTTCAGCTGTTTGTACCTGGTATAATTCCGGGGAAAGCCTTGCTATTGCCTGTAATTCCCCATTTTTGGTTATCTGGCACTCATTTTCTTCAAATACAAGTTTATAGCCTTTTTTGTCAACTTTTTCACCGACAATAAATTAGACCGTAGGCCCGGTACGTACAGGACATCGCGCACATTTATTTCAAAGATTTTTCCGTTAATAACTGCACACTTTATGACACCTGAACCGATGCCTTTCACTTCAGCGATATTTTCATCGTGGCGAGCCGTACATTGCCCTTTTTCTTCGGATCTATATGAATGAAAAAATCCATGGTTTTTACCATATGACTCGTAGCACCCGAGTCGACAAACCATATATTTTCTTTATTTTCTGCAGCTTTCACACGGAAACACGTTTCACCAGATATTTTTTCATCTTTCACTAAAATGCAGTAATCTTGAGAATGATTCTCTGAATTTTCATGTGACACTTTATTTGCTTTCTCTTGTTTCTTCTGCCAAGCCTTGTATTTTATGCATTCAGATTTGGAATGCCCAGGTTTCTTACAGAAAAAGCAACTCTTCTTGTTCTGCGTCGCACTTTCATTTCCTTTATGTATTGTCTTCATGGCTGTATCGTTACACCGCTAACTCTCTTTTACGTCTTTAGCTCCACGGCGACTTTTGTACTCGTCGATCAGCTTACTCTTCACGAATTGAGATGTTAAGTCCTTTTCAGGCCTACTCTCTAATGCTGTGACAAAGTGTATCGTATGACTCCGGAAGACTTCCTAGTAATACTGCCGCGATGAGCTAATCTGGCAAATCTAGCCCAAGTGCTGTCAACTGGTTTATGTTATTTGACATTCAAGTGATATGCGCCTCCATATCACCGTCTTCTTTTAGCACAGCTCTACATATTCGTTTGAGCAACAATACCTTGCTTGTCAATGTTGCATTTTGGTGGTATCCTTTAAATGCGTCCCATGTCTCTCGTGCTGTCTTGGCGTTCCTTATGTGCAACAGCTGATCGTCTTCTGCGAGAAGTCCTATCGTTGCACGTGCCTGATCATCCTTTTGAGACCATGCTGCATCCACCGGCGTAGGCATTTCTTCCATGAATTGAACAACTTCCCACAATTTTTCTTTAATCAGCAGGAGTTCCACCTTATAACTCCATACTGCGTAATTTTCTCCGTTGAACTTCTGGATGGCAAATCGAAATCCTGTACCGTCTGCCATTGTAGAATAAACTTTATCACTTCACCTTTTCTTCACGAAAAAAAATTGGTTGTTTCACACTTTTTTGTATTATCCTTATTACACTTTATTCACACTAGAGACTGGGCCCATAACCTGTTGGAATTTGCTAATTGTTTATTTACTATTAATGCAATACAAATATGATACAGTGTTTAATAAAGCATCTAGCGGATTTAAAATGTACTTTGTGTGAAGAAAAGTGACTGTATGTGAAGTCGCGAAGATACTGTCTGAGAGATCGTCACCTAGGCTGACGAACGACAGTGCAGTTCTATGGGAAGTAGTTTCTCGCACTGGAACGTGCAGTCCTTTTATACTATTCCTTCAGAAGGTCGGGCTTGTACCTGCATTTATGAACCTCGGGGATGTACCTTTATTTATTGCCCCTGTAGACATGTGTGTGTATATGTGTGAGTATCATTGTATATACCAACAATACCTATCTGAGATTAAAAGTCATTAAAATAATAACAGCAATAATATTAAACTAGTATAATCATTTTCATTTTTCATTTTTGTAGTATTGTCAGTGATGATTGGAACGATTTCGCATTCTAGTCTCTATTTTACAAATGTTCCATGTAAATAATTAGATATTGTCATAGCCATTCGATTTTCTGTTAATTTGAATATTTCAATCGGACACGATTTCATTTCAAAATTCGGAATTGTGAAAAAGGCATCAGTGTTTCTGTTCGTCCATAGTTATACGTACATCCTTAGCTGTTAGTAATTCCTTCTTCACATCGTTCTTTTCTTTTCCACATTTTTCATACAGGAGTTTCTATAAAGTTTTTAGGGTCAAGGTACGTACTTCATTAATTGTCTGAAACCCTTATCGGTGATATTATATTTGATAATTCCGTCCAAGAATCAAATTATTCAGAGCAAGTGTAAAATTGAAGCGGTTCAAATTACGGCGACAGCGAGTTTCGAGTGTTGACGTTCGAGTTACATAAATTACTCACATGATTTTGAATACATTGTTTCACTCAATCGCAGCTCGTCTCACTCACCGTGTCAACTGTAAACAAATGAACGAGACGAAACAAAAGTTACTACTACGAGACGAGATAAAAGTGTATTCAGGTACAGTTAGAAAATTATTTAAGAGAAACATTTCAGAAAGCTAGATCCATTCATCTATTGGAAAGATATTGTAAAAAAATACAGCAAAATATTTGCGTTTGCCAAAAAATATTTTTGAATACTGCCTACTTCAGTGCCGGCAGAACACGTGTTCTCTAAAACTGAAGAATTGATTTATAAAAAGAGAAATTGGCTAAAAGATAATAGAGTTAATAAAATATTATTTTTTAGTAGTTGTATTAATCTCTACTTTATAAATCTTCGTTTTTAATAAACAAATAAAAATTATTAAATAAGTCATGTGTTATTGAATACTACTACCTCATAGATGTAGGTAATTACCATACAGAAATACGGTTTCATGGTGAATATAAAACAGAATTTTATTATAGTAGGACATATTCTTTATTGTAAACTTCCGATCATCAATAACAGATTCTAATTCAATAAAAATTGTAATCTGAATTAGTTGTATAGTTTAAAGATGAAAATGAAGACTTTAGTATAATATTATTGCTATTATTATTTTAATAATTTTTAATATCTGAGATATATAAATATTTCAGTGAATTCTCAAATGGTTATTCAATATTTCGAAAGATATATAAGGGGGATAAAATTTATCACAGATTGTCTCAAACGAGTACCGTTACCTAAGTAAAATGTCAAACAGGTATCGATACTTCCGTAAGGTATTAAACAGGTGTCGATACTTTACCAACATCTTTGATACTATTCGGATTGCTATCGATACGTATCGATTTGGTATCGATTCGATTACAAATGTGTCCAACATTTCAGGCCATATATGTACACTGCTGAACAAAGTGATACTTAATTATCACTTTGAAATTAAAAAAAAAACATAAAAATGAAATCAAATTGCGCAATTCGTTTAAGTTTTAGTAATGTGTGGACAGTCCTTCACGTTAGTAGGTATGCTAGTAATCGCCTTGGGAGGGGAAAGTCCTCGCCCCCACCCGCGGCTGTGTCAGCAGATTTGCTTGCGCAGATCGGCTCCCTGATCAATGCCAAATTGACATCGTTCAGGAGAGAGCTGGTTCCGCGGTGCAGACCTCCCCTCTGTCGATGGACAGGAAAAGGGGGGAAAGGGCAGCAGTACGGGAAGGCTGTGGCCGCTAAGGCGGCCCAGGCACAGCTCACTCAACCGCGGGCCGCCCCTGCCGTTGCGCCACCCTCCACCACATCTCAAACTGAGGTGTGGTCTCAAGTAGTTGGCCGGAAGGCTAAAACGGCGGCTGCCGCCGTTAAATCTGCGGCAGCTGCCAAAGCTGCACCGTCCGGGAGGGCGGCCAAGCGGGTGGCACCGGCGGCCCCCAATAGGGCTCCCCTGCCGCCGCATCTGCCCCGCACGGCTGCCATCACAATAACAGTGCGGCCGGCGGGGCGATGACGTATGCTGAGGCGGTGACCACTGCCAGGTCCACAGTGGACCTGGCAGAAATTGACATCGCCTCATTGAAGCTCAGGAGGGCGGTGTCGTAATATTGGTGGTCCCCGGCGCGACTGCTGTTTTGGGTGCGGCAGTCAGGACCACAAAGTGGCTGGCTGCACTGCAAAGCCAAATTTCCCGCTTTGTGCGGGCGTAGGCAAGTTGGCCGGCCACCGCCTCCATGGCCGGGCGTACCCCGCCACCGCGAGACGCAGCAGGCGTAGCAGGGGAGGAAGGCCACGGTGGTCAACGCGGCGGCCAACGTGGCAAACAAAAAGAATTCGGCACCTAAGGATGCCACCGTCGCGCCCGCGGGGGCGGGTGGGGCTAATAAAACCACAGACGCCACCGCTCCCGCGGCCGCGATGGATATCGAGACAAATGAGTAATAGGGCCTAGTGGCCCTATTATTCAGGCCAACCTGAACCGCTCGGCCAGGGCACAAGACCTTTTTGTGCAATTCCTGGCCGTGCGGGGTGCCGGGTTGGCCGTAGCGGCGGAGCCGTACAGATTCCCCGACCATCCACATTGGATAGGGGACACGAGCGGCTCCGCCGCTATAATATGGGCAGGCCGGCCGGGGTCCCCGGCGTGCTCGGTTATCGAGCGCGGCCAGGGATAACTGGCCGTTGACTGGGGCGGCACCGCGATTGTGGCTATCTACGCACCTCCGAGATGGTCCCTCGAGGAATTCGAACAGTATCTGGACGGGGTGGGGAGATGCGTCCCCCGGTGCCAACCTCGTCCGGTGCTGGTCCTGGGGGACATCAACGCCAAGTCTTCAGCTTGGGGTTCCCCCAGGATAGACCCGCGGGGCCGGGAAGTGCTTGATTGGGCGGCGGGACTCGAGCTCCGTCTTTTAAACACGGGCTCGATCCATCCCCCCCCGGCCGCGCGCCGTATTACGGGGTGCAGGGTGGCACAGCAGGTCGAGACACTGTCTGACCATAGATACATTGTTCTCGGCCTCTCCGCAGCCCCATCGACACCCCGACGTCGTCCCGCTGATGAGGGATCGCCTCCACCGCGATGGGCGCTGAAGCGCCTCGACCAGGACGCTCTGATGGCGGCAGTCAATGTCGTGGCCTGGCCAGCCACACCGGCCGAGCCAGTCGACGGGACAGGCGAAGCCCATTGATTCCGGGGTACAATGACGTCGGTTTGCGACGACGCCATGCCCCGGGCGAAGCTCTTCCCGAGGAAGGCGGTGTACTTGTGGTCGCGCGCGATAGCGGATTTACGCAAAGAGTGCGTCCGCGCGCGACGCCAGTAAGCCCGCACCCGTCGACGACGACGTTCCGACGCGGAGCTGGCTATCCAGCTGTATGGGCGATGCAGGGAGAAGGTGATCGCCCTGCAGCTGGCCATCAGGCGGGCAAAAGACCAGGCCTGGCGCGACCTTGGCGATGGGACGGTTACGTCCTCGGGCGCCCCCTGTGACGGAGAGACTGGATCCGGGGATGCTAGGGCGGGTCGTGGACGTCTTATTTCCCGTCAGCGGGGAGGCGTCCCGGCCGGACCCTGAGCCAGGGGAAGTACAGTGGTCCCCGGATCTGGAGGTCGCGGCGGTGGAAATGGTCAGGGTAGTTAAATGGCTCCGGGGCAAAAATAGGGCCCCGGGGCCGGTCGGTATCCCTGGCCGGGTCTGGTTGCTCGCCTTGTGCGTCCTGGGCGAGAGGATAAAAAGCCTCTACTCCGGGCTCCTGAGGTCAGGGACGTTCTCGGACCTCTGGAGAGAAAGTCGGATGGTCCTCTTAAGGAAGGAAGGGAGGCCTGCGGATTCTCCCTCCGCGTACCGGCCCATTTGTCTCCTGGACGAGGCGGGCAAGATCTTTGAGAAGATTATTGTTGCCCGCCTCGCCAGGCACCTGTCCCGCAATGGCCCCGATCTGGCGGACAGCCAGTTCGGCTTCCGGGAGGGGCGGTCAACGGTCGACGCAATCGACCGTCTAAAGTCCCTGACGGACAATGCCGTGGCACGGGACGAGGTGTGCTTGGCAGTGTCCATTGAAATCGTCAATGCGTCCAACACACTGCCCTGGTCCGCCATTAGGGAGGCTCTGGTTGAGGACCTGGTGCCTCCCTATCTGAGGCGGGTGATCGGGGCCTACCTGCGGGACAGATGGGTAGAATACCCGGGCCGGTACGGGATGATTCGGAGGGAAGTGGACCGCGGGGTCCCACAGGGGACCGTGTTAGGACTACTGCTGTGGGATCTGGGATATAACGCGGTCCTGGAGAAGGCCTCCCTGCCCGACGGTGTCACCCTTGTCTGCTACGCAGATGATACGTTGGTGGTCACCGTCGGGGACACCTTCGAGAGGACCATTCGACAAGCGGGATAGCGCAGGAGAAAGCCGAAGCCGTCTGGTTTCACGGACGGCCTCAGTTCGCGGCCACCGGCCAGATCGTGGATCCGGGTTGGAGTAGCTTTCGTCGAGGTGAAGTCCGAGATCAAGTATCTCGGATTGATCCTCTACAGCCACTGGAGGTTCGGGGCGCATTTCGGCCGCCTCTTCCCCCGAGTTCAGAGGGCGGCGGCGTCGTTAGGCCGCCTGTTGCCCAATCTCGGGGGACCGGGTGATATGGTGCGCCGCCTATACCTAGGCGTGGCGCGGTCCATGGCCTTATACGGCTCCCCTATTTGGGCGCCGTACGCGAGAGCAAGGCGGCGCAACACTATGTTGTTGCGAAATGGCACTTCGCCTTATAAGAGGGGGGTGTTGCAGGGGCCCTGGGCACCTCTTTGTGCTGTCGCCGAGACGTGGCGGTGCGGGGCGCGGCCCCCCGCACCTACAAATTAACATCATGATTTGAGGAGGGAGAACTCATCTCCCCCCTCCGGGATGCGGCCGCTCAGCCCCTTTTCCATCTTGGTGGCCGGCCAGGCGAGGGGAGCTGCGGTAGTGTTCTTAAGGGCCCGGGTCGCCGCACACTATGACGACCCACACATAGAAGAAAACCATATACGTATATTAGTTTTAGAGGTTTCTATCGACCAAAACTGACGCTTTAATATCGAAGTATGCAGTTCACAAGTGGAAAATTTAGATTCCGGAAAGACTAAACGACTGGGCTTCGGATGTAGAAATATCCGTTTTGCAGTTATTGCGGAGATATTTGCAATATTCGGCCAGAGTGGTGTCAATCTCACGAGCATGACGTCATAAGATGGCCGCCGCTAACAGTTTTTCGTAAATATCGAGAGATATAGAGCTCGAATCGAAAATGCACAACCGAAGCCCAGTAGATAAGGCACGTACAAAGGCAATGGAGTGTATTTTCAGTTGATTTTTTAGTTAATTAAGACACAGGAGTAGTTGGTAGGAATTGTATCCGAAACACCAACTCGAGCTTCCGACATTTCTCACTACTAGCGTCACAGTTCTCTTCCAACCAACAAGCTGCACCACAGCGAGCTTGCCGGTATAGTTACTTACAGTCGATAATACCGATCGACACAAATTACATAGTTTTATACTTCCATTCCAAATATTTTGACCATTACTAGACCAGGGGAAGGTGGCGTGCGGGGCAGTCGTGAGCGGCGCGGCAGTTCCAGCAAGAACGCTCGTCGAATATTGTAAATATCTCAACAATAATAAAGAAATGGTCATTTCTACAACCGAAGCCCAACAGCTTAGACTTTTCTGAATCGAGATGTCCAACTCCCGAACTGTTCACTGGAATATTGGCACGTCCATCTTGGTTGATACGAACAGTTGTCACGAAGATATTCTGCCGCGCGCTAGGTTTCTTGACCAGGGGAAGGTGGCGTGCGGGGCAGTCGTGAGCGGCGCGGCAGTTCCAGCAAGAACGCTCGTCGAATATTGTAAATATCTCAACAATAATAAAGAAATGGTCATTTCTACAACCGAAGCCCATCAGCTTAGACTTTTCTGAATCGAGATGTCCAACTCCCGAACTGCTCACTGGAATATTGGCACGTCCATCTTGGTTGATACGAACAGTTGTCACGAAGTTAGGGTGGATTGGTGTTTATTTCATCTTGTTTATTAATTTATTATCAAAATAAAAATGGATTAAATTCTGTGTTAGTGCTCGTGGTGCTCCTTGTGAGTGTCGAGCTTTGTAGAAGTTTGCACGTGGTGTGCCGTCCAAGTAATATGGTTTTTCTGTGTCTTGTGAGTCCCTTATGGTCTCGTGTGTGGTGAGTCCCTTGTGGCCTCGTGTGTAGTGAACCGTTGGTGCTGACGAGGTTCTTCTCCTGACTGGGTTGTCTTGTCTCTACTCTTGTCTGTCCCTCTTGTCTGTCCCGTTAGTCTGTTCGTCTTGTCTGTTCCGCTAGTCTGTCTTGTCTTCTCTGTCCCGCTTGTCTGTTCCGCTAGTCTGTTTTGTCTGTTTTCTAGAGGACCGGAGTCATGCCTAATATCACCTCGGTCCTCCCTACTTCTCTTAACCTAGGGTGGGCGGCAAGGAATTACGGTCCAATCACTGCAATCCCAAATCCAGTGAGACTGCCCCAAAACGGTGGGCCGGGAGTTAGGAGGGAGAGTGGCAAAATAACTCCTGCTAGACATCCCGCGTTGATGGGCCTACGTGCCCGAACAATGCCAGACCCAACCGTAATTGACTGGACCGTAATCAAGGACCAGGAGACGTTATGACGGTGCCGCACGTGCCCGGGAACGGCCCGGGACAGACCCATACCGTCCGGGTACCCAAGCACATGGCCCCTGCCATAAATCCTGGCCACTTGGCCGTAACATTCTGGGACTCTAACAATTTTAAGTAATCGGGTTGGTGATGTAGGAATTTTAATATTGATTGGTATTATTTCTATTTATGGTTCTTGACATTTATTATTGTATAGGTTAAGATTTTTATGTATATAGATCGTTTATTTAAAAAAGTGAGGGTGATGGAGCAATTCGGAAGTAAAATAAATAACAGGAATGATAAAAATTATGTTTTATTCATAAGAATGAATTAAAATTAATCCTTTGCGCTCGAGCGACGCCGATACGGCGCCCGGCCGATTTGAAGTGTCACCACGGTCAGCGCAGCTGCGGCACCCGGCTGATTTGAAGTCTCAAATTGCGGGACGCTCTTGCGGCAAGTGTCAACTCGAGCGATGCTGCTACGCCGCTATGGTTGTTTGTAACTCGATCTGCTTATTTACGATGATCGATAAGATATTTTTCTCGGAAATACTTTCGTGGACTAGGCTTGGCTGGCATTGTAGCCAAATCTTAGCTCAGTTTAGTTAGTCTCAGCGTTGCATTCGCTTGAAACAGTCTTGCCAGTATAAATAGTAGCTAAAAAGTGTTTGAGCCCTAAAAATATGGAGGAAGAACAAATCAGCTCAAGTTCGGACGAATTCGATTTTGCCGCTTTGGATGAAGAAATTACGCTGATTTCCGACGGATTACGCCGTGAAACGAACGAATCCAGTGAAGATAGTGATACAGTAAGAGGTGTGAGAGGGCGAAAAATTAGAATTATAGAGAGCGACAGTGAAGTTGAAAGTGATGCTGAAAGAGAAATTGAAAATGAAGCTGCGGAAGGTGCAAGCAGTTCAGCATGGGTACTTTGCGAAGACTACGACGAAGGGGCCGTCAAACATTCAATTTATACCTGGCGAAAATCCCACAGCATCACGAATACTTTCGAAAATAAAAGAACCACAGGATTTTTTTAAACTGTTTTTCACACATGATCTCGTGAAAAAAATTATTTCTGAAACAAATGTCTACGCAAAAACAAAATTGGAAGGGAAGACACTGTCTGCGAATTCCGTATGGCGAAGCTGGCGTTATGTCACCAACGAGGAATTCTGGGCATTTATTGCTGTCATAATAAATATGGGGACAATGCCGTTAGCCAATTTACAGGAATATTGGTCGCGGAATAACGTCAGCTATATTCCGTTCTATTCGGAGACATTTACAAGGGACCGATTCAGTCAAATATTCTGGATGCTCCATCTTCAAACTATTGCAACGCGCAACACCAATCCGCGAACGCGCCTACAACGCATAAGTTGCTTCTTGGATTATATCAACGGGAAGTATTTGGATTATTTTACACCGGGCGAACAAATATGTGTGGACGAGTCAACTATAAAATTCAAGGGTCGAATTTCGTTCATCACGTACAATCCGAAGAAACCGACAAAATGGGGTATCAGAGTTTATACTCTAGCTGACTCAAAGACTGGCTACATTTGCTGTATTTTGCCATATTATGGATCGCTAACAACAGAGCTCTTGGTCAGACCCGATTTACCAGTGTCAACAAGAATTCCGTTACATTTGTATCAAATGTTGTTGGATGAAATTCCAGGTGCTCAGGGGCACCATATGTTCACGGACCGCTATTACACCAGTTATTTCTTAGCTCATGAACTAGCCAAACTGAAGTGTAACATTACTGGAACAATCTTAGCAAACAGAAAAGAATTGCCCAAAGAAATAAAAAAGCCGAAGTTTTTGACAAAATCCACGGTCGCGTATCGACGGGGCAACACCTTAGTCTTAGGGTGGAAAGATAAGAGGGTTGCCACTTGTTTGGCTACGAGGGGTGACACTGGAATGACGACGGTCAAAAGAATTACACGAGGTGGTGTGTTGATCGGGCGGACCAATATGCATCAACCTATTGTTTCCTGCGAAAATCGCTTAAATGGTGGCGTAAACTATTTTTTGGGGGCATGGAAATTTGCCTGATCAATTCATACATTTTATATAAATTAGAGACGACAAAAAAGGGGGAAAAGCCACTGAGCCATTTGCGATTTCTGAAAACGATTGTCAACCAATTGAGAGGATCATATCGCCAGCAACGAGAGCAAGCGTCTACGTCGCATTCCGATGAAATCCGACTAAACGGGAAGCTTCACGTAATGCTAAAAGGGCCTAAAAGGGACTGCAAGTTTTGTTCTGACCGTAACACGCCTGGAGGTAGGCGGGAAATGTCATATTACTGTCATACGTGTCCTGATAAACCTAGGATGCATCTTGGATATTGTTTTACAAGATATCACACCAAAACTAATTACAGAGTGTAATATTTATCAAAGTTTGTTGTTTTCAACATATAAATAAGTAAACTAGTGAAATATTATTTTTATACATTTATTTGTTAATAAATATTTTTAAACCACTTCTAAAATATTTGCATAATTTGTCCGAAATCGTCTCGAGTTGCTGGTTTGCTGACAGTGCAGTGAAAGATCAGCTGTACGTTGTACAAGGTCAGTGCCCTTCGACATCGTGAATTTCAGCCAGCAAATGCATCCTCAACTAAATGGGTGAGTTTCTTACTGATAATATTTTTCATATCTCTCTAATAAACAAATGCTTTACGTCCCTTAACGCGATTCTTTATTATTAAATCAGCTTTGCAAATCATTCGTTGAATTCTGTTCGTACACGGAATTATTCAAATTAAAAAGATAATTAAAAGATAATTAAAAACACTAACTTTATTTTAATTGACCCTGATACAAAAAGTACAAAAATCACTTTTACTTATATTAATATTACTTTATTCTTCTACAACACACGCACACACATTTTAAAATCATTACATTTAATAAAAATTAACGATATATTTGGCGCTCCCTCCTCTCCCTCCTCTTCCTCCTCTTCCTCCCCTTCCTCCTCTTCCTCCACTTCCTCCTCTTCCTCCTCTTCCGCCTCTTCCTCTTCTTTTTTTCCCTTTTTTGCCCCTCTTCTGGGGGCCATAAACAGTTTTTTTTTAAAGTTTTTTCAGCTCTCTCTGCAACGTATAAGTATATATTATTATTATTATTTGTTATTATACATATATTACTATATTCAATTATATATAAAAGTATTTTTCATTTACTTACATTAGCAGCAACTAGGTTCGCCAGGTTAGGCCTAGCTGTCCCCCGAGCCAGCTGGCATAATATATTTCGCCACTGCGACTGTAACATAACAGCAGAAATAGAAGTATATATATTATAATTATACATTCTGTTTTTACACATATATTGCATATACTTACAGCTCTCCCAGACTCGTACGCGGCAGCGATTTCTCGCTGCCGCACCAGAATTGAGTCGAGCGATTCTGCGGCGTTCTCCGCTGCCGCGGTTGCTGTTGTAGCGGAGCTCGTCTCCGCTGCTGCGTTACACGTAGTTGTTGCGGAGGTTGCCTCCGCTGCGGCGTTAGTTGTAGCTGCGGAGGCTGCCTCCGCTGCTGCGTTAATTGTAGCTGCGGAGGCTGCCTCCGCTGCTGTGACCGTGTTGTTCAGTATAATATTTTCCATTTTATTTGTAATGTTATCCATGGTTCTAAAAAAAAAATAATATTATTAACACATTGCGGACGGCTCACGAGATATCTCGTGGCAACAAGCAACCAGCCGCAAATATTTCTGTTACGTAACCATGGTAACGAAGCCTCTCGCATTCCTAAGTAATTGTAGCGAAGCAAATGAATCATTCCAAGAATGTAAAAAATCTTATATAGTAAACAGATATATAAACTATGTATATATAGTATTATTTAAGAATACTAAATGCAAATTAGAAATGTGTGTTAAAATAAATTGCTACAATTACTAGAACAAATTTCTACAAACGTTTACGCACATTTCTAATTTGCATTTAGTATTCTTAAATAATATTATATATACATAGTTTATATATCTGTTTATTATATAAGATTTTTTACATTCTTGGAATGGTTCATTTGTTACGCTACAATTACTTAGGAATGCGAGAGGCTTCGTTACCATGGTTATGTAACAGAAATTGTATGTACTTACATGCAATCCTACGTCTTCAAGACTTGAACGTTGAATGAAACTACGACCCTTCGAAATAATATCATTGGTTGTCTGGCAATTGTTCAAATAATATCATTGGTTGTCTGCCAAGGGTTCAAATAATATCATTGGTTGTCTGCCAATTGTTCAAATAATATCATTGGTTGTCTGCCAAGGGTTCAAATAATATCATTGGTTGTCTGTCAATTGTTCAAATAATATCATTGGTTGTCTGCCAATTGTTCAAATAATATCATTGGTTGTGTGCCAATGGCAATGTCCAATGGTAGCATCGCAAGCATAACCTGCGTTTTTTCGTCGCGTTCAGTCGTAATATGTTCTCCAAGTGATACGGTCTAGGAGTGCAAAGCGCGCGATTTCTATTTCTTATAATTTTAGATTTTTTCTATTTCATTCTATTTAATTCTATTTCATTCTATTTCATTCTATTTCATTCTATTTTATTCTATTTAATTCTATTCATTTTGATTCTACTTTTATATTCTACTCTATTCGGCATTATTCTACTACATTTCATTGTAAACAATAGAAACAGATAAATTTAACAATTTCAAAAGTGGAGCGAAACGATGCCAAAGGTTGTGAATTCAATGAATTGGGAGGATGTGGTTTCTTCCCAATTGTTCAGATATATGAAGGGGGGTGCATCGAAACACCTGACCTTGACCAGACCAAGATACAGCAAAAGAAAAATTATGAAGGAGAGGTAAGTGAATATTTTGTTTCGTTACTATGATTTCGGTAATATGTTTCGATATAATTTAAATGGTAAGAAGTTCTCATTTCTGCTGGAAATACATTTTTTCGCTTTCTCGCTTTTGTACTTTCATTTCTCGGATTTTTATGATATTGACATATGCTGTAGTCCATATTCAATCATTAGAATGAAGTTGTAAAACAAAATCGACGGGTCGAAGTAGTTGATTAGTGTCATTTATACGTTATTTATATTTCACGTAAATTTCTGTATCATCGAAAGCACTGACATCGAGATATCCCTTCCTTTTTCTTGGGATCTTCGTCACGTACAAATGCTTTCCCGGTTGTATGGACGTATGTTCCTATTGTTTGACGAACAGATGGGGTCGAAAGGAAATTTTAGGACTATTGTCGTAAAGAAAGCTGATTGCCTTCGTGTGTCCCTAAAGAAAGAAATTAGAAGGCCGAGGATCTGGAACTCGTTGCTTTTACGACCGGTCCTTGAGACCCGGTCGCGTACGGCACGCAGATGGGAAGGTTACAATTTCCGCGTCCGACAATTCATTCCCTCCCACGGTGAGGGCCCACTGCAGATATTATTTCAATACGTATTCTGCATTTGTTTGCAACAAACGTTTTCTCTTCAATCTTCTGCAAAGAGCGTAGCCGACTCAAGATGGTCAGAATTGTCCTTACAGGTTTTTCAATGAGTACTATACCGTTCGATCTAAATAAATTGATATTATTAATTAAACAATGTGAGCCAGTCACTGTGCCGTTGCAACCATTTCGAATCATAACCTGGAGTAAGCCGTTCAATCTTTCCATTTTAATTGAACACTTGCAAATGATAACGATGACAATACAAGTAGCAACGATTTGTTGCATAGCAATACGGCCCACCGGTCAGTTAGTGTCTAGTTTAGAGCATCTATGAGGCCGAAGCCTGCTCTGACCGGGCGAAGTGGTGCTCACTTATGCCGGTCGATGGTAAGTCAGCGGTGAACAGCTGCGAAGGAACCGGGACTTGGATCCATCGCGCCCTCGCTGTTAAGTTCATTGGACCGGGGAGTCAGAAGACCCGGTCTTGACTCATCTGTCGGCTGCAAGGAGTTGTATGTTTGTTTTAAGTATTTCGCCGGCTATAAAGCCGGCGATAATAATATGAAAGTAGTGATGGTCGTTCTGCCAGGCGACCGCGGAGGCGGGTGCTCGGCACCGCACGCCAACCGCTACAACGGCATTTCTTGCCGTGTTGCCGCCCCCAAGACACCACACGACAGCAATAGTGCAGCGTGCTAGGCCAGCGGGCGGCTATTTACGTATTTGGTCCTTTAAAATTTATAGAGCTGACTGCTGAACCCAACACAGCCAGCCCGTGTCATCGAAGTAATTTTGGCACCGCTCGACAAACCAAAGAGCTGCGGATGCATTCTACCCAGACAAGCCCGAAGGCCGCGGGTAGGAAATACACCACCGACAAGCCCGAGGGCCGCGGGTGGTAGTAGCAATAATACCGTCGACCACGGTAGCGGGCGCCAAGCGCCACACGCAAGCACCGCGTCGACCCAGCGTCACAGACCTGTAGTAGGGAAGTCAATTGTAATCATGTCATGCACCACCATGTTCATATCTTTGATTGGCCCCTGCTCTTGCCTCTCTTGTCACCTGCTAGCGCGCACATGAACATAACGAGATCCATGTCCAGTTCTAACAAGTTACTTCCCTGCGCGCAGGTCCTAGCAAAAGAAACGCTCGCCGCTAACGCAGAGGGATGCCATTGCCCTATTTCGCCGCCCATACAGATGTGCGTTGCCCAGTCTCCGCCGCGAGGAGGCGGGGTTGGTTTTTGGAGACTGGCCCACCGGTCAACAAAAATTGCTGCGCAAAATTTCAACCCGGTTGCAAGCTGTGGTTATCTCTGACTATCACGAAGTCAAATAATATTAATGCGCCATTGGAGTTCAGTAATGATGTAGCACAAATCTAAGCTCAATCAAAATTTATTGTACGTATCTATTATTTAAAAAATATAATATTATATATTAGAACTTAGACTTATATGTGGGATTAATTTATAATAGAGTTGAATATAATTTTTATTTTGATTTCTCGGTTCGAGAGATATGAAATTATCTAATTGAATAATTGAATTTGATTTCTAATATACAGTTACGGGGTAATTTTCTTAGAAATAAATAATTGGGTTATAGTTAATTAGTACTATGATTGTAATAATATAATTTATTTTATTTAGGTTTATTTGATTGAATTATATTGAACTGTTAATTATATGAATTAATTTGCTTTGTTGGAGTGAGAATATATATATATATTATTTTAATTGCGGCTAAAAAATTGGCTACAAAATATTTTTCATACATACAATTTATGAATTTATCTAAAAATTTAAATAGTTTTCATACGAGTGAAAAGTAGAGATTAATTTTTAATATTACATGAAAGTTTGAATAAGAAATTTAAATTAAATAATGGTAAATTCAGTGCGCCAGCACCAACGGTTGAACTGCTGTTGTTCGTTATTTTAAGAATTTTTAGGGGCTGCAGTTATCTCGATGGTAAATTTTAATAATTATCTGGGTTGAATAAATTTATGCGAACCGTACAAATTGCCCGTCACTGTCATTATAAATGGAATAAGTCGTAACGTTGTAAAAGTATGGGACAATGTTTTCATTAAAATTTTAGTTTAACAATAAGTGTTTCATTTACATTGAAAAGATTCTGAATGAGGAAAATTTTATTATTTGCACAAATTATAAATATTATTGATTTCTTAATTTAATATATTTGAAAAAAGGAATTACATGATTATAAGTTATAGTATTTATTTACGAATAAATTTAATGATTTTAAAATGTGTGTGCGTGTGTTGTAGAAGAAGAAAGTAATATAAGTAAAATTGATTTTTTTCGTACTTTTTGTATCAGGGTTAATTAAAATAAAGTTAGTGTTTTTAATTATCTCGAAAGTAAAAGAGTTAATTTAATATTTCTGTTATGTATCATAATAGTTATTAATAATGAATTGATGAGTTTATGTTGGAAGAAAATCCTAACTTTGGCATTGTTAGTTGTTACATTTTTTATTGGAATCTTTTTTTTTCTTTTCTTTTTTACGGACATTATTATTTCATACTTTTAAATATATTTATTCATTTATCCTACATCAAATTGAATTGGTTAGTGTTGAAATTTTAGCCTCGGACAAAAATTCATCTATAGTTTATTTAGTACTAAGATACTACGATATCGGTTTACATTTTCGCCGGTTCCGTCAGCGGGTAACGACGGTGATGTAAACTGTGTATAGTAGATACCGCGATACATCATCACCGGTACCATTAGATATACATCGTGCCCTGACTGTTTGGGGGTCCCAGCGTCACGTATACAATGTGAAACGCGAAGATTTAAATTTTTATTACTATTAATCAGTAAAATTAAATTATTTGTATTTCATAACAATTTTATTACTTTGTTGTAATATAATTTAACTTGACTGGATAAATTTAATGTAATACTAATTTAAAATTGGACTTTTAAAATTAGAATATTTAAATTTTCAGTAGTTTTAATCAATAAAATTAAATATTTTGTATTATGATAGTTAGACCGCATTTCCAGTATTTTCACATGGCCCGCGGGTGGTCTGGTCTGCCGATAGGATCCACGGTGGACAGTCGCATGAATTGGGGAAAACCGTAATTCGTTTTTTATGGCCATAAATCCGGTCGACGGGCTAACGATGCATACTGTCAATGTCGTACTAAGAGAAAGAAACAGTTGTGCGTTTGTCGTAAATTATGTTGAGTGCGAGCGGCGATTGTGTCGCGCCTTCGACTGACGATATACACACGAGCAGGCACTCGAGGCCCCAATAGTGTTTGGTTTCCTGGATCGCAGACAAAATATATATATATTGCCGGGTAAGTGGCCGAGGACTGTCGCGTGGTTTTCCACAGATCAGTTTGTTTTTCCTTTAGAGAATCGCGGTCCTCGGCGCAGACCAGATTACTGCAGCCCCCAAAGAGTCAGGGTACGATGTATATCTAATGGTACCGGTGATGATGTATCGCGGTATCTACTATATACAGTTTACATCACCGTCGTTGCCCGCTGACGGAACCGGCGAAATGTAAACCGATATTTTCGAATCTCAGTCCTAAGTAAACTATAGATGAATTTTTATCCGAGGCTAAAATTTCAACAATAATTATTATGATACATAACAGAAATATTAAATTAACTCTTTTACTTTCGAGATAATTAAAAACACTAAATTTATTGTAATTAACCCTGATACAAAAAGTACGAAAAAATCACTTTTACTTATACTAATATTACTTTCTTCTTCTACAACACACGCACAAACATTTTAAAATCATTAAATTTATTCGTAAATAAATACTATAACTTATAATCATGTAATTCCTTTTTTCAAATATATTAAATTAAGAAATCAATAATATTTATAATTTGTGCAAATAATAAAATTTTCCTCATTCAGAATCCTTTCAATGTAAATGAAACACTTATTGTTAAACTAAAATTTTAATGAAAACATTGTCCCATACTTTTACAACGTTACGACTTATTCCACTTATAATGAAAGTGACGAGCAATTTGTGCGGTTCGCATAAATTTATTCAACCTAGATAATTATTAAAATTTACCATCGAGATAACTGCAGCCCCTACAAATTCGTAAAATTAATGAACAACAGCAGTTCAACCGTTGGTGCTGGCCCACTGAATTTACCATTATTTAATTTAAATTTCTTATCCAAACTTTCATGCAATATTAAAAATTAATCTCTACTTTTCACTCGCATGAAAACTATTTAAATTTTTAGATGAATTCATAAATGGTATGTATGAAAAATATTTTGCAGCCAATTTTTTAGCCGCAATTAAAATAATTTTTATATTCTCACTCCAACAAAGCAAATTAAATCATAATTAACAGTTCAATATAATTCAATTGCTATGCAACAAATCGTTGCTACTTGTATTGTCATCGTTATCATTTGCAAGTGTTTAATTAAAATGGAAAGATTGAACGGCTTACTGCAGGTTATGATTCGAAATGGTTGGAACGGCACAGTGACTCTGGCTCACATTATTTAATTAATAATATCAATTTATTTAGATCGAACGGTATAGTACTCATTTGAAAAACCTTTATTTTTGATTAAACACGTTTGTATATTTTGCATTTATAGAAGTCAACAAGCTGCAGCCGCAAGGAAGATGCGCACCGAGAAGATCGAAGCAGCGGAAGTCAGTCAAGAAATGCCCCATTTCATCATTGAGGCAGAAACGCAAGAGCAATCACGTGCACAGTCAAGCATCGAGGAAGGATTAACCATTACGGACTTCCGGTTCGTGGTAGAGCAGGTACTACTGATAGGGTACCACTCGGCAACGTTCGAATGCACCACGCAACATTTGCAAGTGATCGGGATGAAGCGCTCGGGATTCAGAGCAACGATAACTCTGAAATGCAAGATGTGCTAATATGAAGCGGAAGTGCACGGTCAAACGGCAGACAACAAAACAATGGACTTGCATTATACTGCGACCCTCGCTACAATCACTTCTGGAGGTGGTTACTCACAGATGAAAGAAATGTTTGCAACAATGAACATTCCATACATATCAAGGATGGAATATCGAAGACGTCATGACGACATTGTTGAAGAATTGTCAAGTCTTGCTGAAGCAGAAATGCTAGCAGCGGTAGAAGAGGAGAAACAATTAGCCGTCCGCAGAGGCGACGTTTCAGTTTCCGGTATCCCTTTCATCCCCGTCGTGGCTGACGGCAGCTGGATGAAGAGATCGTACCATACTGGAAGGTATGACTCCTTGTCCGGTATTGGTGCAATAGCGGGATACCACACAAAAAAAGTGTTATTTGCAAGTGTGAAAAATAAAGTGTGTTTGATTTGCCACAACGCTTCGAAGAGGAAGGAAAGCCCCAGAGAACATAGATGCTTCAAGAACTGGGGACGAAATCAGACGTCCACGAGAATGGAGAGTGCTGCAATTGCTGAGGGTTTCCAGACCAGCATAGAAAAAAGAGGTCTGATATATAATATCTTGATTGCCGATGGCGACAGCAGCGCGTATAAAAGGATTTTGGATTGTGATCCATACAAGGCAGAGATGGTTCGTGTTAAAAAGATTGAGTGCACGAACCATTTATTGCGCAATTTTTGCAACAAAATGAAAGATGTTGTAAAGAAGACTCCACCTGGCATTTATCGAAAAGCCGTGGAAAATAACATTCGTAGACTGCGCACGGGTGTTGTGAAGGCTGCAGTTTACAGATCGAAGGAAAATCTTCCGACCCACCAAAAAATAAAAAATTTGCAAACGGATATACTAAATATTCATAGCCACGTTTTCGGAGAGCACAAGGAGTGTCGAAGACTAGGATATTTCTGCGACCGCCCAGCAAACACGGGAGAAGACAACTTGGTACCGCATCTCAAGAAAATCGGCATATATAACCGGATGCATGAGATCTTCCGTCCATTGATGCCTCATGCTGAAAGTTTATTATATAATACTACAAACAATTCAGTTGAGAACCTCAATGCCATCATTGCAAAATATACCGGTGGGAAAAGGATAAATTGGGGCCAGAGAGGGTCATATTCTGCGAGATGTGCAGCTGCTGTTGTACAGCACAACACGCAAAAACTAATATCAAAGGTAATAGAGGGCAAGGGTGCGAAGCCGCCGAAATTGATAGAAGAATTAGAAGAAGGAAGGAAAGGCAGTAATGAAAAAGGAAAGGAAAAGGCGAGTAAGTCTCCGAAGAAGGTGAGAAACCCGTTTTGTTCAACAACGGACCCGGATTATGGAGTTAGCGCAGAGAAACCGGATATGGAGCAACATCTATTTAACTTTGAAAAAGAAAGGCACATGGAGATGCTGCAGGATTGGCAGACGAATCGAAAGAAAATAGAGAGGGATACGGTAGAACAAAATAAAAGCCACGAGTGGCATACATACCGATCCAAATTACTTACAGCGTCGAACTTTGGCATAGTGTGTCGGCGAAGGAAAACAACCAACTGTGGAAATTTGGTAAAGTCACTGCTGTATCCAAACATATTGAATCTGCCTGCCATTGAATATGGTCGGCAGTGTGAGAATATTGCCCGCGAACAACTTGCGAAGGAGGAAGATGTGGAAATCCGCAAATGCGGTCTCTTCATTGATGCAGAGATACCATTTCTGGGGGCAACTCCGGACGGCATAATTCACGACGATGGTATCGTGGAAATTAAATGCCCGAAGACGGCAGAAAAGTTCTCGCCAGAAGAAGCGATAAAAAATATTCAACCCGTACGAAGAATATTTGAAGATGATGCAGGTACTGCATTACGCAGAACCCATCACTATTTTTACCAAGTGCAGGGACAACTGCACATAATAGGTCGACAATATTGTCTGTTTTGTTTGTGGACACCAAAGGGTATGAAAACCATAAAAGTAAGCAAAGACGACACATTTTGGCAGAATGAAATGAAATCGAAATTGTCGCGATTCTACGTCCATTGTATGTTGCCCGAAATATTGGACAGCCGCTACATTAGGAACATGAGTATCCGAGAGGCCACAGAAACGGAGTACAAAAAACCAATTGTGATTAGCACGAAACTAATTAAAAAACCTCAAGCGAACCCACGCAATGTAGGGTCGCACACTTAGTGTGCGCCTTCGCTGATTCTTTCAGCGAAGGAAAATTTAAAAAGATCTTAGCTCGCGAGTCATTAGATTCGCTCGAGCGTACCCACGCAATGTCGGGTTGCACACTTCGTGTGCGAATTTTTCCTTGCATGTTGCAGATGATGTTCATGCGGATCGGCAGTGAGGTGTGCTTGCGATGCTACCATTGACAGCGCCAATGCGGTTGAGGGAACGACCGACAATGTTCTGGCCAGAAGGAAAGAAATCGCTCTGGCATTCAACGCCGGGAAAACTGTAGGTATATGCAATATATATGTACGATGAAATGTATATTCATAATGTATGTACTTCTAATTCTACTTCCGTGTTACAGTCGCAGTGGAAGACCATTCTCGGCAAATTAGCTCGGGAGGCGGAAACCATCTCCCTTTTGTCCGGAAGGTAAGAAATCGCTCTGGCATTCAACGCCAGGAAAACTGTGGGTATATGCAATATATATGTACGATGAAATGCATATTCATAATATATATACTTCTAATTCTGCTGTTATGTTACAGTCGCAGTGGCGAAATATATTAGGCCAGCTGGCTCGGGGGACAGCTAGGCCTAACCTGGCGAACCTAGTGGCTCCTAATGTAAGTAAATGAAAAATACTTTTATATATAATTTAATATAGTAATATATGTATAATAACAAATAATAATAATAATATATACTTATACGTTGCAGAGAGAGCTGAAAAAACTTTTTAAAAGAACTGTTTATGGCCCCCAGAAGAGGGGCAATGAAAAAAGAAGAGGAAGAGGAGGAAGAGGAGGGAGAGGAGGGAGCGCCAAATATATCGTTAATTTTTATTAAATGAAAGTTTGAATAAAAAATTTAAATTAAATAATGGTAAATTTAGTGCCAGCACCAACGGTTAAACTACTGTTATTCGTTAATTTTAAGAATTATTAAATTTTTAAAGACTGATTTGGTATTAAGTAATTTTTGGGGGCTGTTGCCCGTCACTTTCGTTATAAATGGAATAAGTCTGTTTTCATTAAAATTTTAGTTTAACAATAAGTGTTTCATTTACATTGAAAGGATTCTGAATAAGGAAAATTTTATTATTTGTACGAATTATAAATATTATTGATTTCTCTCTTAATTTAATATAATTGAAACCTGATTACCTGATTATAAATTATAGTATTTATTTGCGTGTGTTGTAGAAGAAGAAAGTAATATTAATATAAGTAAAAGTGATTTTTATACTTTTTGTATCAGGGTTAATTAAAATAAAGTTAGTGTTTTTAATTATCTTTTAATTATCTTTTTAACTTGAATAATTCCGTGTACGAACAGAATTCAACGAATGATTCGCAAAGCTGATTTAATAATAAATAATCGCGTTAAGGTACGTAAAGGATTTGTTTTTTAGAAAAATATGAAAAATATTATCGATAAGAAACTCACCCATTTAGTTGAGGATGCATTTGCTGACTCGTACGAACTGACCTTGTACAACGAACAGCTGATCCCAGGTCAATGACCGCAACATTCGAGGGATACTGTCGGCGGAACCTCTGGTATGGTTATTTGCGAAGTTCACTTACACTGCACTGTCACCAAACACTGATCAGTTATTTAATCACTGATAATCCGAATCACTTGTGGATATTTAAGAAAGATCACTGAGACTCGTTCGCGGATAATCGTTTATTCGACGCGTTCGTTCGGAAGTCGACGTTTCACTGCCGAAAAATTCGGGCCCTGACTGTGGGTCCTTGTTGTTCGTCGTTCGGCCGTCCGAGGAAATGACACTCGATACCACTTTCTTTGCACGGCCATTAATTACGTTCTAAGAGCGCAGGGTGACAGCGGGTCGAACACAGTTTACGTCTCGGCATATCTTGTTTATTTCATTTGGCGGTACCCTGCGCTTCGAAGAAAATGGTATCGGGGGTTATTTCCTCGGACGGCCGAAAGACGAACGACAAGGGCCCACGGTCGAGGCCACGATTTTTTGGCAGTGAAACGTCGACTGCAGAACGAACACGTCGAATAAACGATTATCCGCGAACGTGTCGTATAAACGATTATCTGCAAACGCGTCTCAGTCATCTTTCGTAATATCCACAAATGTTTCGGATTATCAGTGATTAATTAAGTGATCAGTGTTTGGTGACAGTGCAGTGAAAGATCAGCTGTACGTTGTACAAGGTCAGTGCCCTTCGACATCGTGAATTTCAGCCAGCAAATGCATCCTCAACTAAATGGGTGAGTTTCTTACTGATAATATTTTTCATATCTCTCTAATAAACAAATCCTTTACGTCCCTTATTTATTATTAAATCAGCTTTGCAAATCATTCGTTAATCTTCACTGTACACTTTGCATAAAAATTTCATATGGTACACACGTGGTGTCATGCACACCAGAAAATTAAAACGGCTGTCACGGTTAAACTACATATTATTTCGGGTCCGAAAAATTAGTAAATATTCTTCAGACGTTCTAAAGTAAAGGAGAACAGCGTTTTTCTTAAAAATATCACTGTTATGTAGTAAAAAAAATCCGGAAAGTTCTCGTCTTGTGACTTGTTCAATACTTCGAACGCGGCTCGAGTCCGTCCCGACCTTCTGTCAAAGCCTCGTGCTGCGGACTCTCTCGCGGACCCTCTCCCTCGCACCGTCACCTCTCATTGGCCAGTGTTTTTCGTTAATAACTCATAAACAAAGCCCCAGATTGCATTTTCGCAAAGGAAAAAGTTACTTCAAATGACTTCAGCTACCCCTCATTTTCGGCTGTTAAAATAATTGTGGGACACCCTGTATATATTTTTTCAATACATGTTAGTTTTACAATAAAATTTTCATAATTGTATAATTTTTCTGACAATGTTCGTCAACGGGTTGTACTCGACGATGCAGTCGTGTATCATCAGGCAGTATGCGGCTATCGAAGGCAGGACATCCTTTTGACATTCGAATTCGATTCGCACGTCGATGGTTGAATTTTCGAGCGCTTCGTTTTGTCGCGAGCTATCGATGACGACGAACAGTTTCCATAATAGGACTCTTGAAATTTGGCGTATATGTCGTAGAGCAACGCGTATTTATCTTTTTCGAAATCTATATTTAAATCGTCGTAAGGATACATTTCCGAGTTCAAGAATATTGGATAAGAAGCACGAATCGAATTGGGTAGCGTTTTTCTTTAAATCATTTTTCCTTTCGGTTTCTAACGCGAATATCACGTATCGCTGTTTTTCCATTTGCGGAGCTGTTTTTATCGCCCACGTGTGCTTCGTGGTTGTTTGCAGCATCGAATATTTATACAGTTCCCACGAACAGAAACTCATGCTGAACGATCTTTCGCTCTCAAGAATACGCAGCATCGACAACTTTTGTATTTCGTCCAAAGCGAAGCGCGGCATTCTCCATTGAACTTTAGGCAATTCCAGGACAGGTTCCGCATTGTCGGACCAGCTTTGTAGCGCGTTAGCGTCGTTGCGCACGCGAATCAAAATCAATTCGTGCCGAGCATTTATTACAACGCGTTTGTAATCTTCGCAGAAGCCTAGCAATGTCTTCATAGGCACGCAAAAGTTGAAATTTAGCAAATCCGTAAGCGTTGCGATGAAAGTTTCCCTCCGTTGATCGTCGTTTCTGTACATCCAGCATGCGTTGGACAGCGCGTTGCTCTTCGTAATGTTCAGACTGACGTAATTCTTCAAGGTCGTCGTTGTATCGGGATTTCTGGACCGATCGATTTCCACTCGTAACGTACCTCGTCGAACATAAACCCTACCGCATTGTTGTCTAGAGCCATCATGTCGTTGGTAGATCCTCCTGGTAGGCTGAGTCTTCCCTCCACGTATAGGAAGCTTTTACACGGAAGAGTGTACCAGTCTTGATGTTGAATGGGTATTCTTATCTCATCGCTATTTTCAAACGCTGTGTTGACGCACGGATTGTAGGTGTGCAGGTCGATCTTAGTTATTCGATCATCGAAGATTGGTGCCACGGATATGTTCAAAATGTCGTCGGGCATGGTGGTGAAGCAAGTTCGATTACTTGGTAACGATGAATCCCAAAGATCGTAGATATTCCACTTTTCGCGCGGTTAGTTTTCTTGTCTTCTTCTCCTAACTATTGTTGTTGTTATTTCGAAACGGCGCACCGTTTTTTATGTTCGACGTATTCGATATCGTATTATTATTATGAATTAACATAACGGTTATGTCAAGGTTATGAGACGGTTCGACGAACGTGCATCCGTACCGTGATTTCTTCGTTTCGAAAATCAATCAATTGTCCAGACTGGAAGGTAAATCACTCGTGCTGGCGTTTCCAATACGTTATACTCCGGCGACACGTTGGGCGCGAATTCGTGTATCATGTGAAACAGTTTCCCGTTATCGTACGAACCGATGGTTACGTTGCATTCTATTCGAATATTATTCGTGTTAATGATATTTACGGAAGTGTCCGATACATGCCACGCGTTCGGTGACAGAATGCGATTCCTAGAGAATCCTAGGATAGGACCCACGGTGTCAGGTTTCGTAAAATCTATCTTATATGCACTTTTAATTTCGCTTTTCATAGTGCTGTTGTTCGCTCGTAGGATTAGTGGATATTTTACATCGTTGTTATCTTTTATTGGCGAAGGATACCGCGCGCTTATCTCACGCCTCAAGTAAGCGTTGAACACCTCCAGTTCGTGCGAACCGTCCGGGATGATTATCTCCTCACCCTCGTCACCGAAATAGAATTTATTGTTTCCGATATTTGAACTGATGTATGGTATCGTGTAATAAGTTTGCAAATCGAGCAGGCCCAGTTCGTAATCAGTATTGTGGAAATATAATATATAGGCGGTAATTACTTGGACGATAACACGCTACTTCTTCCCAATAACGTGAACGTGTATGACATCCTTGCGACGAACTATATCAGAGTTCCTCGCAGAAATTTCACACACAATTGTCCGCATACGCTTTCGTCGTAACTTTGATAAATCTTGTGATTGTACGAGATCGCCGCGTTCGGTCCGAAATAACGAATCAATTGGATCGGTGGTCGAAGATCTCCAAAACTATCGAAGTAACTGACTTGCGAACTATGCTTTATATACGGGACCCATTGGGTTCCTGAACCATGACCGCTATACAGATTCACTATTCCTCGTTCGTTTACCCATACTTGTTTCGGCAATTCATCGCGCATGAAAACTCCACGGCCCTTCATAGCGCGATTGTGTCGTCGCGCTTCTTCCAATTGTTCCTTCGCAGCTTTCGCATCGTTTATCGTTTTGATCACCCCAGCAGCGCCATCTGTCAACGCTCCCAAAGCTCCCAAAGCAGGTAACAACAGCGGTAGAAAACCGCCTTGTTTGGCGATCGGTAGAATTCTATCGACACTGTTTCTACTACCATTCTTTCTCTTTCCTTTGACCGCTTGTCGGTCCTCCTCCTCCTTCTTCTTTTTCAGACCCATACCTAACCTCATCAGAGTTGTTTTTATCAGTCCGTAACGGTATTCAGAGCTGTTTTTTACCAGTCTGTAAGGGTATACGGAGCTGTTTTTACCAGTCTGTAACGGTATACAGAGCTTTTTTTACCAGTCTGTAACGGTATATGGAGCTGTTTTTACCAGTCTGTAAACGGCATACGAAGCTGTTTTTACCAGTCTGTAACGGTATACAGAGCTCTTTTTACCAGTCCGTAACGGTATATGGAGCTGTTTTTACCAGTCTGTAAACGGCATACAGAGCTGTTTTTACCAGTCTGTAAACAGCATACAGAGCTGTTTTTACCAGTCTGTAACGGTATAGAGAGCTGATTTATGAGTGTGTAACGGTATACAGAGCTGTTTTTACGGTATACAGTCTGTAAATAGTATATGTCGCTATTACGTCAAGGTTTGTTTTATTTTTCTGTTGATTACGAAAAAAAGAAAAAATGTGCGTACGTCAGCTTACATGGAGATGCGCTCTATCATTGGAGTACGTGGAAACTGATATCTACGATGCTCGAGCTCTCGTATAAATACTTTTGTCGTTTGAGAGGGAATTTTATCACTAGAAAACAGAGCGAGGGGGGCATGCGTTTCGTACGACAGTCCTTGAATATCTGGGTTCCGACCTGCCGCATGTTCGACGACCACGATGAGATAATTCGGAAACACGAATCGTTGCTACCGAGTACTATACGGTGCGTGATAAGCGGCCCGTCAGGATGTGGTAAAACGAACGTTATGATTAGTCTGTTGGAGAGTCCGAATGGGCTGCGATTCGCAAACGTGTACGTGTATTCGAAATCGCTGCGTCAACCATAGTATCAATACTTGAGCAACTTGCTCTCGTCCGTGGGGGATGTAGGTTATTTTGCCTACTCGGACAACGCGGACGTGATTCCCCCAGCAGATGCTCGACCGAATTCAATATTTATCTTTGACGACGTTGTTTGCGACGAACAGGATGTCATGAGAGAATATTTCGCGATGGGCAGACAATCGCACGTCGTTTGTTTCTATCTGTCGCAATCGTACGCTAGAATACTCAAACATTTGATTCGTGACAATGCGAATCTAGTGATTCTATTCAATCAAGATGTCACGAATCTGTGACACGTTCATCAGGATCATGCGAATACAAATATGTCGTTCGAAACGTTCAACGCACTTTGTTGGAGGTGTTGGGGACACAAGTATGGATTCCTTGTTATCGGCAAAGACAGTCCTGCGAATCGTGGTCGTTACTGGTGCGGATTTAACGAATTCGTCGTGCTGTGATCGGGGGCTCATTTGGACTGCAAGAGTCGTCGGATTCGCATCGTACCGCTCGATATGTGTCGGTCAAAGGAAAATCGGCGAGCCGCGATCACCAAAGAAATAGCCAAGACCAGTGACGTCACACGTAAGAAGAGTTTAGCCCCGAAGGTTTGGAAAATGGATACGGAGTCGAACATTGAGACGGATTTGCGTTCGTTCGTGGAGCCGTTGAAACAGCTGATTCAAAATACAGCTACGGAAGCGAACGATAATACGCCGATCGTATGCATTTGAAGAAGAAAAAGAAAATATATTCCTCTGTTCCTACCAACGATGACATTGACTATGTGTTGTACGACGACGAAGACGATAACGACGGCGACGACGACGATGGCAACGACGGTGGCAACAGTGACGATAACGAGGCGGGTGGCAACAAGGCGCTCGAACCGATACCTACGATACTTTCGGCGCAACAGGAGAAAGCTTTCGAATCGTCTCCTACGGCCTCGTTGGAATCATCGGTGCGAAACATTTTGAAAAGTCCTGAAACGCACCGCGCCGAATACGAACATTTGTTCAACAATTTTGGACCTTTAGCGATTTCTTTAGCGGACCACCGAAAAATTTGGACGACGTGTACGGAGTGTATTTTCACAATGACAAACTGATGCTTGTAAACACCACGTTTGATGTTTAAAGCAACGACGATATCGTTATCAATAAAATTAGGTACAAGGGAACACCAGTTCTCTACGAATTGATATTCAAAAGAATACCCGACGAGAACCTGTACACCGAAACCGATAAGAATATTTACAAATACATTCTCTTCGCTACGCGCGCGCATCAACGAGGTAACCAGATAATGGGTGCTGCTCATCTGCAGGGCACGTGAGCGCGAAACGTGCGTTGACTCGAAAGTCCGTTACACGGATTAGTTATTTATGACCAAAAAAGATTTTTCGACCCATAGTTTGCGGGTCTTCGGTGAACGTTTTTAGTTTTTAGTTAGTCGTCGGTGAACAGCCTAAGAGTACACTCGTTGTCTCTAAGTTCTCACGAGCAAGCCTCTAGATTAGATCTTGTGTGTTCAATAGATAATCAACAGGTTATGGGCCCCAGCAAGCTTCCACTGCGCCACTAGTGTATTTATTCGGACACATTCAAGTGCATAGTGGTGTGACGTGTGTTTAAAGAATAACGTGCGACACATCATCTTTATCATGGCCAATAAAGATTCAATTGATCTGATCAACCTGGACGGAACGAACTACCCGATGTGGAAATTCGGTATTTCATTCCCGTTGGAGGCAAAAGATCTTTCTGGCTTTGTGAATGGCACAGAAGCAGAGCCTAACCGCACAGGAGAGATGGAACAACTGGAAGAGATGGAACAAATCTCAAGCACAGGCTGCAGTTATTCTCCTTGGATCTGCAGATAAGAGACTACATCCAAATTTGATTAACTGCGCTGATCCAAAACAGATTTGGACAAAACTCAAGGATTTGTATAGTGACTCAAGTGAAGACACTAAACAAAGTGCATGGCAAGAATACTATGCGTTCCGATTTATAGATGGAGAATCTATCGCTCTTCAAGTTCAGCGATTTGGAAGCATCTGTAAGAGATTAGCGGATGCAGAAGAAGAACTCTCCGATGCCGCTGTGGAATCTAAGCTGTTGAGTTGTCTAACTTCCAAGTTTTCTGCATTTAGCATGGCATGGGAATGTACTGCAAAAGCGGAGCGAAAGAAAGAAAATCTGATTGCCATGCTCATCCACGAGGATAAACGACTCTCTGAAGCCGAAGGAGAGAACGGGTCATCTCTTGTAGTTCGAGTGCAAGCGCTCGAATCGAAGAAGTATGCGGACGAGAAAGATGCAAAAAGGAACAGTAAATTCAGCAAAAGCGAAGCAAAGATGAGGATAGAAGACCTCAAGAAAAGAACAACACGTAATTGCTGCAAAGGAAAGGGTCATTGGGTGAGAGTGCCCGAAGAGAGGACAAAAGAAGCGAACTGAAGACGCAACAGAGTCGAAATTAATAGATTCCACTTACATCAGTGAAGTCACGGCGTATTCTTCGCAAACTACTAACAGTGATAGAGACATATGGATCGCGGATTCTGGTGCGAATATGCATATGTCGTATTGCAAAGACTTGTTTACCTCGCTTGTATCGTTGACCAATAATCATTTTGTGAAAATAGCAGATGACAAAGTGTTAGAAGCAGCAAGAAGAGGAACGATAGTGGTATTAGAGAAAGTGAACAATCGAAATCAAGAAAGAAGAGTTGAAAATGTTTTATATGTGCCAGAGTTGAAACGAAATCTTTTTTCAATTGATACGATAATTGATAAACAGTACTCATTCCATGCATATGCGAAGAGATCCGAAATTCGTGATAAGCATGGAAATCTCTTCTCAATTGGTGTACGGTACGGCAAGCTATTTCGGATGTTATTTGAAGTGAAAATTCCTCCGGGACAGTGCAATAGTGCGATTTCGACTAATTCGCAAGTACAAAGACTAAAACTTGGGTACGAGAGGATGGGACATATGAATGTTCGAGCCTTGTATACAACGAGCAAAGTGTACAATGAACAGAGTTTTTTAATAAACAATGTCAACGATTCTTTGAATTTAACGCCGATACCTCAGGAAAAGCGAAAGAAACGAAAAATGGAACTGGGTCTCGAGGTTGGTACAGACATCGCCGAAGAACAGTCGGCAGCAACCCAAACCGAGACACCTGTTAGACAACCTAGAAGAATAGCGCAATTGAAGATCAAAGAAGAGGATGATAAAAAGTAGAATCCAGGAAGAAACTTTAAAAGATAACAAAAAAAAGAGAAAAAAATATTCCACAGAGAATATGGTATGGAAGACGATGAAGAAGAACATCCAAAGTGATATGTGTGTGTTTTTTGGTGTTGTCGACGAAGTGCGAGTGTTTTTAGCATTGTACGTTGATGACGGTTTAGTAATAAGTAAGAGTCAATGTGCAATGCGATACATGTAAATGTTCCTGCGTAACCAGGGTTATGTCTGCGAAAGAATGTATCGAATGAGAAGTATGATAGTGTGCCATATAGAGAGTTGATTGGATCTTTAATGTTTGCTGCAAGAGTGTCTCGTCCCGATATAGAATATTCAGTTAATTATATGAGTCAATTTTTCGAATCTTACGGTAGAGAGCATTGGAATGCTGCTAAAATAAGAATAAGATATTTGATGGCTACGCAAAATTTCGGGATAATATATGGATGCAGTGGGAGTAAACGTGATTTAGTTGGTTATACCGATGCAGATTTTGCTGGTTGTATCGATACGAGAAAAACTAAGAGTAATAGAACATACATATTAAGTGGGAGTGTAAATGTAAAAGCATTTTCAATGCTGTTGAAAATAGGTAATTTGTAAGTTTTACGGCCTTGTCCGTTTTTTTAAGGTAAATCGGCCCTTGCTGCCCATCTGCAGGGCACGTGAGCGCGAAACGTGCGTTGACTCGAAAGTCCGTTACACGTCGGTGAGCAGCACTCGTTGTCTCTAAGCTCTCTCGAGCAAGCCTCTAGATTTGATCTTGTGTGTTCAATAAATAATCAACAGTTACAAGTACAAAAATATCATAGGACCGATGTTTTCGACGTTGCGCGGAAAGGGTATACAAATTCCAACGATGATGCGTGTAACCAACCATCCAATCGATTACGTGCATTGGGTCGATCCAAACGAGCTGGTGGATCGTTTGAGATTGCTGATGCCATCGAAAAATACCGGACACACCGGTCACGACAACGAAATAATATCCATAATCGAAGAATTTCGCTAAGCCGGATTGATTATAAATTAAATAGTCGGATACTCGTTACTGCAATAATGAATGAAATGCCTGTTGATAAATTTAACAGGTGGTTCGATAGAACGAGCATTCGTTGGAATTGCTGCGAAACCAATCAAACGATATCCGTGGACGAAAATTGGGACGATAGATTTACAAATATTGTGTTGAGACTCGACCACGTTTGCCAACAAATATATCAGATTAAACAACAACAACAACAAGAGCTGCTCGAAATATCGTCGAAAGAGCAGAAGATAATGATTGAACCGAGAAACGAGAAAAATGTTGCGGCAGCGGCAGCAGCAGCAGCAACCGAAGAAACTTAGGTAGCATAAAGTTAAACGAAGAATTCATTCATCTTTCGTTTTGAAGCGACCGCGAACCCGATAAAGCAAGAGAGAGAGGTGTCAGTGGTAATCATGAGCGACGAGAAAGTAAAGTTGGTGAACGAACTGCATGCTCCAAGGAGGCGTTTCTTCCCGCGCAGGCGAGTGATCGTGCGAGGACTCGACGATCTTTGGCAAGCCGACATCATCGAGGTTCAACGATATGCTTGAAACAATAGGGGACATCAATACATTCTCACAATAATCGATACATTTAGCAAAAATGCTTGGGCAGTCCCACTGAAAAGTAATAATGCCAACGACGTGTGCAAAGCTTTCGCGTCGGTGTTGAGAAAGTACGGTAGAATACCATACAATTTGCAAGCCGATATGGGGAAAGAGTTTTACAATAAAGATTTTCAAGAATATCTGAGAAAACGCAACGTCAAGCACTATTCCACGTACAGCACCATGAAAGCATCCATAGTCGAGCGATTCAACCGTACGCTGGAGAACAACGTGTGGAAATTCTTCTTGTTGAGCGGAAAGTATCAATGGATCGACGAGCGTCCCGCATTGATCGAAAATTATAATAATCGAAAACATCGTACCATCCGTATGCGACCAGCGGCCGTGAATCGTAAAAATGCGAAGACTCTCTTGTCCATCGTTTACAGCAACGTTAAAATCGCCGGTCCTGCGAAATTCAATGTTGGCGACTACGTGCGTATAAGCAAGTTCAAAACAGCGTTCGACAAAGGAAAAATGCCGAACTGGTCGATGGAAGTATTTAGGATCATTGCGGTGAAGCGAACCAATCCCGTCACATACCTGTTGACCGACTCGAAGAACAAACCTATCGCCGGGGGATTTTACGAACACGAAATGCGCGCTACCAAGTATGCCGACGTGTATTTAGTGGAAAAAGTATTGCGTAGAAAAGGAAATGAAATATACGTAAAATGGTTGGGACCCCATTCGTCGCATAGTTCTTGGATAAAAAATCATCTGTACTTTAATCATATATAATGTATTTTTCTTTTTATTGAAGAAAATAAAAAAATTACACTTTTAAACTTTGTATTATTATTTTTTTTTATTCATCGTTATCGCCGCCACTACACTTGTTGTCGTCGTTACCACATCCGAAAGATGCGTACCTCGCTGAGCGCACAGTGGTCCAATCAAATCGTTGGCGTCTCCGCCCTCGTTGTCGTCGTCGTTGGTGGGGCAATAGAGACATTGTTCACTAAACATAAAGCGACTCGTAACTATTCGCTTCGCGTGTTGCAAGAAATAACGCGGATCGATATGCTCGACGTTGATCACGATGCTGGTCGATATGCGATTCTGAAACGCCGACTCGATGTTCTCCCAACGAAGAGTCGATGCTCTCGCGCGAACGCTTCTGTACAAACCTCTGCCAACGCGAGACGAAAACCGATGACACAGCGCAGCGTTCAATGTTTGCATGCGACACACGATCGAGAGTAAGTTCGATTTTACACTTGTGGATCCTCGGTTTATTTTCTCGATGTTCATGCATTCTCAACCGCAAACACTCGATGTACGATTTCGGCCATTCGCGAAACTCGTCGACAGTTCGGATCAACGTCGACATACGAGTCAATAATTGTACCATATCTTTGCACACTTGCGTCATCTTACGAAAATTTACTTACAAAGCAAACTTTTCAATTTCAATTTAACGTCTTCGGTTAAATTACCAGTTTTAACAAACTTGACTAAACTCTGCATCAACCAGCCGTTGCGACTCTCTCCCATCCCGATGGTATCTAGTAACGCGTAAACGTCGCACGAAAGAAAATATCTTGGATGTTGCGAGAGATTGCAAGGATGGCACGCTCGCGATGGATGTTGCAAACGAACAAACTTCCATAACGATTCGTGACTGAATAGCAAATTTAGCGAAAGAAAATTCAATAAAATGAGCAAACTGATACCATGGGAAGATAACGCGTTCGAGAGTCATCCGGAATGCGATAAAAAACGTTGCATAATTAAATTTCAATATGACGAGAAAACCGCTTTAGAAAATGTGTCCAGACTCGTTACAAATGCTGCCGAAGAGAGAGAGTGAGTTAGAGAGAAATACCATTGCGATGCGTCTACACCTCTTTCTCTCTCTCTCTCTCACTCCAAAACATCTCCTACAATGTAAAAATGCAAGAGCGATAAAAACGCTGCATAATTGAATTCATAAGATGAGAAGACCGGAAGGTAAGCGACTATCGATAACGCTTACGAAATGCGAAATCAAGAGACACCCCCCTCCCCTCATCCCGGAGCTCGTCGCGGCTGAATTCCCCCTCTTGACCCGCGGTTGCACCGCTTAGACCCCCCCCCCACCTTGCCCCGCGGTTCGGCTCGCCGCGGATGGACCCACCCCTTGCCCAGCGGTTCGACTTACCCCTCGAGCAACATGGCTTAGAACGTTGCTACCTAACCTACTGATTAATAAACAAAATGGAGACCACAAAATACAGTTAGTGACGTCGTTGTGAGTCTTAAGATGGGCTATGCCTGGGTCCTATGTGGACTATACTAGCCGCTCTCTCGACGGGTGCCGATGGTCTGGCTCTACCCTCGTTCGTTATCGTGACAGGGGAAGACAACGTGCTACTCCCACTGCCACCTCGAGTCCAACCCAATCCAGGCACTCTTGACGGAGTAGTGTTAAAGTCAATTTATCTCCGCAAGAGGGGCTTCAGCCTGGCCCGAGGGGACGAACCCCGAGGGGTCCGCCCAGCATGCCGTTCGAATGGCGGAGTGGACAAGTCCACATCTGCCCGTCACTCAAGTCGGACACGGGACGACTCCAAAGCTAGCGCCGCCTGATAGGAAGCGCAAGCTGGGTCCCGCGACTTGTGTTCACTAGCCCACCCTCTGTCCTTGCAATTACAGCAGACCGGAGGTTCACTCTTCTTGCTACAGAGCGTGAAGGTATGCCCCTTTTGGGAGCAGTGACCGCACACATCCTCCTTGAATTTACAATGCTTCGAGGTATGCCCGAAGCGTTGACAACGGTAGCACCGAAGCACCTGGACGAAATCCCGTACACGACAGGAGTTCCATCCGAGGTAAACTCGGCTACCCCTCTGCTTCAGCCGCTGAACATTCTGCGGACTGACGGCAACGACCCAGTTGGCAGTCTCCGGGGTCTTGCCAGCCATGCGGCTGACCCGAATTCCCGAAGGCACATCCTTCTGGTTCGCATCGCAGAGGTTTTGCCTCCAAATGCTGGAGGCAATTTCCTCCTTACCCATCCGACGCGGGACGTCGTAAACTAAAACCTCAGGGTCTCGCTTGGTAGGTAAGGAGACGGACAGACCCGCGCTCCGGAGCTTCTTATTTCCAACGAAGGCTTGCAGGTCCTCCTTTCGGTCGGTCTCGACGACGATGCCACCGGAGTGGATGCGTCGGACCGACTTTACTCGGATCGCCTCCTTCGCTGGTTTAATGAGGGACAGAACAGTAACCTTCGTAACTTCGCTGCTCTGTCCTTTTTCCTTCGGCGGGAAGATTTTCACCACATGCTGCGATTGTGGCCGTCTTCCCGCTTCCGGAGAAGCTCTTTTGCAGTCGACTTTGGCCACTTGGGCGTAAGTCGGCTGCGCGGCATTGCAGGCCGTCTTCGGGAGAGTTCCCTTGGACGGCCCAGGTCGCATCGCACTCATTACGGCAGGACGCGCTTTTAGGTCCGCCCTGACCGCGGCGAGTTGCCCTTCGACGAAGCTATTCCGTTGAATAAGCTCCTGAACCAACTCGTTGAGTGCCTCAACCTCGGCGAGTATCTTTGACCCGGACTCCTTGTTGACTTTCGACTCGGGTCGAAAGCAAAAGGTCCGTATTTCGGACACTCGCCTAAAGGCTTCATCTCTTACGAGATCGAGAGGCCGTACCTTTTGCCCGGAGAACGTCCCCTTCGGTCTCCTGGCCCGGTTTACTGCGGCCTTGCCGGTGGGTGCGCCCGGCTTGGCTCGCCTCGACTTTTTGGTGACGGTTTGCCAACCGTCACCTTTAGGGTCCTCGACACGCTCGGGTGCCGACTGCACCTTCACGAGTGACGTGTCTCCGACTCGTTCGATTACTATCACGTTACTGGTGTCCGGCGCACCTTCTACCGTGGGTCGGTTTTCACCGAGACCGCTCGCGTGGGAGTCACACATCTTTGCAAGATCACACGAGGACTGGCGATATTGATCACCTTCCCGGATCTTGTCTTTCTCACAGACGCGGGGGGACTGACAGCTGCATTTGCAGTTCCCGCGTCTGCGGCGACGGCTTCACTCCGAGTAGGAGCTGGACCCGTCGTCTTTGGACGCTTGGTTGTTTTTGTTTGTTTTTCATTTTCGTTAAGACCCATAATATGTCTTGGTCTTTCATCCAGTGCGCTCCCCAGCCACCACCGACCCGCACAATTTGGAACCCGCCAAAGGCTGAGTTAGGGCTACGCACCGGATATAGTCTGCTGGCTGGGTCGGTTTCCTTACCCAGCCCGTGTCCTTGCCCAGCAGAACCCACTTGCCGAAGCGTGTGGTCGTTCCAAGCCGATTGACTGGACCAGGGCTACTTTTCTCGTCCAGCCGCCCATCTAGCCGAAGCAGAGGCCAAAGGTACGTGTTGGGGACGTCTCACCCGCAGGAGAGGGCCCCCTCAGATCCCAGGATCCTCTTTTCCGACGACAAGGGTCGCCACGCACGGCAAACACGTGGGAGACAGCAGTCGGAGAGGCTGCCTCTTCCTCTCCACCACACTTCGTTCAGTTCGCTGCGTATTTGAGAACACGAGCTATCCAGCGGTACCTTTTTCGTGGAGGCTCAAGTGTGGCTAGGGCACGTTTGCCCCTTGCGGCCTGGGTTGCCCAGGGGATTGATTGCATCCCATGTATTCCTGAGCCCAGCGGAGTGTTGTCTAGTGGCGTGTTCCGCCCACGAAAAACGGTCTGAAAAACCGTTTAACGTGAACTGGGGAACTGATGCCACGAGTGACAACAGTTCCCCAGTCGGAAGTCATACAGCACATACAGTGCTGTACAAAGAACACGCCACAGCCCGTATGCTAAATCAGGGCCTCGCCATTATGCGAAGTACTACATGTACGACGCACTGACGGTCTCTAATGCCTTCATCGCCGATACACCAATCGACTCGGCCGATCAACCCTCCTACCCGAGGGCTAGTTCGGGGGTTATCTCCCGCCCTGGGTGGCCACAGACCGCCACCGCCACCACAAAATACACGTCGTATTACGGGGTGTAGGGTGGCGGAAGAGGTCGAGACACTATCTGTCCACAGATACATAATTCTCGGCCTCTCCGCCGCCCCGCCATCGACATCCTGAAGTCGCTCCGCCGATGAGGTTTCGCCTCAGCCGTGTCCGTGTTTAAAACCTAAATCGTGTATTTCGCATGAGTTTGAAGCTAAATCGTTTGTTGCGCTTGGTTTTGAAACTAAATAGCGTATTTCGCAAGAATTTTAAGCTAAATCGTTTGTTTCTCTGGGATTTAAAGCTAAATCGTGTATTTCGCAGGAATTTGAGTCTAAGTCGTCAGTCAGTAGGTTAATAGCTCCAAATTCAGGCGAAATACACGATTCAGTTTTAAAACCCTGAGAACCAAACGATTTAGTTTCAAATTCACGCGAAACAAACGATTTCGCTTGAATTTCGTGCGAAATACAAGATTTCCACATTCATACGAAATGCACGATTCTGCTTCAAATTTATGCAAAATACACAATTTATCTTCAAATCCTTCCGAAACAACGATTTGGTTTCAAACTCATGTGAAATACACAATTTAGACTCAAATCCATGCAAAACAGACGATTTGGATTCAGATTCGTCCTAAATACACGATATAGCTTCAAATCCACGGGAAACAAACGATTTATCTCCAAATTTATGCAAAATACACAATTTATCATCAAATCCTACCGAAACAACGATTTGGCTGCAAATTCATGCGAAATACAAGATGTAGATTCAAATCCATGCGAAACATCCCATTTGGGTTCAAATCCATGCGAAGTACAAGATTTAGCTTCAAGTTCATTCGAAATATACGATTTATATTGAAATCAATACGAAACAATCGTTTTAGCTTCAAATCCATGCGAAACAGACGGTTTGAATTCAACTACATGCGGATCAAAAGGTTTAGCTTCAAATTCGTGCGAAACAGACGATTTGGCTTAAAATTCATGTGAAATACACAATTTAGACCCAAATCCACGCAAAACAGACGATTTGGATTCAGATTCATGCGAAATAGACGATATAGGATCAAGTTCTTTCGAAATACACGATTTATATTAAAATCCATTCGAAACAATCGTTTTAGCTTCAAATCCATGCCAAACAGACGGTTTGAATTCAAATTCATGTGAAACAAATGGTTTAGCTTCAAATTCGTGCGAAAGAAACGATTTGGCTTCGAATTCATGCGAAACACATTATTTAGCTTCAAATCTAAGCGACATACATGTTTTATGTTCCAATGCATACGAAACAAACGATGTAGCTCCAAATTCATTTGAAACATATGAATTAGCTTCAAATTAATGCGAGACATATGTTATAGCTTCATATTCATGCGAATCAAACGATTTAGCTTAAAATTCATGCGAAACACATGATTCAGCTTCGAAGTCATGCGAAACACAATATTTAGCTTCAAATCTATGGGTAATACATGATTCAGCTTCAGATGCATACGGAACAAACGATTTAGCTTTAAATTCATTCGAAACACATGTATTAGTTTCAAAATCATGTGAGACCCAATATTAAGCTTCAAATCTATTCGAAATACGTGATTTAGCTTAAAATCCATGCGATACACGTGACTGAGCTTCAAATCCATGCGAAACACGTGACTGAGCTTCAAATTCATGCGAAACACAGGATTAATATTCGAATTCATGCGAAACACATGATTTTGCTTCAAGTGCATACGAAACACATGATTTTGCTTCAAATTCATGCGAGACACATGTTTTAGCATCGAATTCATGCTAAACACATTATTTAGCTTAAAATCTATGCGAAATACATGATGTACCTTCAACTGCATACGAAACAAACGATTTAGCCTCAAATTGCTGCGAAACACATGAAATAGCATCAAGTTCATGCGAGACACATGCTACAGCTTCATATTCATGCGATACAAACGATTTAGCTTAAAGCTCATGCGAAACACATGATTCAGCTACGAATTCATGCGAAACACAATATTTAGCTTCAAATCTATGCAAAATACATAATTTACCTTCAACTGCATACGGAACAAACGATTTAGCTTCAAATTCATTCGAAACACATGAATTAGCATCAAATATATGCGAAATACATGATTTAGCTTCAAATGCATACGAACAATCGAGTTAGCTTCAAATTCATTCGAAACACATGATTAAGCTTCATATTGATGCTAGACACATGATATAGCTTCAAATTCATGCGAATCAAACGATTTATCTTAAAATTTATGCGAAACACATGATTTAGTTTCGAATTCATGCGAAACACATGAATTAGTTCCAATTCATGCGAGACATATGATATTAGTTCATATTCACGCGAAATAAACGATTTAGCTTCAAATGCATACGAAACAAACGCTTTAGCTTAAAATTCATGCGAAACACATGATTTAGCTTCGAATTCATGCGAGACACATGATTTAGCATCGAATTCGTGCTAAACACATTATTTAGCTTAAAATCTATGCGAAATACAAGATGTACCTTCAACTGCATACGAAACAAACGATTTGGCTTCAAATTCATTCGAAACACGTGATTTAGCTTCAAATTCATGCGTAACACGTGACTGAGATTCAAATTCATGCGAAACACGTGATTAAGCTTCAATTTCAAGCGAAACAAACGGTTTAGCTTAAAATTCATGCGAAACACGTGATTTAGTTTCAAATTCAAGCGAAACAAACGGTTTAGCTTAAAATTCATGCGAAAAACATGATTTAGCTTCGAATTCATGCGAGACACGAGATTTAGATTCAAATGCATACGAAACACATGATTTTGCTTCAAATTCATGCGAGACACAAGATTTAGCTTCAAATGCATACGATACGAACGATTTAGCTTCAAATTCATTCGAAACACATGAATTAGCATCAAATATATGCGAAATACATGTTTTAGCTTCAAATGCATACGAAACAATCGAGTTAGCTTCAAATTCATTCGAAACACATGATTAAGCTTCATATTGATGCTAGACACATGATATAGCTTCAAATTCATGCGAATCAAACGATTTATCTTAAAATTTATGCGAAACACATGATTTAGTTTCGAATTCATGCGAAACACATGAATTAGTTCCAATTCATGCGAGACATGATATTAGTTCATATTCACGCGAAATAAACGATTTAGCTTCAAGTGCATACGAAACAAACGCTTTAGCTTAAAATTCATGCGAAACACATGATTTAGCTTCAAATCTATGCGTAATACATGATTTATCTTCAAATGCATTCGAAACAAACAATTTAGCTTAAAATTCATGCAAAACACATGATTAAGCTTCGAATTCATGCGAAACACATAATTTACCTTCAACTGCATACGGAACAAACGATTTAGCTTCAAATTCATTCGAAACACATGAATTAGCATCAAATATATGCGAAATACATGATTTAGCTTCAAATGCATACGAACAATCGAGTTAGCTTCAAATTCAATCGAAACACATGATTAAGCTTCATATTGATGCTAGACACATGATATAGCTTCAAATTCATGCGAATCAAACGATTTATCTTAAAATTTATGCGAAACACATGATTTAGTTTCGAATTCATGCGAAACACATGAATTAGTTCCAATTCATGCGAGACATATGATATTAGTTCATATTCACGCGAAATAAACGATTTAGCTTCAAATGCATACGAAACAAACGCTTTAGCTTAAAATTCATGCGAAACACATGATTTAGCTTCGAATTCATGCGAGACACATGAATTAGTTCCAATTCATGCGAGACATATGATATTAGTTCATATTCACGCGAAATAAACGATTTAGCTTCAAATGCATACGAAACAAACGCTTTAGCTTAAAATTCATGCGAAACACATGATTTAGCTTCGAATTCATGCGATACGCATTATTTAGCTTCAAATCTATGCGAAAAACATGATTTTGCTTCAAATGCATACGAAACACATGATTTTGCTTCAAATTCATGCGAGACACATGATTTAGCATCGAATTCATGCTAAACACATTATTTAGCTTAAAATCTATGCGAAATACATGATGTATCTTCAACTGCATACGAAACAAACGATTTGGCTTCAAATTCATTCGAAACACGTGATTTAGCTTCAAATTCATGCGTAACACGTGACTGAGATTCAAATTCATGCGAAACACGTGATTAAGCTTCGAATTCATGCGAAACACATGATTAAGCTTCAAATTCAAGCGAAACAAACGGTTTAGCTTAAAATTCATGCGAAAAACATGATTTAGCTTCGAATTCATGCGAGACACGTGATTTAGATTCAAATGCATACGAAACACATGATTTTGCTTCAAATTCATGCGAGACACAAGATTTAGTTTCAAATGCATACGATACGAACGATTTAGCTTCAAATTCATGCGTTACTCGTGACTGATCTTCAAATTCGTGCAACACACATGATTCTGCTTCAAATGCATACGAAACAAACGAGTCAGCATCAAATTGATTCGAAACAAATGAATTAGCATCAAATTCATGCGAGACACATGCTATAGCTTTATATTCATGCGAAATAAACGATTTAGTTTAAAGTTGATGCGAAACACATGATTCAGCTTCGAATTCATGCGAAACACAATATTTAGCTTCACATCTATGCGAAATACGTGATTTTGCTTCAAATGCATACGAAACACATGATTTTGCTTCAAATTCATGCGAGACACATGATTTAGCATCGAAATCATTCTAAACACATTATTTAGCTTAAAATCTATGCGAAATACATGATGTACCTTCAACTGCATACGAAACAAACGATTTGGCTTCAAATTCATTCGAAACACGTGATTTAGCTTCAAATTCATGCGTAACACGTGACTGAGATTCAAATTCATGCGAAACACGTGATTAAGCTTCGAATTCATGCGAAACACATGATTTAGCTTCAAATTCAAGCGAAACAAACGGTTTAGCTTAAAATTCATGCGAAAAACATGATTTAGCTTCGAATTCATGCGAGACACGTGATTTAGATTCAAATGCATACGAAACACATGATTTTGCTTCAAATTCATGCGAGACACAAGATTTAGCTTCACATGCATACGATACGAACGATTTAGCTTCAAATTCATGCGTTACTCGTGACTGATCTTCAAATTCGTGCGTCACACATGATTCTGCTTCAAATGCATACGAATCAAACGAGTCAGCTTCAAATTGATTCGAAACAAATGAATTAGCATCAAATTCATGCGAGACACATGCTATAGCTTCATATTCATGCGAAATAAACGATTTAGTTTAAAGTTGATGCGAAACACATGATTCAGCTTCGAATTCATGCGAAACACAATATTTAGCTTCACATCTATGCGAAATACATGATTTAGCTTCAAATGCATACGGAACAAACGATTAAGCTTTAAATTCAATCGAAACACATGTATTAGCTTCAAATTCATGTGAGACCCAATATTGAGCTTCAAATCTATGCGAAATACGTGACTTTGCTTCAAATGCATACGAAACACATGATTTTGCTTCAAATTCATGCGAGACACATGATTTAGCATCGAATTTATGCTAAACACATTATTTAGCTTAAAATCTATGCGAAATACATGATGTACCTTCAACTGCATACGAAACAAACGATTTGGCTTCAAATTCATTCGAAACACGTGATTTAGCTTCAAATTCATGCGTTACACGTGACTGAGATTCAAATTCATGCGAAACACATGATTAAGCTTCGAATTCATGCGAAACACATGATTAAGCATCAAATGCATACGAAACAATCGAGTTAGCTTCAAATTCATTCGAAACACATGAATTAGCTTCAAATCAATGCGAAATACATGATTTAGCTTCAAATGCATACGAAACAATCGAGTTAGCTTCAAATTCATGCATAACACATGATTTAGCTTCGAATTCGTGCGGAACACATAATTCAGCTTCAAATCTATGCGTAATACAAGATTTATCTTCAAATGCATACGAAACTATCGAGTTAGCTTCAAATTCATTCCAAACACATGAATGAGCTTAAAATTCATGCTTGATCACATTCGCACATCGAAATTTATCTTCATAAATTCTAGAGAAGCATGCCCACAAGATGTTTTCAAGAAAAAGATTTCGTGATGAGAGCAGTGAGAATTGTGCTAATAATTTTGCTAACGAAAGTGACAGTAGTGACAATATATGTTCTGTTCGAAGAAAATGCATGCGATTAGTTATTGATGATACTTCTGACGACGATCAACTACCAGAGCCCTGGCTTTGGAAAGAAATAAGAAATAGTCCAAAAATCTGAGACTATACGATGACTGCTAGCCTAAGAGAGGCAGCCTCACTCTGACTTAGGAGGAAGTAGAAGAGAATTAGATATATTTAATCTAATATTTATTTGATGACATATTCTGGCAAAATATTGTAACCGAAACTAACCGGTATGCAGATCAAATACGAGTGAATCCATGCAGAACAGGAGAAATCGACGACACTTGATTTCCTGTAGATTCTAACGAAATCAAAAGATATTTTGCATTGTCCATAATAACTGCACAGGTAAAAAAACCAGAAAAACAAATGAATTGGTCGAAGAGGGCTGTTATTGAAAGGCCGATGAAATGCCTTTGAAAAGATATCTGCAAATTACAAGGTGTTTGCATTTCGCAAACAATAATCTGTTTGTCAATACAGATAAATTGAGCAAGATTAAACCTGTGATCAATTATTTGAACAAAAACTTTAAAGAAGTATATATAATGAAAGAGAAGACAATGCTATTGATGAATCGCTCATGAAATTGTAGGGGCGCTTATCTTATAGGCAATTTAACCCGTCATAAAAGGCTGAGTCATCGAAATGACTACACAAGGATCCAATCGTACTCCAAAACCACATTGTATTACAGAGTACAACAAGGGAATGAATGGAATTGATCTCCAAGACCAAATATTAGCAAGCTTTCCAGTAGTGAGGAAATACATGAAAGGAAGTAAAAAAAATATTTTTATCTGCTGGTCTAATTAATTCCTACATTTTATGCAACGAAATAAATAACGGGTGGAAACAATGTTACGTTGACTATAGGATCAACATAGCCGAATCACTATTGAAGAATATGCCAAAACCGAATTATAGAGAACGAGGACAATTATCTTCCGGAGATATGCCAGAAAGACTGCACTCGAAGTATTGGGCTCATTCTCCAAAACATATTGACCCAGCAGCATCAAAATTAAGGCCGTCAAAACCTTGTAGGGTTTGCCAAAAAAATAAAAAACGTATAGAAACAACGTGGGAGTGTAAGAAGTGAAAAGTTCCCTTACATCTACCAGAATGATTCGAATTGTCTCACACTATTGCAGATTATTAATTTTGTATTACTGATTTTCGTGTAAATAAACTTTTTGTAGTACTTGCATCTACCACAATTATTGCATCAGGCTGTAATTACTTATCAAATATTTTTAATTTTAAAAGGGCGCCGCCGCTAATATTTATATTTGGCCCGATCATCGTACTACGGGCTATGCCCGTAATATTCACTTTTGGCCCGATCAGCGTACTACGGGCTATGCCCGTAGTTGTCGTTTAACAATTTGAGCGCCACGCTGATTTTTAAGGAAGTCCCCGCCAGGCCACGCGCGCCGCTTAAAAGCGCTGAAATTGTAGAGCCAATGTTTCTTATCGCAGTAGAAGATAGTTTACGTTAAGAACGTGATCCTTATAAGCATTCATTCAACACGTTGGACGCCAAGTCTGTTTTGTTCTCTTTACCGTTTGACCCGCTAGATAAGATTTTATCGAAATGGATTCGTGGCCGGCATTACTTTTACGACAAACCAGTTCATTGCAGTACTTGGTCCTGTGCAGACAAAAATTTTCTTTAACCCTAAGCGTCAAAATGCCAGTCCGAGAGTGTGTGTGAAAGACGGTCTAAAAAACAACAACACAAACTCCAAAGAAAACCGGGAAAAGGCTCTGTAGTACGAAAATATTGTTAATTATGTTATGATAAAAATGTAACAAAACATGGTAGAGTAATGGCCAGGAGAAAGACTAAGCGAGGTGTCACATTTTGTAATACCCGTAAAGGAGATCGGTTATTATGTTTACCGTGTTTGAATGAAATCCATTAATCCTGTAATGAGCCAAAATTATGTAAATTTGAAATAATTTTTCTGTAAATCCATAAAACAGTGTAAATTTTATAGTTCTATATCATGTTACACGATGTCAGCCAGTGGTGGTTGACGCGGCCTAAACGGAAAGTCTAGTGTCAGCCACCGATGGCTGACGTGGCGCTCAACGTATTAAGGGGGGATAAAAGGGACGGTTGGGTCCACCTGATGGCCTGCCATTGGCTAACTGAAACGAGATTCTAACGCAGTAGCTTCAGATTTTTATAAAAGCAACTTGCTTCGTCTTCTACCTCTCATTTTGATCCTGCTTGCCACAGAAAATCTGCGTTGCGTCGACGAGTCTGAACAGCTAGTATAGCTAGAAGGAATTGCTATAGTGTCTTCGAAGTGACAGTTTCCGTGCAACTAGAAGGAATTCTTACAGTGATTTTTACGATGATTCGCTCTATTACCGATCTTGCCAAGGATTGCGCTCCTTCGAATGAGGTAATTAATTTTTGACCTTTTAATTTCGCAAGTTCGCCGTAGTTTCAGGATCATACAATTATGTTGTCCAAATTTGTATATTGTAACTGGTTTATAAAATTGATTGCCATTTTTTATAGAATCTTAAATGACTAACGTCAGAGAATGCATTAGGATCAACAGAATTAATAAAAAATTCATGATGTCATTCAAAAAGTGATATGGTTAATAGACTCATCTAATAATTTGGAGATAAACAAAATTAAAATACAGGCTCGATAAATTATTTAACGACTAACTGAATTAATATATGCATTCTCATTAATATAATGCATTCTCTGTTACCGTATTTAACCAATAGATGAAATAATTTTCAAATCCATTAAATTATTCTCACAAATACAATTAAGTAATTTGGCGATCAACCGAACCAATATACAAATTTACAAAATAATATATATATGTAATAAGAACGAAATATTCGCTTTTCGTTACAGAGATCGAGAAATGGAGCGAATAACGAGGCGTCCGCTGCGATGGACGAAATACATGAACAGCTCGCAGTACGGTTTCTTGTAAAGAGATCGAAAAGCTACACGATCGGCAAACACCCGTCGTCAAGAAGACAGAGACAATCGAGTAGGGTTGCGAGGACTGTTGCGAGGACGATTGCGAGTTCCATTCCGAGTTTGTCTGCCAGTTCGATTGCCAGATTGATTTCGAGTCCAATTGCGAATTCGATTGCGAGTTCGAGTTCGACTGTAAGTTCGACTGCGAGTCCATCTTCGAATTCGACCGCACAAGAATCTCTGCAATATTTACGCTTGGCGCCAAGAACAGGGCACAGAACCCTAGCGGAACCGCAGTTCAAGGAACCGCTAACTTATCAATGTTATTATTGCCCGAAATACTTTCTGCACAAAATGGTCTATAGACAGCACGCAATTTGCCATATTCGGAAGCTCCACTGATATACGAAATACAAGAAGGGATACAAATCGATAATAGAAAAGAGAAGACACGAATTTTTTTCGATCGCGTCGCATAAAACAATCGGCTCTTTTCAGGGCCATACATATTAACCCCGGAAAGTACGTCCATAAATATTATTGATAAGTGATCAGTGTTTAGTGACCATGTAGTGAAAGTAAACGTTGAAATTGCCTGCCCGGAGACATTCTTCTCTTCGTCACCGTCGGCTACAGATCAGCTGCGCAGTTCATCAAAAATTGTACGAGGTCAATGCACTATCCTCCTGCACCCATTTCCGTGCATGAAGTGGATTTACAACTAAATGGGTGAGTTTTTTATTAATTATATTCTTCATATACAAATTACATACGCCTTTTAACGCGAATATTTATTATTAAATTAGCTTTGCGAATCATTCGTTGAACTGTGTTCGGAAACGGTATTATTTAAATTAAAATATCATTTACGTACCTTGTTAAACTTCACTGTACACCTTGCTTAAAAATTTCGTATCTTACACACGAGGTGTCATGCACACTAGAAAATTAAAACGGCCGTCACGGTTAAATTACTTATTATTTTGAATTCGAAAAATTAGTAAATATTCTTCAGACATTCTGAAGTAAGAATAAATAGCGTTCTTCTTAAAATTATCACTGTAATGTAATAAAATTAAATTCGGAAGTTCACGCACCGTGACTTGTTCATTGATGCGAAAGCAGCACTTCACCTCTCATTGGTCAGTGTTTATCGTTAATAACTCGTAAACAAAGCCGCGGATTGTATTTTCGCAAAGGAAAAAGTTATTTCAAATGACCTTAGCTATCCCTCATTTTCTGCTGTTAAAATAATTGTGGAACGCCCTGTACATATATATATATAATGGAAATTACTTTCCTTAGACATCAAATTATAAAAACATATCAATCGTAATCAAATAAAGTTTTCATTTAATCTCAAAACAAAACATATTTCAATGCTTTCTATAAATACTATAGAAATTGAAAGAGTATCAACTTCAGTTTTTTAAAATAGAACTTCTTTATTCGTCTCCTAATACTTGCCATCGATGAAAAATATGTTTATTTTGCAAAAAAATCTACTATTCCAATGTAATGTGAGATGTTGCATTGAAAATGAACTTCACGCGTTCAGTCTGCAGGGGAAATTGTGAAAGCGGCTACCTGATTGGGTTTGCGGAAATATGTCTAGTCTCAGCCCCTGACTTTTGCTGCTTAACCTCTTAAATCTGCGATTTACGTTCGAGAATTTCGGGCCGGAAACGTAAACAAGCTCGCGCAGCCTTCGAGCCATTCGCACGACTTGTACAATACGCTGATCGGGCCAATCGTAAATATTACGGGCATCGCTCGTGGTACGACGGTCGCGGTTGGTAATTTGCCCCATCACAAATAGCACAGACAAGGTTCGTGATGCGTTCTTATTATCTCTTCGTATCGTGATCAGTTTCAAGTTATTCTTGATCACATTCGTACATCGAAATTTATCTTCATAAATTCTAGAGAAGCATCCCCACAAGATGTTTTCAAGAAAAAGATTTCGTGATGAGAGCAGTGAGATTTGTGCTAATAATTTTGCTAACGAAAGTGACAGTAGTGACAATATATGTTCTGTTCGAAGAAAATGCATGCGATTAGATATTGATGATACTTCTGACGACGATCAACTACCAGAGCCCTGGCTTTGGAGAGGAATAAGAAATAGTCCAAAAATCTGAGACTATACGATGACTGCTAGCCTAAGAGAGGCAGCCTCACTCTGACTTAGGAGGAAGTAGAAGAGAATTAGATATATTTAATCTAATATTTATTTGATGACATATTCTGGCAAAATATTGTAACCGAAACTAACCGGTATGCAGATCAAATACGAGTGAATCCATGCAGAACAGGAGAAATCGACGACACTTGATTTCCTGTAGATTCTAACGAAATCAAAAGATATTTTGCATTGTCCATAATAACTGCACAGGTAAAAAAAACAGAAAAACAAATGAATTGGTCGAAGAGGGCTGTTATTGAAAGGCCGATGAAATGCCTTTGAAAAGATATCTGCAAATTACAAGGTGTTTGCATTTCGCAAACAATAATCTGTTTGTCAATACAGATAAATTGAGCAAGATTAAACCTGTGATCAATTATTTGAACAAAAACTTTAAAGAAGTATATATAATGAAAGAGAAGACAATGCTATTGATGAATCGCTCATGAAATTGTAGGGGCGCTTATCTTATAGGCAATTTAACCCGTCATAAAAGGCTGAGTCATCGAAATGACTACACAAGGATCCAATCGTACTCCAAAACCACATTGTATTACAGAGTACAACAAGGGAATGAATGGAATTGATCTCCAAGACCAAATATTAGCAAGCTTTCCAGTAGTGAGGAAATACATGAAAGGAAGTAAAAAAAATATTTTTATCTGCTGGTCTAATTAATTCCTACATTTTATGCAACGAAATAAATAACGGGTGGAAACAATGTTACGTTGACTATAGGATCAACATAGCCGAATCACTATTGAAGAATATGCCAAAACCGAATTATAGAGAACGAGGACAATTATCTTCCGGAGATATGCCAGAAAGACTGCACTCGAAGTATTGGGCTCATTCTCCAAAACATATTGACCCAGCAGCATCAAAATTAAGGCCGTCAAAACCTTGTAGGGTTTGCCAAAAAAATAAAAAACGTATAGAAACAACGTGGGAGTGTAAGAAGTGAAAAGTTCCCTTACATCTACCAGAATGATTCGAATTGTCTCACACTATTGCAGATTATTAATTTTGTATTACTGATTTTCGTGTAAATAAACTTTTTGTAGTACTTGCATCTACCACAATTATTGCATCAGGCTGTAATTACTTATCAAATATTTTTAATTTTAAAAGGGCGCCGCCGCTAATATTTATATTTGGCCCGATCATCGTACTACGGGCTATGCCCGTAATATTCACTTTTGGCCCGATCAGCGTACTACGGGCTATGCCCGTAGTTGTCGTTTAACAATTTGAGCGCCACGCTGATTTTTAAGGAAGTCCCCGCCAGGCCACGCGCGCCGCTTAAAAGCGCTGAAATTGTAGAGCCAATGTTTCTTATCGCAGTAGAAGATAGTTTACGTTAAGAACGTGATCCTTATAAGCATTCATTCAACACGTTGGACGCCAAGTCTGTTTTGTTCTCTTTACCGTTTGACCCGCTAGATAAGATTTTATCGAAATGGATTCGTGGCCGGCATTACTTTTACGACAAACCAGTTCATTGCAGTACTTGGTCCTGTGCAGACAAAAATTTTCTTTAACCCTAAGCGTCAAAATGCCAGTCCGAGAGTGTGTGTGAAAGACGGTCTAAAAAACAACAACACAAACTCCAAAGAAAACCGGGAAAAGGCTCTGTAGTACGAAAATATTGTTAATTATGTTATGATAAAAATGTAACAAAAGATGGTAGAGTAATGGCCAGGAGAAAGACTAAGCGAGGTGTCACATTTTGTAATACCCGTAAAGGAGATCGGTTATTATGTTTACCGTGTTTGAATGAAATCCATTAATCCTGTAATGAGTCAAAATTATGTAAATTTGAAATAATTTTTCTGTAAATACATAAAACAGTGTAAATTTTATAGTTCTATATCATGTTACACGATGTCAGCCAGTGGTGGTTGACGCGGCCTAAACGGAAAGTCTAGTGTCAGCCACCGATGGCTGACGTGGCGCTCAACGTATTAAGGGGGGATAAAAGGGACGGTTGGGTCCACCTGATGGCCTGCCATTGGCTAACTGAAACGAGATTCTAACGCAGTAGCTTCAGATTTTTATAAAAGCAACTTGCTTCGTCTTCTACCTCTCATTTTGATCCTGCTTGCCACAGAAAATCTGCGTTGCGTCGACGAGTCTGAACAGCTAGTATAGCTAGAAGGAATTGCTATAGTGTCTTCGAAGTGACAGTTTCCGTGCAACTAGAAGGAATTCTTACAGTGATTTTTACGATGATTCGCTCTATTACCGATCATGCCAAGGATTGCGCCCCTTCGAATGAGGTAATTAATTTTTGACCTTTTAATTTTGCAAGTTCGCCGTAGTTTCAGGATCATACAATTATGTTGTCCAAATTTGTATATTGTAACTGGTTTATAAAATTGATTGCCATTTTTTATAGAATCTTAAATGACTAACGTCAGAGAATGCATTCGGATCAACAGAATTAATAACAAATTCATGATGTCATTCAAAAAGTGATATGGTTAATAGACTCATCTAATAATTTGGAGATAAACAAAATTAAAATACAGGCTCGATAAATTATTTAACGACTAACTGAATTAATATATGCATTCTCATTAATATAATGCATTCTCTGTTACCGTATTTAACCAATAGATGAAATAATTTTCAAATCCATTAAATTATTCTCACAAATACAATTAAGTAATTTGGCGATCAACCGAACCAATATACAAATTTACAAAATAATATATATATGTAATAAGAACGAAATATTCGCTTTTCGTTACAGAGATCGAGAAATGGAGCGAATAACGAGGCGTCCGCTGCGATGGACGAAATACATGAACAGCTCGCAGTACGGTTTCTTGTAAAGAGATCGAAAACCTACACGATCGGCAAACACCCGTCGTCAAGAAGACAGAGACAATCGAGTAGGGTTGCGAGGACTGTTGCGAGGACGATTGCGAGTTCCATTCCGAGTTTGTCTGCCAGTTCGATTGCCAGATTGATTTCGAGTCCAATTGCGAATTCGATTGCGAGTTCGAGTTCGACTGTAAGTTCGACTGCGAGTCCATCTTCGAATTCGACCGCACAAGAATCTCTGCAATATTTACGCTTGGCGCCAAGAACAGGGCACAGAACCCTAGCGGAACCGCAGTTCAAGGAACCGCTAACTTATCAATGTTATTATTGCCCGAAATACTTTCTGCACAAAATGGTCTATAGACAGCACGCAATTTGCCATATTCGGAAGCTCCACTGATATACGAAATACAAGAAGGGATACAAATCGATAATAGAAAAGAGAAGACACGAATTTTTTTCGATCGCGTCGCATAAAACAATCGGCTCTTTTCAGGGCCATACATATTAACCCCGGAAAGTACGTCCATAAATATTATTGATAAGTGATCAGTGTTTAGTGACCATGTAGTGAAAGTAAACGTTGAAATTGCCTGCCCGGAGACATTCTTCTCTTCGTCACCGTCGGCTACAGATCAGCTGCGCAGTTCATCAAAAATTGTACGAGGTCAATGCACTATCCTCCTGCACCCATTTCCGTGCATGAAGTGGATTTACAACTAAATGGGTGAGTTTTTTATTAATTATATTCTTCATATACAAATTACATACGCCTTTTAACGCGAATATTTATTATTAAATTAGCTTTGCGAATCATTCGTTGAACTGTGTTCGGAAACGGTATTATTTAAATTAAAATATCATTTACGTACCTTGTTAAACTTCACTGTACACCTTGCTTAAAAATTTCGTATCTTACACACGAGGTGTCATGCACACTAGAAAATTAAAACGGCCGTCACGGTTAAATTACTTATTATTTTGAATTCGAAAAATTAGTAAATATTCTTCAGACATTCTGAAGTAAGAATAAATAGCGTTCTTCTTAAAATTATCACTGTAATGTAATAAAATTAAATTCGGAAGTTCACGCACCGTGACTTGTTCATTGATGCGAAAGCAGCACTTCACCTCTCATTGGTCAGTGTTTATCGTTAATAACTCGTAAACAAAGCCGCGGATTGTATTTTCGCAAAGGAAAAAGTTACTTCAAATGACCTTAGCTATCCCTCATTTTCTGCTGTTAAAATAATTGTGGAACGCCCTGTACATATATATATATAATGGAAATTACTTTCCTTAGACATCAAATTATAAAAACATATCAATCGTAATCAAATAAAGTTTTCATTTAATCTCAAAACAAAACATATTTCAATGCTTTCTATAAATACTATAGAAATTGAAAGAGTATCAACTTCAGTTTTTTAAAATAGAACTTCTTTATTCGTCTCCTAATACTTGCCATCGATGAAAAATATGTTTATTTTGCAAAAAAATCTACTATTCCAATGTAATGTGAGATGTTGCATTGAAAATGAACTTCACGCGTTCAGTCTGCAGGGGAAATTGTGAAAGCGGCTACCTGATTGGGTTTGCGGAAATATGTCTAGTCTCAGCCCCTGACTTTTGCTGCTTAACCTCTTAAATCTGCGATTTACGTTCGAGAATTTCGGGCCGGAAACGTAAACAAGCTCGCGCAGCCTTCGAGCCATTCGCACGACTTGTACAATACGCTGATCGGGCCAATCGTAAATATTACGGGCATCGCTCGTGGTACGACGGTCGCGGTTGGTAATTTGCCCCATCACAAATAGCACAGACAAGGTTCGTGATGCGTTCTTATTATCTCTTCGTATCGTGATCAGTTTCAAGTTATTCTTGATCACATTCGCACATCGAAATTTATCTTCATAAATTCTAGAGAAGCATCCCCACAAGATGTTTTCAAGAAAAAGATTTCGTGATGAGAGCAGTGAGATTTGTGCTAATAATTTTGCTAACGAAAGTGACAGTAGTGACAATATATGTTCTGTTCGAAGAAAATGCATGCGATTAGATATTGATGATACTTCTGACGACGATCAACTACCAGAGCCCTGGCTTTGGAGAGGAATAAGAAATAGTCCAAAAATCTGAGACTATACGATGACTGCTAGCCTAAGAGAGGCAGCCTCACTCTGACTTAGGAGGAAGTAGAAGAGAATTAGATATATTTAATCTAATATTTATTTGATGACATATTCTGGCAAAATATTGTAACCGAAACTAACCGGTATGCAGATCAAATACGAGTGAATCCATGCAGAACAGGAGAAATCGACGACACTTGATTTCCTGTAGATTCTAACGAAATCAAAAGATATTTTGCATTGTCCATAATAACTGCACAGGTAAAAAAACCAGAAAAACAAATGAATTGGTCGAAGAGGGCTGTTATTGAATGGCCGATGAAATGCCTTTGAAAAGATATCTGCAAATTACAAGGTGTTTGCATTTCGCAAACAATAATCTGTTTGTCAATACAGATAAATTGAGCAAGATTAAACCTGTGATCAATTATTTGAACAAAAACTTTAAAGAAGTATATATAATGAAAGAGAAGACAATGCTATTGATGAATCGCTCATGAAATTGTAGGGGCGCTTATCTTATAGGCAATTTAACCCGTCATAAAAGGCTGACTCATCGAAATGACTACACAAGGATCCAATCGTACTCCAAAACCACATTGTATTACAGAGTACAACAAGGGAATGAATGGAATTGATCTCCAAGACCAAATATTAGCAAGCTTTCCAGTAGTGAGGAAATACATGAAAGGAAGTAAAAAAAATATTTTTATCTGCTGGTCTAATTAATTCCTACATTTTATGCAACGAAATAAATAACGGGTGGAAACAATGTTACGTTGACTATAGGATCAACATAGCCGAATCACTATTGAAGAATATGCCAAAACCGAATTATAGAGAACGAGGACAATTATCTTCCGGAGATATGCCAGAAAGACTGCACTCGAAGTATTGGGCTCATTCTCCAAAACATATTGACCCAGCAGCATCAAAATTAAGGCCGTCAAAACCTTGTAGGGTTTGCCAAAAAAATAAAAAACGTATAGAAACAACGTGGGAGTGTAAGAAGTGAAAAGTTCCCTTACATCTACCAGAATGATTCGAATTGTCTCACACTATTGCAGATTATTAATTTTGTATTACTGATTTTCGTGTAAATAAACTTTTTGTAGTACTTGCATCTACCACAATTATTGCATCAGGCTGTAATTACTTATCAAATATTTTTAATTTTAAAAGGGCGCCGCCGCTAATATTTATATTTGGCCCGATCATCGTACTACGGGCTATGCCCGTAATATTCACTTTTGGCCCGATCAGCGTACTACGGGCTATGCCCGTAGTTGTCGTTTAACAATTTGAGCGCCACGCTGATTTTTAAGGAAGTCCCCGCCAGGCCACGCGCGCCGCTTAAAAGCGCTGAAATTGTAGAGCCAATGTTTCTTATCGCAGTAGAAGATAGTTTACGTTAAGAACGTGATCCTTATAAGCATTCATTCAACACGTTGGACGCCAAGTCTGTTTTGTTCTCTTTACCGTTTGACCCGCTAGATAAGATTTTATCGAAATGGATTCGTGGCCGGCATTACTTTTACGACAAACCAGTTCATTGCAGTACTTGGTCCTGTGCAGACAAAAATTTTCTTTAACCCTAAGCGTCAAAATGCCAGTCCGAGAGTGTGTGTGAAAGACGGTCTAAAAAACAACAACACAAACTCCAAAGAAAACCGGGAAAAGGCTCTGTAGTACGAAAATATTGTTAATTATGTTATGATAAAAATGTAACAAAACATGGTAGAGTAATGGCCAGGAGAAAGACTAAGCGAGGTGTCACATTTTGTAATACCCGTAAAGGAGATCGGTTATTATGTTTACCGTGTTTGAATGAAATCCATTAATCCTGTAATGAGCCAAAATTATGTAAATTTGAAATAATTTTTCTGTAAATCCATAAAACAGTGTAAATTTTATAGTTCTATATCATGTTACACGATGTCAGCCAGTGGTGGTTGACGCGGCCTAAACGGAAAGTCTAGTGTCAGCCACCGATGGCTGACGTGGCGCTCAACGTATTAAGGGGGGATAAAAGGGACGGTTGGGTCCACCTGATGGCCTGCCATTGGCTAACTGAAACGAGATTCTAACGCAGTAGCTTCAGATTTTTATAAAAGCAACTTGCTTCGTCTTCTACCTCTCATTTTGATCCTGCTTGCCACAGAAAATCTGCGTTGCGTCGACGAGTCTGAATAGCTAGTATAGCTAGAAGGAATTGCTATAGTGTCTTCGAAGTGACAGTTTCCGTGCAACTAGAAGGAATTCTTACAGTGATTTTTACGATGATTCGCTCTATTACCGATCTTGCCAAGGATTGCGCTCCTTCGAATGAGGTAATTAATTTTTGACCTTTTAATTTCGCAAGTTCGCCGTAGTTTCAGGATCATACAATTATGTTGTCCAAATTTATATATTGTAACTGGTTTATAAAATTGATTGCCATTTTTTATAGAATCTTAAATGACTAACGTCAGAGAATGCATTAGGATCAACAGAATTAATAAAAAATTCATGATGTCATTCAAAAAGTGATATGGTTAATAGACTCATCTAATAATTTGGAGATAAACAAAATTAAAATACAGGCTCGATAAATTATTTAACGACTAACTGAATTAATATATGCATTCTCTGTTACCGTATTTAACCAATAGATGAAATAATTTTCAAATCCATTAAATTATTCTCACAAATACAATTAAGTAATTTGGCGATCAACCGAACCAATATACAAATTTACAAAATAATATATATATGTAATAAGAACGAAATATTCGCTTTTCGTTACAGAGATCGAGAAATGGAGCGAATAACGAGGCGTCCGCTGCGATGGACGAAATACATGAACAGCTCGCAGTACGGTTTCTTGTAAAGAGATCGAAAAGCTACACGATCGGCAAACACCCGTCGTCAAGAAGACAGAGACAATCGAGTAGGGTTGCGAGGACTGTTGCGAGGACGATTGCGAGTTCCATTCCGAGTTTGTCTGCCAGTTCGATTGCCAGATTGATTTCGAGTCCAATTGCGAATTCGATTGCGAGTTCGAGTTCGACTGTAAGTTCGACTGCGAGTCCATCTTCGAATTCGACCGCACAAGAATCTCTGCAATATTTACGCTTGGCGCCAAGAACAGGGCACAGAACCCTAGCGGAACCGCAGTTCAAGGAACCGCTAACTTATCAATGTTATTATTGCCCGAAATACTTTCTGCACAAAATGGTCTATAGACAGCACGCAATTTGCCATATTCGGAAGCTCCACTGATATACGAAATACAAGAAGGGATACAAATCGATAATAGAAAAGAGAAGACACGAATTTTTTTCGATCGCGTCGCATAAAACAATCGGCTCTTTTCAGGGCCATACATATTAACCCCGGAAAGTACGTCCATAAATATTATTGATAAGTGATCAGTGTTTAGTGACCATGTAGTGAAAGTAAACGTTGAAATTGCCTGCCCGGAGACATTCTTCTCTTCGTCACCGTCGGCTACAGATCAGCTGCGCAGTTCATCAAAAATTGTACGAGGTCAATGCACTATCCTCCTGCACCCATTTCCGTGCATGAAGTGGATTTACAACTAAATGGGTGAGTTTTTTATTAATTATATTCTTCATATACAAATTACATACGCCTTTTAATGCGAATATTTATTATTAAATTAGCTTTGCGAATCATTCGTTGAACTGTGTTCGGAAACGGTATTATTTAAATTAAAATATCATTTACGTACCTTGTTAAACTTCACTGTACACCTTGCTTAAAAATTTCGTATCTTACACACGAGGTGTCATGCACACTAGAAAATTAAAACGGCCGTCACGGTTAAATTACTTATTATTTTGAATTCGAAAAATTAGTAAATATTCTTCAGACATTCTGAAGTAAGAATAAATAGCGTTCTTCTTAAAATTATCACTGTAATGTAATAAAATTAAATTCGGAAGTTCACGCACCGTGACTTGTTCATTGATGCGAAAGCAGCACTTCACCTCTCATTGGTCAGTGTTTATCGTTAATAACTCGTAAACAAAGCCGCGGATTGTATTTTCGCAAAGGAAAAAGTTACTTCAAATGACCTTAGCTATCCCTCATTTTCTGCTGTTAAAATAATTGTGGAACGCCCTGTACATATATATATAATGGAAATTACTTTCCTTAGACATCAAATTATAAAAACATATCAATCGTAATCAAATAAAGTTTTCATTTAATCTCAAAACAAAACATATTTCAATGCTTTCTATAAATACTATAGAAATTGAAAGAGTATCAACTTCAGTTTTTTAAAATAGAACTTCTTTATTCGTCTCCTAATACTTGCCATCGATGAAAAATATGTTTATTTTGCAAAAAAATCTACTATTCCAATGTAATGTGAGATGTTGCATTGAAAATGAACTTCACGCGTTCAGTCTGCAGGGGAAATTGTGAAAGCGGCTACCTGATTGGGTTTGCGGAAATATGTCTAGTCTCAGCCCCTGACTTTTGCTGCTTAACCTCTTAAATCTGCGATTTACGTTCGAGAATTTCGGGCCGGAAACGTAAACAAGCTCGCGCAGCCTTCGAGCCATTCGCACGACTTGTACAATACGCTGATCGGGCCAATCGTAAATATTACGGGCATCGCTCGTGGTACGACGGTCGCGGTTGGTAATTTGCCCCATCACAAATAGCACAGACAAGGTTCGTGATGCGTTCTTATTATCTCTTCGTATCGTGATCAGTTTCAAGTTATTCTTGATCACATTCGCACATCGAAATTTATCTTCATAAATTCTAGAGAAGCATCCCCACAAGATGTTTTCAAGAAAAAGATTTCGTGATGAGAGCAGTGAGATTTGTGCTAATAATTTTGCTAACGAAAGTGACAGTAGTGACAATATATGTTCTGTTCGAAGAAAATGCATGCGATTAGATATTGATGATACTTCTGACGACGATCAACTACCAGAGCCCTGGCTTTGGAGAGGAATAAGAAATAGTCCAAAAATCTGAGACTATACGATGACTGCTAGCCTAAGAGAGGCAGCCTCACTCTGACTTAGGAGGAAGTAGAAGAGAATTAGATATATTTAATCTAATATTTATTTGATGACATATTCTGGCAAAATATTGTAACCGAAACTAACCGGTATGCAGATCAAATACGAGTGAATCCATGCAGAACAGGAGAAATCGACGACACTTGATTTCCTGTAGATTCTAACGAAATCAAAAGATATTTTGCATTGTCCATAATAACTGCACAGGTAAAAAAACCAGAAAAACAAATGAATTGGTCGAAGAGGGCTGTTATTGAAAGGCCGATGAAATGCCTTTGAAAAGATATCTGCAAATTACAAGGTGTTTGCATTTCGCAAACAATAATCTGTTTGTCAATACAGATAAATTGAGCAAGATTAAACCTGTGATCAATTATTTGAACAAAAACTTTAAAGAAGTATATATAATGAAAGAGAAGACAATGCTATTGATGAATCGCTCATGAAATTGTAGGGGCGCTTATCTTATAGGCAATTTAACCCGTCATAAAAGGCTGACTCATCGAAATGACTACACAAGGATCCAATCGTACTCCAAAACCACATTGTATTACAGAGTACAACAAGGGAATGAATGGAATTGATCTCCAAGACCAAATATTAGCAAGCTTTCCAGTAGTGAGGAAATACATGAAAGGAAGTAAAAAAAATATTTTTATCTGCTGGTCTAATTAATTCCTACATTTTATGCAACGAAATAAATAACGGGTGGAAACAATGTTACGTTGACTATAGGATCAACATAGCCGAATCACTATTGAAGAATATGCCAAAACCGAATTATAGAGAACGAGGACAATTATCTTCCGGAGATATGCCAGAAAGACTGCACTCGAAGTATTGGGCTCATTCTCCAAAACATATTGACCCAGCAGCATCAAAATTAAGGCCGTCAAAACCTTGTAGGGTTTGCCAAAAAAATAAAAAACGTATAGAAACAACGTGGGAGTGTAAGAAGTGAAAAGTTCCCTTACATCTACCAGAATGATTCGAATTGTCTCACACTATTGCAGATTATTAATTTTGTATTACTGATTTTCGTGTAAATAAACTTTTTGTAGTACTTGCATCTACCACAATTATTGCATCAGGCTGTAATTACTTATCAAATATTTTTAATTTTAAAAGGGCGCCGCCGCTAATATTTATATTTGGCCCGATCATCGTACTACGGGCTATGCCCGTAATATTCACTTTTGGCCCGATCAGCGTACTACGGGCTATGCCCGTAGTTGTCGTTTAACAATTTGAGCGCCACGCTGATTTTTAAGGAAGTCCCCGCCAGGCCACGCGCGCCGCTTAAAAGCGCTGAAATTGTAGAGCCAATGTTTCTTATCGCAGTAGAAGATAGTTTACGTTAAGAACGTGATCCTTATAAGCATTCATTCAACACGTTGGACGCCAAGTCTGTTTTGTTCTCTTTACCGTTTGACCCGCTAGATAAGATTTTATCGAAATGGATTCGTGGCCGGCATTACTTTTACGACAAACCAGTTCATTGCAGTACTTGGTCCTGTGCAGACAAAAATTTTCTTTAACCCTAAGCGTCAAAATGCCAGTCCGAGAGTGTGTGTGAAAGACGGTCTAAAAAACAACAACACAAACTCCAAAGAAAACCGGGAAAAGGCTCTGTAGTACGAAAATATTGTTAATTATGTTATGATAAAAATGTAACAAAAGATGGTAGAGTAATGGCCAGGAGAAAGACTAAGCGAGGTGTCACATTTTGTAATACCCGTAAAGGAGATCGGTTATTATGTTTACCGTGTTTGAATGAAATCCATTAATCCTGTAATGAGTCAAAATTATGTAAATTTGAAATAATTTTTCTGTAAATACATAAAACAGTGTAAATTTTATAGTTCTATATCATGTTACACGATGTCAGCCAGTGGTGGTTGACGCGGCCTAAACGGAAAGTCTAGTGTCAGCCACCGATGGCTGACGTGGCGCTCAACGTATTAAGGGGGGATAAAAGGGACGGTTGGGTCCACCTGATGGCCTGCCATTGGCTAACTGAAACGAGATTCTAACGCAGTAGCTTCAGATTTTTATAAAAGCAACTTGCTTCGTCTTCTACCTCTCATTTTGATCCTGCTTGCCACAGAAAATCTGCGTTGCGTCGACGAGTCTGAACAGCTAGTATAGCTAGAAGGAATTGCTATAGTGTCTTCGAAGTGACAGTTTCCGTGCAACTAGAAGGAATTCTTACAGTGATTTTTACGATGATTCGCTCTATTACCGATCTTGCCAAGGATTGCGCTCCTTCGAATGAGGTAATTAATTTTTGACCTTTTAATTTCGCAAGTTCGCCGTAGTTTCAGGATCATACAATTATGTTGTCCAAATTTGTATATTGTAACTGGTTTATAAAATTGATTGCCATTTTTTATAGAATCTTAAATGACTAACGTCAGAGAATGCATTAGGATCAACAGAATTAATAAAAAATTCATGATGTCATTCAAAAAGTGATATGGTTAATAGACTCATCTAATAATTTGGAGATAAACAAAATTAAAATACAGGCTCGATAAATTATTTAACGACTAACTGTATTAATATAATGCATTCTCTGTTACCGTATTTAACCAATAGATGAAATAATTTTCAAATCCATTAAATTATTCTCACAAATACAATTAAGTAATTTGGCGATCAACCGAACCAATATACAAATTTACAAAATAATATATATATGTAATAAGAACGAAATATTCGCTTTTCGTTACAGAGATCGAGAAATGGAGCGAATAACGAGGCGTCCGCTGCGATGGACGAAATACATGAACAGCTCGCAGTACGGTTTCTTGTAAAGAGATCGAAAAGCTACACGATCGGCAAACACCCGTCGTCAAGAAGACAGAGACAATCGAGTAGGGTTGCGAGGACTGTTGCGAGGACGATTGCGAGTTCCATTCCGAGTTTGTCTGCCAGTTCGATTGCCAGATTGATTTCGAGTCCAATTGCGAATTCGATTGCGAGTTCGAGTTCGACTGTAAGTTCGACTGCGAGTCCATCTTCGAATTCGACCGCACAAGAATCTCTGCAATATTTACGCTTGGCGCCAAGAACAGGGCACAGAACCCTAGCGGAACCGCAGTTCAAGGAACCGCTAACTTATCAATGTTATTATTGCCCGAAATACTTTCTGCACAAAATGGTCTATAGACAGCACGCAATTTGCCATATTCGGAAGCTCCACTGATATACGAAATACAAGAAGGGATACAAATCGATAATAGAAAAGAGAAGACACGAATTTTTTTCGATCGCGTCGCATAAAACAATCGGCTCTTTTCAGGGCCATACATATTAACCCCGGAAAGTACGTCCATAAATATTATTGATAAGTGATCAGTGTTTAGTGACCATGTAGTGAAAGTAAACGTTGAAATTGCCTGCCCGGAGACATTCTTCTCTTCGTCACCGTCGGCTACAGATCAGCTGCGCAGTTCATCAAAAATTGTACGAGGTCAATGCACTATCCTCCTGCACCCATTTCCGTGCATGAAGTGGATTTACAACTAAATGGGTGAGTTTTTTATTAATTATATTCTTCATATACAAATTACATACGCCTTTTAACGCGAATATTTGTTATTAAATTTGCTTTGCGAATCATTCGTTGAACTGTGTTCGGAAACGGTATTATTTAAATTAAAATATCATTTACGTACCTTGTTAAACTTCACTGTACACCTTGCTTAAAAATTTCGTATCTTACACACGAGGTGTCATGCACACTAGAAAATTAAAACGGCCGTCACGGTTAAATTACTTATTATTTTGAATTCGAAAAATTAGTAAATATTCTTCAGACATTCTGAAGTAAGAATAAATAGCGTTCTTCTTAAAATTATCACTGTAATGTAATAAAATTAAATTCGGAAGTTCACGCACCGTGACTTGTTCATTGATGCGAAAGCATCACTTCACCTCTCATTGGTCAGTGTTTATCGTTAATAACTCGTAAACAAAGCCGCGGATTGTATTTTCGCAAAGGAAAAAGTTACTTCAAATGACCTTAGCTATCCCTCATTTTCTGCTGTTAAAATAATTGTGGAACGCCCTGTACATATATATATAATGGAAATTACTTTCCTTAGACATCAAATTATAAAAACATATCAATCGTAATCAAATAAAGTTTTCATTTAATCTCAAAACAAAACATATTTCAATGCTTTCTATAAATACTATAGAAATTGAAAGAGTATCAACTTCAGTTTTTTAAAATAGAACTTCTTTATTCGTCTCCTAATACTTGCCATCGATGAAAAATATGTTTATTTTGCAAAAAAATCTACTATTCCAATGTAATGTGAGATGTTGCATTGAAAATGAACTTCACGCGTTCAGTCTGCAGGGGAAATTGTGAAAGCGGCTACCTGATTGGGTTTGCGGAAATATGTCTAGTCTCAGCCCCTGACTTTTGCTGCTTAACCTCTTAAATCTGCGATTTACGTTCGAGAATTTCGGGCCGGAAACGTAAACAAGCTCGCGCAGCCTTCGAGCCATTCGCACGACTTGTACAATACGCTGATCGGGCCAATCGTAAATATTACGGGCATCGCTCGTGGTACGACGGTCGCGGTTGGTAATTTGCCCCATCACAAATAGCACAGACAAGGTTCGTGATGCGTTCTTATTATCTCTTCGTATCGTGATCAGTTTCAAGTTATTCTTGATCACATTCGCACATCGAAATTTATCTTCATAAATTCTAGAGAAGCATCCCCACAAGATGTTTTCAAGAAAAAGATTTCGTGATGAGAGCAGTGAGATTTGTGCTAATAATTTTGCTAACGAAAGTGACAGTAGTGACAATATATGTTCTGTTCGAAGAAAATGCATGCGATTAGATATTGATGATACTTCTGACGACGATCAACTACCAGAGCCCTGGCTTTGGAGAGGAATAAGAAATAGTCCAAAAATCTGAGACTATACGATGACTGCTAGCCTAAGAGAGGCAGCCTCACTCTGACTTAGGAGGAAGTAGAAGAGAATTAGATATATTTAATCTAATATTTATTTGATGACATATTCTGGCAAAATATTGTAACCGAAACTAACCGGTATGCAGATCAAATACGAGTGAATCCATGCAGAACAGGAGAAATCGACGACACTTGATTTCCTGTAGATTCTAACGAAATCAAAAGATATTTTGCATTGTCCATAATAACTGCACAGGTAAAAAAACCAGAAAAACAAATGAATTGGTCGAAGAGGGCTGTTATTGAAAGGCCGATGAAATGCCTTTGAAAAGATATCTGCAAATTACAAGGTGTTTGCATTTCGCAAACAATAATCTGTTTGTCAATACAGATAAATTGAGCAAGATTAAACCTGTGATCAATTATTTGAACAAAAACTTTAAAGAAGTATATATAATGAAAGAGAAGACAATGCTATTGATGAATCGCTCATGAAATTGTAGGGGCGCTTATCTTATAGGCAATTTAACCCGTCATAAAAGGCTGACTCATCGAAATGACTACACAAGGATCCAATCGTACTCCAAAACCACATTGTATTACAGAGTACAACAAGGGAATGAATGGAATTGATCTCCAAGACCAAATATTAGCAAGCTTTCCAGTAGTGAGGAAATACATGAAAGGAAGTAAAAAAAATATTTTTATCTGCTGGTCTAATTAATTCCTACATTTTATGCAACGAAATAAATAACGGGTGGAAACAATGTTACGTTGACTATAGGATCAACATAGCCGAATCACTATTGAAGAATATGCCAAAACCGAATTATAGAGAACGAGGACAATTATCTTCCGGAGATATGCCAGAAAGACTGCACTCGAAGTATTGGGCTCATTCTCCAAAACATATTGACCCAGCAGCATCAAAATTAAGGCCGTCAAAACCTTGTAGGGTTTGCCAAAAAAATAAAAAACGTATAGAAACAACGTGGGAGTGTAAGAAGTGAAAAGTTCCCTTACATCTACCAGAATGATTCGAATTGTCTCACACTATTGCAGATTATTAATTTTGTATTACTGATTTTCGTGTAAATAAACTTTTTGTAGTACTTGCATCTACCACAATTATTGCATCAGGCTGTAATTACTTATCAAATATTTTTAATTTTAAAAGGGCGCCGCCGCTAATATTTATATTTGGCCCGATCATCGTACTACGGGCTATGCCCGTAATATTCACTTTTGGCCCGATCAGCGTACTACGGGCTATGCCCGTAGTTGTCGTTTAACAATTTGAGCGCCACGCTGATTTTTAAGGAAGTCCCCGCCAGGCCACGCGCGCCGCTTAAAAGCGCTGAAATTGTAGAGCCAATGTTTCTTATCGCAGTAGAAGATAGTTTACGTTAAGAACGTGATCCTTATAAGCATTCATTCAACACGTTGGACGCCAAGTCTGTTTTGTTCTCTTTACCGTTTGACCCGCTAGATAAGATTTTATCGAAATGGATTCGTGGCCGGCATTACTTTTACGACAAACCAGTTCATTGCAGTACTTGGTCCTGTGCAGACAAAAATTTTCTTTAACCCTAAGCGTCAAAATGCCAGTCCGAGAGTGTGTGTGAAAGACGGTCTAAAAAACAACAACACAAACTCCAAAGAAAACCGGGAAAAGGCTCTGAAGTACGAAAATATTGTTAATTATGTTATGATAAAAATGTAACAAAAGATGGTAGAGCAATGGCCAGGAGAAAGACTAAGCGAGGTGTCACATTTTGTAATACCCGTAAAGGAGATCGGTTATTATGTTTACCGTGTTTGAATGAAATCCATTAATCCTGTAATGAGTCAAAATTATGTAAATTTGAAATAAATTTTCTGTAAATCCATAAAACAGTGTAAATTTTATAGTTCTATATCATGTTACACGATGTCAGCAAGTGGTGGTTGACGCGGCCTAAACGGAAAGTCTAGTGTCAGCCACCGATGGCTGACGTGCCGCTCAACGTATTAAGGGGGGATAAAAGGGACGGTTGGGTCCACCCGATGGCCTGCCATTGGCTAACTGAAACGAGATTCTAACGCAGTAGCTTCAGATTTTTATAAAAGCAACTTGCTTCGTCTTCTACCTCTCATTTTGATCCTGCTTGCCACAGAAAATCTGCGTTGCGTCGACGAGTCTGAACAGCTAGTATAGCTAGAAGGAATTGCTATAGTGTCTTCGAAGTGACAGTTTCCGTGCAACTAGAAGGAATTCTTACAGTGATTTTTACGATGATTCGCTCTATTACCGATCTTGCCAAGGATTGCGCTCCTTCGAATGAGGTAATTAATTTTTGACCTTTTAATTTCGCAAGTTCGCCGTAGTTTCAGGATCATACAATTATGTTGTCCAAATTTGTATATTGTAACTAGTTTATAAAATTTATTGCCATTTTTTATAGAATCTTAAATGACTAACGTCAGAGAATGCATTCGGATCAACAGAATTAATAACAAATTCATGAGGTCATTCAAAGAGTGATATGGTTAATAGACTCATCTAATAATTTGGAGATAAACAAAATTAAAATACAGGCTCGATAAATTATTTAACGACTAACTCAATTAATATATGCATTCTCATTAATATAATGCATTCTCTGTTCCCATATTTAACCAATAGATGAAATAATTTTCAAATCCATTAAATTATTCTCACAAATACAATTAAGTAATTTGGCGATCAACCGAACCAATATACAAATTTACAAAATAATATATATATGTAATAAGAACGAAATATTCGCTTTTCGTTACAGAGATCGAGAAATGGAGCGAATAACGAGGCGTCCGCTGCGATGGACGAAATACATGAACAGCTCGCAGTACGGTTTCTTGTAAAGAGATCGAAAACCTACACGATCGGCAAACACCCGTCGTCAAGAAGACAGAGACAATCGAGTAGGGTTGCGAGGACTGTTGCGAGGACGATTGCGAGTTCCATTCCGAGTTTGTCTGCCAGTTCGATTGCCAGATTGATTTCGAGTCCAATTGCGAATTCGATTGCGAGTTCGAGTTCGACTGTAAGTTCGACTGCGAGTCCATCTTCGAATTCGACCGCACAAGAATCTCTGCAATATTTACGCTTGGCGCCAAGAACAGGGCACAGAACCCTAGCGGAACCGCAGTTCAAGGAACCGCTAACTTATCAATGTTATTATTGCCCGAAATACTTTCTGCACAAAATGGTCTATAGACAGCACGCAATTTGCCATATTCGGAAGCTCCACTGATATACGAAATACAAGAAGGGATACAAATCGATAATAGAAAAGAGAAGACACGAATTTTTTTCGATCGCGTCGCATAAAACAATCGGCTCTTTTCAGGGCCATACATATTAACCCCGGAAAGTACGTCCATAAATATTATTGATAAGTGATCAGTGTTTAGTGACCATGTAGTGAAAGTAAACGTTGAAATTGCCTGCCCGGAGACATTCTTCTCTTCGTCACCGTCGGCTACAGATCAGCTGCGCAGTTCATCAAAAATTGTACGAGGTCAATGCACTATCCTCCTGCACCCATTTCCGTGCATGAAGTGGATTTACAACTAAATGGGTGAGTTTTTTATTAATTATATTCTTCATATACAAATTACATACGCCTTTTAACGCGAATATTTATTATTAAATTAGCTTTGCGAATCATTCGTTGAACTGTGTTCGGAAACGGTATTATTTAAATTAAAATATCATTTACGTACCTTGTTAAACTTCACTGTACACCTTGCTTAAAAATTTCGTATCTTACACACGAGGTGTCATGCACACTAGAAAATTAAAACGGCCGTCACGGTTAAATTACTTATTATTTTGAATTCGAAAAATTAGTAAATATTCTTCAGACATTCTGAAGTAAGAATAAATAGCGTTCTTCTTAAAATTATCACTGTAATGTAATAAAATTAAATTCGGAAGTTCACGCACCGTGACTTGTTCATTGATGCGAAAGCAGCACTTCACCTCTCATTGGTCAGTGTTTATCGTTAATAACTCGTAAACAAAGCCGCGGATTGTATTTTCGCAAAGGAAAAAGTTACTTCAAATGACCTTAGCTATCCCTCATTTTCTGCTGTTAAAATAATTGTGGAACGCCCTGTACATATATATATATAATGGAAATTACTTTCCTTAGACATCAAATTATAAAAACATATCAATCGTAATCAAATAAAGTTTTCATTTAATCTCAAAACAAAACATATTTCAATGCTTTCTATAAATACTATAGAAATTGAAAGAGTATCAACTTCAGTTTTTTAAAATAGAACTTCTTTATTCGTCTCCTAATAATTGCCATCGATGAAAAATATGTTTATTTTGCAAAAAAATCTACTATTCCAATGTAATGTGAGATGTTGCATTGAAAATGAACTTCACGCGTTCAGTCTGCAGGGGAAATTGTGAAAGCGGCTACCTGATTGGGTTTGCGGAAATATGTCTAGTCTCAGCCCCTGACTTTTGCTGCTTAACCTCTTAAATCTGCGATTTACGTTCGAGAATTTCGGGCCGGAAACGTAAACAAGCTCGCGCAGCCTTCGAGCCATTCGCACGACTTGTACAATACGCTGATCGGGCCAATCGTAAATATTACGGGCATCGCTCGTGGTACGACGGTCGCGGTTGGTAATTTGCCCCATCACAAATAGCACAGACAAGGTTCGTGATGCGTTCTTATTATCTCTTCGTATCGTGATCAGTTTCAAGTTATTCTTGATCACATTCGTACATCGAAATTTATCTTCATAAATTCTAGAGAAGCATCCCCACAAGATGTTTTCAAGAAAAAGATTTCGTGATGAGAGCAGTGAGATTTGTGCTAATAATTTTGCTAACGAAAGTGACAGTAGTGACAATATATGTTCTGTTCGAAGAAAATGCATGCGATTAGATATTGATGATACTTCTGACGACGATCAACTACCAGAGCCCTGGCTTTGGAGAGGAATAAGAAATAGTCCAAAAATCTGAGACTATACGATGACTGCTAGCCTAAGAGAGGCAGCCTCACTCTGACTTAGGAGGAAGTAGAAGAGAATTAGATATATTTAATCTAATATTTATTTGATGACATATTCTGGCAAAATATTGTAACCGAAACTAACCGGTATGCAGATCAAATACGAGTGAATCCATGCAGAACAGGAGAAATCGACGACACTTGATTTCCTGTAGATTCTAACGAAATCAAAAGATATTTTGCATTGTCCATAATAACTGCACAGGTAAAAAAACCAGAAAAACAAATGAATTGGTCGAAGAGGGCTGTTATTGAAAGGCCGATGAAATGCCTTTGAAAAGATATCTGCAAATTACAAGGTGTTTGCATTTCGCAAACAATAATCTGTTTGTCAATACAGATAAATTGAGCAAGATTAAACCTGTGATCAATTATTTGAACAAAAACTTTAAAGAAGTATATATAATGAAAGAGAAGACAATGCTATTGATGAATCGCTCATGAAATTGTAGGGGCGCTTATCTTATAGGCAATTTAACCCGTCATAAAAGGCTGAGTCATCGAAATGACTACACAAGGATCCAATCGTACTCCAAAACCACATTGTATTACAGAGTACAACAAGGGAATGAATGGAATTGATCTCCAAGACCAAATATTAGCAAGCTTTCCAGTAGTGAGGAAATACATGAAAGGAAGTAAAAAAAATATTTTTATCTGCTGGTCTAATTAATTCCTACATTTTATGCAACGAAATAAATAACGGGTGGAAACAATGTTACGTTGACTATAGGATCAACATAGCCGAATCACTATTGAAGAATATGCCAAAACCGAATTATGGAGAACGAGGACAATTATCTTCCGGAGATATGCCAGAAAGACTGCACTCGAAGTATTGGGCTCATTCTTCAAAACATATTGACCCAGCAGCATCAAAATTAAGGCCGTCAAAACCTTGTAGGGTTTGCCAAAAAAATAAAAAACGTATAGAAACAACGTGGGAGTGTAAGAAGTGAAAAGTTCCCTTACATCTACCAGAATGATTCGAATTGTCTCACACTATTGCAGATTATTAATTTTGTATTACTGATTTTCGTGTAAATAAACTTTTTGTAGTACTTGCATCTACCACAATTATTGCATCAGGCTGTAATTACTTATCAAATATTTTTAATTTTAAAAGGGCGCCGCCGCTAATATTTATATTTGGCCCGATCATCGTACTACGGGCTATGCCCGTAATATTCACTTTTGGCCCGATCAGCGTACTACGGGCTATGCCCGTAGTTGTCGTTTAACAATTTGAGCGCCACGCTGATTTTTAAGGAAGTCCCCGCCAGGCCACGCGCGCCGCTTAAAAGCGCTGAAATTGTAGAGCCAATGTTTCTTATCGCAGTAGAAGATAGTTTACGTTAAGAACGTGATCCTTATAAGCATTCATTCAACACGTTGGACGCCAAGTCTGTTTTGTTCTCTTTACCGTTTGACCCGCTAGATAAGATTTTATCGAAATGGATTCGTGGCCGGCATTACTTTTACGACAAACCAGTTCATTGCAGTACTTGGTCCTGTGCAGACAAAAATTTTCTTTAACCCTAAGCGTCAAAATGCCAGTCCGAGAGTGTGTGTGAAAGACGGTCTAAAAAACAACAACACAAACTCCAAAGAAAACCGGGAAAAGGCTCTGTAGTACGAAAATATTGTTAATTATGTTATGATAAAAATGTAACAAAAGATGGTAGAGTAATGGCCAGGAGAAAGACTAAGCGAGGTGTCACATTTTGTAATACCCGTAAAGGAGATCGGTTATTATGTTTACCGTGTTTGAATGAAATCCATTAATCCTGTAATGAGTCAAAATTATGTAAATTTGAAATAATTTTTCTGTAAATACATAAAACAGTGTAAATTTTATAGTTCTATATCATGTTACACGATGTCAGCCAGTGGTGGTTGACGCGGCCTAAACGGAAAGTCTAGTGTCAGCCACCGATGGCTGACGTGGCGCTCAACGTATTAAGGGGGGATAAAAGGGACGGTTGGGTCCACCTGATGGCCTGCCATTGGCTAACTGAAACGAGATTCTAACGCAGTAGCTTCAGATTTTTATAAAAGCAACTTGCTTCGTCTTCTACCTCTCATTTTGATCCTGCTTGCCACAGAAAATCTGCGTTGCGTCGACGAGTCTGAACAGCTAGTATAGCTAGAAGGAATTGCTATAGTGTCTTCGAAGTGACAGTTTCCGTGCAACTAGAAGGAATTCTTACAGTGATTTTTACGATGATTCGCTCTATTACCGATCTTGCCAAGGATTGCGCTCCTTCGAATGAGGTAATTAATTTTTGATCTTTTAATTTCGCAAGTTCGCCGTAGTTTCAGGATCATACAATTATGTTGTCCAAATTTGTATATTGTAACTGGTTTATAAAATTGATTGCCATTTTTTATAGAATCTTAAATGACTAACGTCAGAGAATGCATTAGGATCAACAGAATTAATAAAAAATTCATGATGTCATTCAAAAAGTGATATGGTTAATAGACTCATCTAATAATTTGGAGATAAACAAAATTAAAATACAGGCTCGATAAATTATTTAACGACTAACTGTATTAATATAATGCATTCTCTGTTACCGTATTTAACCAATAGATGAAATAATTTTCAAATCCATTAAATTATTCTCACAAATACAATTAAGTAATTTGGCGATCAACCGAACCAATATACAAATTTACAAAATAATATATATATGTAATAAGAACGAAATATTCGCTTTTCGTTACAGAGATCGAGAAATGGAGCGAATAACGAGGCGTCCGCTGCGATGGACGAAATACATGAACAGCTCGCAGTACGGTTTCTTGTAAAGAGATCGAAAAGCTACACGATCGGCAAACACCCGTCGTCAAGAAGACAGAGACAATCGAGTAGGGTTGCGAGGACTGTTGCGAGGACGATTGCGAGTTCCATTCCGAGTTTGTCTGCCAGTTCGATTGCCAGATTGATTTCGAGTCCAATTGCGAATTCGATTGCGAGTTCGAGTTCGACTGTAAGTTCGACTGCGAGTCCATCTTCGAATTCGACCGCACAAGAATCTCTGCAATATTTACGCTTGGCGCCAAGAACAGGGCACAGAACCCTAGCGGAACCGCAGTTCAAGGAACCGCTAACTTATCAATGTTATTATTGCCCGAAATACTTTCTGCACAAAATGGTCTATAGACAGCACGCAATTTGCCATATTCGGAAGCTCCACTGATATACGAAATACAAGAAGGGATACAAATCGATAATAGAAAAGAGAAGACACGAATTTTTTTCGATCGCGTCGCATAAAACAATCGGCTCTTTTCAGGGCCATACATATTAACCCCGGAAAGTACGTCCATAAATATTATTGATAAGTGATCAGTGTTTAGTGACCATGTAGTGAAAGTAAACGTTGAAATTGCCTGCCCGGAGACATTCTTCTCTTCGTCACCGTCGGCTACAGATCAGCTGCGCAGTTCATCAAAAATTGTACGAGGTCAATGCACTATCCTCCTGCACCCATTTCCGTGCATGAAGTGGATTTACAACTAAATGGGTGAGTTTTTTATTAATTATATTCTTCATATACAAACTACATACGCCTTTTAACGCGAATATTTATTATTAAATTAGCTTTGCAAATCATTCGTTGAACTGTGTTCGGAAACGGTATTATTTAAATTAAAATATCATTTACGTACCTTGTTAAACTTCACTGTACACCTTGCTTAAAAATTTCGTATCTTACACACGAGGTGTCATGCACACTAGAAAATTAAAACGGCCGTCACGGTTAAATTACTTATTATTTTGAATTCGAAAAATTAGTAAATATTCTTCAGACATTCTGAAGTAAGAATAAATAGCGTTCTTCTTAAAATTATCACTGTAATGTAATAAAATTAAATTCGGAAGTTCACGCACCGTGACTTGTTCATTGATGCGAAAGCAGCACTTCACCTCTCATTGGTCAGTGTTTATCGTTAATAACTCGTAAACAAAGCCGCGGATTGTATTTTCGCAAAGGAAAAAGTTACTTCAAATGACCTTAGCTATCCCTCATTTTCTGCTGTTAAAATAATTGTGGAACGCCCTGTACATATATATATATATATATATATATATAATGGAAATTACTTTTCTTAGACATCAAATTATAAAAACATATCAATCGTAATCAAATAAAGTTTTCATTTAATCTCAAAACAAAACATATTTCAATGCTTTCTATAAATACTATAGAAATTGAAAGAGTATCAACTTCAGTTTTTTAAAATAGAACTTCTTTATTCGTCTCCTAATACTTGCCATCGATGAAAAATATGTTTATTTTGCAAAAAAATCTACTATTCCAATGTAATGTGAGATGTTGCATTGAAAATGAACTTCACGCGTTCAGTCTGCAGGGGAAATTGTGAAAGCGGCTACCTGATTGGGTTTGCGGAAATATGTCTAGTCTCAGCCCCTGACTTTTGCTGCTTAACCTCTTAAATCTGCGATTTACGTTCGAGAATTTCGGGCCGGAAACGTAAACAAGCTCGCGCAGCCTTCGAGCCATTCGCACGACTTGTACAATACGCTGATCGGGCCAATCGTAAATATTACGGGCATCGCTCGTGGTACGACGGTCGCGGTTGGTAATTTGCCCCATCACAAATAGCACAGACAAGGTTCGTGATGCGTTCTTATTATCTCTTCGTATCGTGATCAGTTTCAAGTTATTCTTGATCACATTCGCACATCGAAATTTATCTTCATAAATTCTAGAGAAGCATCCCCACAAGATGTTTTCAAGAAAAAGATTTCGTGATGAGAGCAGTGAGATTTGTGCTAATAATTTTGCTAACGAAAGTGACAGTAGTGACAATATATGTTCTGTTCGAAGAAAATGCATGCGATTAGATATTGATGATACTTCTGACGACGATCAACTACCAGAGCCCTGGCTTTGGAGAGGAATAAGAAATAGTCCAAAAATCTGAGACTATACGATGACTGCTAGCCTAAGAGAGGCAGCCTCACTCTGACTTAGGAGGAAGTAGAAGAGAATTAGATATATTTAATCTAATATTTATTTGATGACATATTCTGGCAAAATATTGTAACCGAAACTAACCGGTATGCAGATCAAATACGAGTGAATCCATGCAGAACAGGAGAAATCGACGACACTTGATTTCCTGTAGATTCTAACGAAATCAAAAGATATTTTGCATTGTCCATAATAACTGCACAGGTAAAAAAACCAGAAAAACAAATGAATTGGTCGAAGAGGGCTGTTATTGAAAGGCCGATGAAATGCCTTTGAAAAGATATCTGCAAATTACAAGGTGTTTGCATTTCGCAAACAATAATCTGTTTGTCAATACAGATAAATTGAGCAAGATTAAACCTGTGATCAATTATTTGAACAAAAACTTTAAAGAAGTATATATAATGAAAGAGAAGACAATGCTATTGATGAATCGCTCATGAAATTGTAGGGGCGCTTATCTTATAGGCAATCTAACCCGTCATAAAAGGCTGAGTCATCGAAATGACTACACAAGGATCCAATCGTACTCCAAAACCACATTGTATTACAGAGTACAACAAGGGAATGAATGGAATTGATCTCCAAGACCAAATATTAGCAAGCTTTCCAGTAGTGAGGAAATACATGAAAGGAAGTAAAAAAAATATTTTTATCTGCTGGTCTAATTAATTCCTACATTTTATGCAACGAAATAAATAACGGGTGGAAACAATGTTACGTTGACTATAGGATCAACATAGCCGAATCACTATTGAAGAATATGCCAAAACCGAATTATGGAGAACGAGGACAATTATCTTCCGGAGATATGCCAGAAAGACTGCACTCGAAGTATTGGGCTCATTCTCCAAAACATATTGACCCAGCAGCATCAAAATTAAGGCCGTCAAAACCTTGTAGGGTTTGCCAAAAAAATAAAAAACGTATAGAAACAACGTGGGAGTGTAAGAAGTGAAAAGTTCCCTTACATCTACCAGAATGATTCGAATTGTCTCACACTATTGCAGATTATTAATTTTGTATTACTGATTTTCGTGTAAATAAACTTTTTGTAGTACTTGCATCTACCACAATTATTGCATCAGGCTGTAATTACTTATCAAATATTTTTAATTTTAAAAGGGCGCCGCCGCTAATATTTATATTTGGCCCGATCATCGTACTACGGGCTATGCCCGTAATATTCACTTTTGGCCCGATCAGCGTACTACGGGCTATGCCCGTAGTTGTCGTTTAACAATTTGAGCGCCACGCTGATTTTTAAGGAAGTCCCCGCCAGGCCACGCGCGCCGCTTAAAAGCGCTGAAATTGTAGAGCCAATGTTTCTTATCGCAGTAGAAGATAGTTTACGTTAAGAACGTGATCCTTATAAGCATTCATTCAACACGTTGGACGCCAAGTCTGTTTTGTTCTCTTTACCGTTTGACCCGCTAGATAAGATTTTATCGAAATGGATTCGTGGCCGGCATTACTTTTACGACAAACCAGTTCATTGCAGTACTTGGTCCTGTGCAGACAAAAATTTTCTTTAACCCTAAGCGTCAAAATGCCAGTCCGAGAGTGTGTGTGAAAGACGGTCTAAAAAACAACAACACAAACTCCAAAGAAAACCGGGAAAAGGCTCTGTAGTACGAAAATATTGTTAATTATGTTATGATAAAAATGTAACAAAAGATGGTAGAGTAATGGCCAGGAGAAAGACTAAGCGAGGTGTCACATTTTGTAATACCCGTAAAGGAGATCGGTTATTATGTTTACCGTGTTTGAATGAAATCCATTAATCCTGTAATGAGTCAAAATTATGTAAATTTGAAATAATTTTTCTGTAAATACATAAAACAGTGTAAATTTTATAGTTCTATATCATGTTACACGATGTCAGCCAGTGGTGGTTGACGCGGCCTAAACGGAAAGTCTAGTGTCAGCCACCGATGGCTGACGTGGCGCTCAACGTATTAAGGGGGGATAAAAGGGACGGTTGGGTCCACCTGATGGCCTGCCATTGGCTAACTGAAACGAGATTCTAACGCAGTAGCTTCAGATTTTTATAAAAGCAACTTGCTTCGTCTTCTACCTCTCATTTTGATCCTGCTTGCCACAGAAAATCTGCGTTGCGTCGACGAGTCTGAACAGCTAGTATAGCTAGAAGGAATTGCTATAGTGTCTTCGAAGTGACAGTTTCCGTGCAACTAGAAGGAATTCTTACAGTGATTTTTACGATGATTCGCTCTATTACCGATCTTGCCAAGGATTGCGCTCCTTCGAATGAGGTAATTAATTTTTGATCTTTTAATTTCGCAAGTTCGCCGTAGTTTCAGGATCATACAATTATGTTGTCCAAATTTGTATATTGTAACTGGTTTATAAAATTGATTGCCATTTTTTATAGAATCTTAAATGACTAACGTCAGAGAATGCATTAGGATCAACAGAATTAATAAAAAATTCATGATGTCATTCAAAAAGTGATATGGTTAATAGACTCATCTAATAATTTGGAGATAAACAAAATTAAAATACAGGCTCGATAAATTATTTAACGACTAACTGTATTAATATAATGCATTCTCTGTTACCGTATTTAACCAATAGATGAAATAATTTTCAAATCCATTAAATTATTCTCACAAATACAATTAAGTAATTTGGCGATCAACCGAACCAATATACAAATTTACAAAATAATATATATATGTAATAAGAACGAAATATTCGCTTTTCGTTACAGAGATCGAGAAATGGAGCGAATAACGAGGCGTCCGCTGCGATGGACGAAATACATGAACAGCTCGCAGTACGGTTTCTTGTAAAGAGATCGAAAAGCTACACGATCGGCAAACACCCGTCGTCAAGAAGACAGAGACAATCGAGTAGGGTTGCGAGGACTGTTGCGAGGACGATTGCGAGTTCCATTCCGAGTTTGTCTGCCAGTTCGATTGCCAGATTGATTTCGAGTCCAATTGCGAATTCGATTGCGAGTTCGAGTTCGACTGTAAGTTCGACTGCGAGTCCATCTTCGAATTCGACCGCACAAGAATCTCTGCAATATTTACGCTTGGCGCCAAGAACAGGGCACAGAACCCTAGCGGAACCGCAGTTCAAGGAACCGCTAACTTATCAATGTTATTATTGCCCGAAATACTTTCTGCACAAAATGGTCTATAGACAGCACGCAATTTGCCATATTCGGAAGCTCCACTGATATACGAAATACAAGAAGGGATACAAATCGATAATAGAAAAGAGAAGACACGAATTTTTTTCGATCGCGTCGCATAAAACAATCGGCTCTTTTCAGGGCCATACATATTAACCCCGGAAAGTACGTCCATAAATATTATTGATAAGTGATCAGTGTTTAGTGACCATGTAGTGAAAGTAAACGTTGAAATTGCCTGCCCGGAGACATTCTTCTCTTCGTCACCGTCGGCTACAGATCAGCTGCGCAGTTCATCAAAAATTGTACGAGGTCAATGCACTATCCTCCTGCACCCATTTCCGTGCATGAAGTGGATTTACAACTAAATGGGTGAGTTTTTTATTAATTATATTCTTCATATACAAATTACATACGCCTTTTAACGCGAATATTTATTATTAAATTAGCTTTGCAAATCATTCGTTGAACTGTGTTCGGAAACGGTATTATTTAAATTAAAATATCATTTACGTACCTTGTTAAACTTCACTGTACACCTTGCTTAAAAATTTCGTATCTTACACACGAGGTGTCATGCACACTAGAAAATTAAAACGGCCGTCACGGTTAAATTACTTATTATTTTGAATTCGAAAAATTAGTAAATATTCTTCAGACATTCTGAAGTAAGAATAAATAGCGTTCTTCTTAAAATTATCACTGTAATGTAATAAAATTAAATTCGGAAGTTCACGCACCGTGACTTGTTCATTGATGCGAAAGCAGCACTTCACCTCTCATTGGTCAGTGTTTATCGTTAATAACTCGTAAACAAAGCCGCGGATTGTATTTTCGCAAAGGAAAAAGTTACTTCAAATGACCTTAGCTATCCCTCATTTTCTGCTGTTAAAATAATTGTGGAACGCCCTGTACATATATATATATATATATATATATAATGGAAATTACTTTTCTTAGACATCAAATTATAAAAACATATCAATCGTAATCAAATAAAGTTTTCATTTAATCTCAAAACAAAACATATTTCAATGCTTTCTATAAATACTATAGAAATTGAAAGAGTATCAACTTCAGTTTTTTAAAATAGAACTTCTTTATTCGTCTCCTAATACTTGCCATCGATGAAAAATATGTTTATTTTGCAAAAAAATCTACTATTCCAATGTAATGTGAGATGTTGCATTGAAAATGAACTTCACGCGTTCAGTCTGCAGGGGAAATTGTGAAAGCGGCTACCTGATTGGGTTTGCGGAAATATGTCTAGTCTCAGCCCCTGACTTTTGCTGCTTAACCTCTTAAATCTGCGATTTACGTTCGAGAATTTCGGGCCGGAAACGTAAACAAGCTCGCGCAGCCTTCGAGCCATTCGCACGACTTGTACAATACGCTGATCGGGCCAATCGTAAATATTACGGGCATCGCTCGTGGTACGACGGTCGCGGTTGGTAATTTGCCCCATCACAAATAGCACAGACAAGGTTCGTGATGCGTTCTTATTATCTCTTCGTATCGTGATCAGTTTCAAGTTATTCTTGATCACATTCGCACATCGAAATTTATCTTCATAAATTCTAGAGAAGCATCCCCACAAGATGTTTTCAAGAAAAAGATTTCGTGATGAGAGCAGTGAGATTTGTGCTAATAATTTTGCTAACGAAAGTGACAGTAGTGACAATATATGTTCTGTTCGAAGAAAATGCATGCGATTAGATATTGATGATACTTCTGACGACGATCAACTACCAGAGCCCTGGCTTTGGAGAGGAATAAGAAATAGTCCAAAAATCTGAGACTATACGATGACTGCTAGCCTAAGAGAGGCAGCCTCACTCTGACTTAGGAGGAAGTAGAAGAGAATTAGATATATTTAATCTAATATTTATTTGATGACATATTCTGGCAAAATATTGTAACCGAAACTAACCGGTATGCAGATCAAATACGAGTGAATCCATGCAGAACAGGAGAAATCGACGACACTTGATTTCCTGTAGATTCTAACGAAATCAAAAGATATTTTGCATTGTCCATAATAACTGCACAGGTAAAAAAACCAGAAAAACAAATGAATTGGTCGAAGAGGGCTGTTATTGAAAGGCCGATGAAATGCCTTTGAAAAGATATCTGCAAATTACAAGGTGTTTGCATTTCGCAAACAATAATCTGTTTGTCAATACAGATAAATTGAGCAAGATTAAACCTGTGATCAATTATTTGAACAAAAACTTTAAAGAAGTATATATAATGAAAGAGAAGACAATGCTATTGATGAATCGCTCATGAAATTGTAGGGGCGCTTATCTTATAGGCAATTTAACCCGTCATAAAAGGCTGAGTCATCGAAATGACTACACAAGGATCCAATCGTACTCCAAAACCACATTGTATTACAGAGTACAACAAGGGAATGAATGGAATTGATCTCCAAGACCAAATATTAGCAAGCTTTCCAGTAGTGAGGAAATACATGAAAGGAAGTAAAAAAAATATTTTTATCTGCTGGTCTAATTAATTCCTACATTTTATGCAACGAAATAAATAACGGGTGGAAACAATGTTACGTTGACTATAGGATCAACATAGCCGAATCACTATTGAAGAATATGCCAAAACCGAATTATAGAGAACGAGGACAATTATCTTCCGGAGATATGCCAGAAAGACTGCACTCGAAGTATTGGGCTCATTCTCCAAAACATATTGACCCAGCAGCATCAAAATTAAGGCCGTCAAAACCTTGTAGGGTTTGCCAAAAAAATAAAAAACGTATAGAAACAACGTGGGAGTGTAAGAAGTGAAAAGTTCCCTTACATCTACCAGAATGATTCGAATTGTCTCACACTATTGCAGATTATTAATTTTGTATTACTGATTTTCGTGTAAATAAACTTTTTGTAGTACTTGCATCTACCACAATTATTGCATCAGGCTGTAATTACTTATCAAATATTTTTAATTTTAAAAGGGCGCCGCCGCTAATATTTATATTTGGCCCGATCATCGTACTACGGGCTATGCCCGTAATATTCACTTTTGGCCCGATCAGCGTACTACGGGCTATGCCCGTAGTTGTCGTTTAACAATTTGAGCGCCACGCTGATTTTTAAGGAAGTCCCCGCCAGGCCACGCGCGCCGCTTAAAAGCGCTGAAATTGTAGAGCCAATGTTTCTTATCGCAGTAGAAGATAGTTTACGTTAAGAACGTGATCCTTATAAGCATTCATTCAACACGTTGGACGCCAAGTCTGTTTTGTTCTCTTTACCGTTTGACCCGCTAGATAAGATTTTATCGAAATGGATTCGTGGCCGGCATTACTTTTACGACAAACCAGTTCATTGCAGTACTTGGTCCTGTGCAGACAAAAATTTTCTTTAACCCTAAGCGTCAAAATGCCAGTCCGAGAGTGTGTGTGAAAGACGGTCTAAAAAACAACAACACAAACTCCAAAGAAAACCGGGAAAAGGCTCTGTAGTACGAAAATATTGTTAATTATGTTATGATAAAAATGTAACAAAAGATGGTAGAGTAATGGCCAGGAGAAAGACTAAGCGAGGTGTCACATTTTGTAATACCCGTAAAGGAGATCGGTTATTATGTTTACCGTGTTTGAATGAAATCCATTAATCCTGTAATGAGTCAAAATTATGTAAATTTGAAATAATTTTTCTGTAAATACATAAAACAGTGTAAATTTTATAGTTCTATATCATGTTACACGATGTCAGCCAGTGGTGGTTGACGCGGCCTAAACGGAAAGTCTAGTGTCAGCCACCGATGGCTGACGTGGCGCTCAACGTATTAAGGGGGGATAAAAGGGACGGTTGGGTCCACCTGATGGCCTGCCATTGGCTAACTGAAACGAGATTCTAACGCAGTAGCTTCAGATTTTTATAAAAGCAACTTGCTTCGTCTTCTACCTCTCATTTTGATCCTGCTTGCCACAGAAAATCTGCGTTGCGTCGACGAGTCTGAACAGCTAGTATAGCTAGAAGGAATTGCTATAGTGTCTTCGAAGTGACAGTTTCCGTGCAACTAGAAGGAATTCTTACAGTGATTTTTACGATGATTCGCTCTATTACCGATCATGCCAAGGATTGCGCCCCTTCGAATGAGGTAATTAATTTTTGACCTTTTAATTTTGCAAGTTCGCCGTAGTTTCAGGATCATACAATTATGTTGTCCAAATTTGTATATTGTAACTGGTTTATAAAATTGATTGCCATTTTTTATAGAATCTTAAATGACTAACGTCAGAGAATGCATTCGGATCAACAGAATTAATAACAAATTCATGAGGTCATTCAAAGAATGATATGGTTAATAGACTCATCTAATAATTTGGAGATAAACAAAATTAAAATACAGGCTCGATAAATTATTTAACGACTAACTGTATTAATATAATGCATTCTCTGTTACCGTATTTAACCAATAGATGAAATAATTTTCAAATCCATTAAATTATTCTCACAAATACAATTAAGTAATTTGGCGATCAACCGAACCAATATACAAATTTACAAAATAATATATATATGTAATAAGAACGAAATATTCGCTTTTCGTTACAGAGATCGAGAAATGGAGCGAATAACGAGGCGTCCGCTGCGATGGACGAAATACATGAACAGCTCGCAGTACGGTTTCTTGTAAAGAGATCGAAAACCTACACGATCGGCAAACACCCGTCGTCAAGAAGACAGAGACAATCGAGTAGGGTTGCGAGGACTGTTGCGAGGACGATTGCGAGTTCCATTCCGAGTTTGTCTGCCAGTTCGATTGCCAGATTGATTTCGAGTCCAATTGCGAATTCGATTGCGAGTTCGAGTTCGACTGTAAGTTCGACTGCGAGTCCATCTTCGAATTCGACCGCACAAGAATCTCTGCAATATTTACGCTTGGCGCCAAGAACAGGGCACAGAACCCTAGCGGAACCGCAGTTCAAGGAACCGCTAACTTATCAATGTTATTATTGCCCGAAATACTTTCTGCACAAAATGGTCTATAGACAGCACGCAATTTGCCATATTCGGAAGCTCCACTGATATACGAAATACAAGAAGGGATACAAATCGATAATAGAAAAGAGAAGACACGAATTTTTTTCGATCGCGTCGCATAAAACAATCGGCTCTTTTCAGGGCCATACATATTAACCCCGGAAAGTACGTCCATAAATATTATTGATAAGTGATCAGTGTTTAGTGACCATGTAGTGAAAGTAAACGTTGAAATTGCCTGCCCGGAGACATTCTTCTCTTCGTCACCGTCGGCTACAGATCAGCTGCGCAGTTCATCAAAAATTGTACGAGGTCAATGCACTATCCTCCTGCACCCATTTCCGTGCATGAAGTGGATTTACAACTAAATGGGTGAGTTTTTTATTAATTATATTCTTCATATACAAATTACATACGCCTTTTAACGCGAATATTTATTATTAAATTAGCTTTGCGAATCATTCGTGGAACTGTGTTCGGAAACGGTATTATTTAAATTAAAATATCATTTACGTACCTTGTTAAACTTCACTGTACACCTTGCTTAAAAATTTCGTATCTTACACACGAGGTGTCATGCACACTAGAAAATTAAAACGGCCGTCACGGTTAAATTACTTATTATTTTGAATTCGAAAAATTAGTAAATATTCTTCAGACATTCTGAAGTAAGAATAAATAGCGTTCTTCTTAAAATTATCACTGTAATGTAATAAAATTAAATTCGGAAGTTCACGCACCGTGACTTGTTCATTGATGCGAAAGCAGCACTTCACCTCTCATTGGTCAGTGTTTATCGTTAATAACTCGTAAACAAAGCCGCGGATTGTATTTTCGCAAAGGAAAAAGTTACTTCAAATGACCTTAGCTATCCCTCATTTTCTGCTGTTAAAATAATTGTGGAACGCCCTGTACATATATATATATATATAATGGAAATTACTTTTCTTAGACATCAAATTATAAAAACATATCAATCGTAATCAAATAAAGTTTTCATTTAATCTCAAAACAAAACATATTTCAATGCTTTCTATAAATACTATAGAAATTGAAAGAGTATCAACTTCAGTTTTTTAAAATAGAACTTCTTTATTCGTCTCCTAATACTTGCCATCGATGAAAAATATGTTTATTTTGCAAAAAAATCTACTATTCCAATGTAATGTGAGATGTTGCATTGAAAATGAACTTCACGCGTTCAGTCTGCAGGGGAAATTGTGAAAGCGGCTACCTGATTGGGTTTGCGGAAATATGTCTAGTCTCAGCCCCTGACTTTTGCTGCTTAACCTCTTAAATCTGCGATTTACGTTCGAGAATTTCGGGCCGGAAACGTAAACAAGCTCGCGCAGCCTTCGAGCCATTCGCACGACTTGTACAATACGCTGATCGGGCCAATCGTAAATATTACGGGCATCGCTCGTGGTACGACGGTCGCGGTTGGTAATTTGCCCCATCACAAATAGCACAGACAAGGTTCGTGATGCGTTCTTATTATCTCTTCGTATCGTGATCAGTTTCAAGTTATTCTTGATCACATTCGCACATCGAAATTTATCTTCATAAATTCTAGAGAAGCATCCCCACAAGATGTTTTCAAGAAAAAGATTTCGTGATGAGAGCAGTGAGATTTGTGCTAATAATTTTGCTAACGAAAGTGACAGTAGTGACAATATATGTTCTGTTCGAAGAAAATGCATGCGATTAGATATTGATGATACTTCTGACGACGATCAACTACCAGAGCCCTGGCTTTGGAGAGGAATAAGAAATAGTCCAAAAATCTGAGACTATACGATGACTGCTAGCCTAAGAGAGGCAGCCTCACTCTGACTTAGGAGGAAGTAGAAGAGAATTAGATATATTTAATCTAATATTTATTTGATGACATATTCTGGCAAAATATTGTAACCGAAACTAACCGGTATGCAGATCAAATACGAGTGAATCCATGCAGAACAGGAGAAATCGACGACACTTGATTTCCTGTAGATTCTAACGAAATCAAAAGATATTTTGCATTGTCCATAATAACTGCACAGGTAAAAAAACCAGAAAAACAAATGAATTGGTCGAAGAGGGCTGTTATTGAAAGGCCGATGAAATGCCTTTGAAAAGATATCTGCAAATTACAAGGTGTTTGCATTTCGCAAACAATAATCTGTTTGTCAATACAGATAAATTGAGCAAGATTAAACCTGTGATCAATTATTTGAACAAAAACTTTAAAGAAGTATATATAATGAAAGAGAAGACAATGCTATTGATGAATCGCTCATGAAATTGTAGGGGCGCTTATCTTATAGGCAATTTAACCCGTCATAAAAGGCTGACTCATCGAAATGACTACACAAGGATCCAATCGTACTCCAAAACCACATTGTATTACAGAGTACAACAAGGGAATGAATGGAATTGATCTCCAAGACCAAATATTAGCAAGCTTTCCAGTAGTGAGGAAATACATGAAAGGAAGTAAAAAAAATATTTTTATCTGCTGGTCTAATTAATTCCTACATTTTATGCAACGAAATAAATAACGGGTGGAAACAATGTTACGTTGACTATAGGATCAACATAGCCGAATCACTATTGAAGAATATGCCAAAACCGAATTATAGAGAACGAGGACAATTATCTTCCGGAGATATGCCAGAAAGACTGCACTCGAAGTATTGGGCTCATTCTCCAAAACATATTGACCCAGCAGCATCAAAATTAAGGCCGTCAAAACCTTGTAGGGTTTGCCAAAAAAATAAAAAACGTATAGAAACAACGTGGGAGTGTAAGAAGTGAAAAGTTCCCTTACATCTACCAGAATGATTCGAATTGTCTCACACTATTGCAGATTATTAATTTTGTATTACTGATTTTCGTGTAAATAAACTTTTTGTAGTACTTGCATCTACCACAATTATTGCATCAGGCTGTAATTACTTATCAAATATTTTTAATTTTAAAAGGGCGCCGCCGCTAATATTTATATTTGGCCCGATCATCGTACTACGGGCTATGCCCGTAATATTCACTTTTGGCCCGATCAGCGTACTACGGGCTATGCCCGTAGTTGTCGTTTAACAATTTGAGCGCCACGCTGATTTTTAAGGAAGTCCCCGCCAGGCCACGCGCGCCGCTTAAAAGCGCTGAAATTGTAGAGCCAATGTTTCTTATCGCAGTAGAAGATAGTTTACGTTAAGAACGTGATCCTTATAAGCATTCATTCAACACGTTGGACGCCAAGTCTGTTTTGTTCTCTTTACCGTTTGACCCGCTAGATAAGATTTTATCGAAATGGATTCGTGGCCGGCATTACTTTTACGACAAACCAGTTCATTGCAGTACTTGGTCCTGTGCAGACAAAAATTTTCTTTAACCCTAAGCGTCAAAATGCCAGTCCGAGAGTGTGTGTGAAAGACGGTCTAAAAAACAACAACACAAACTCCAAAGAAAACCGGGAAAAGGCTCTGTAGTACGAAAATATTGTTAATTATGTTATGATAAAAATGTAACAAAACATGGTAGAGTAATGGCCAGGAGAAAGACTAAGCGAGGTGTCACATTTTGTAATACCCGTAAAGGAGATCGGTTATTATGTTTACCGTGTTTGAATGAAATCCATTAATCCTGTAATGAGTCAAAATTATGTAAATTTGAAATAAATTTTCTGTAAATCCATAAAACAGTGTAAATTTTATAGTTCTATATCATGTTACACGATGTCAGCCAGTGGTGGTTGACGCGGCCTAAACGGAAAGTCTAGTGTCAGCCACCGATGGCTGACGTGGCGCTCAACGTATTAAGGGGGGATAAAAGGGACGGTTGGGTCCACCTGATGGCCTGCCATTGGCTAACTGAAACGAGATTCTAACGCAGTAGCTTCAGATTTTTATAAAAGCAACTTGCTTCGTCTTCTACCTCTCATTTTGATCCTGCTTGCCACAGAAAATCTGCGTTGCGTCGACGAGTCTGAACAGCTAGTATAGCTAGAAGGAATTGCTATAGTGTCTTCGAAGTGACAGTTTCCGTGCAACTAGAAGGAATTCTTACAGTGATTTTTACGATGATTCGCTCTATTACCGATCATGCCAAGGATTGCGCCCCTTCGAATGAGGTAATTAATTTTTGACCTTTTAATTCTGCAAGTTCGCCGTAGTTTCAGGATCATACAATTATGTTGTCCAAATTTGTATATTGTAACTGGTTTATAAAATTGATTGCCATTTTTTATAGAATCTTAAATGACTAACGTCAGAGAATGCATTCGGATCAACAGAATTAATAACAAATTCATGAGGTCATTCAAAGAATGATATGGTTAATAGACTCATCTAATAATTTGGAGATAAACAAAATTAAAATACAGGCTCGATAAATTATTTAACGACTAACTGTATTAATATAATGCATTCTCTGTTACCGTATTTAACCAATAGATGAAATAATTTTCAAATCCATTAAATTATTCTCACAAATACAATTAAGTAATTTGGCGATCAACCGAACCAATATACAAATTTACAAAATAATATATATATGTAATAAGAACGAAATATTCGCTTTTCGTTACAGAGATCGAGAAATGGAGCGAATAACGAGGCGTCCGCTGCGATGGACGAAATACATGAACAGCTCGCAGTACGGTTTCTTGTAAAGTGATCGAAAAGCTACACGATCGGCAAACACCCGTCGTCAAGAAGACAGAGACAATCGAGTAGGGTTGCGAGGACTGTTGCGAGGACGATTGCGAGTTCCATTCCGAGTTTGTCTGCCAGTTCGATTGCCAGATTGATTTCGAGTCCAATTGCGAATTCGATTGCGAGTTCGAGTTCGACTGTAAGTTCGACTGCGAGTCCATCTTCGAATTCGACCGCACAAGAATCTCTGCAATATTTACGCTTGGCGCCAAGAACAGGGCACAGAACCCTAGCGGAACCGCAGTTCAAGGAACCGCTAACTTATCAATGTTATTATTGCCCGAAATACTTTCTGCACAAAATGGTCTATAGACAGCACGCAATTTGCCATATTCGGAAGCTCCACTGATATACGAAATACAAGAAGGGATACAAATCGATAATAGAAAAGAGAAGACACGAATTTTTTTCGATCGCGTCGCATAAAACAATCGGCTCTTTTCAGGGCCATACATATTAACCCCGGAAAGTACGTCCATAAATATTATTGATAAGTGATCAGTGTTTAGTGACCATGTAGTGAAAGTAAACGTTGAAATTGCCTGCCCGGAGACATTCTTCTCTTCGTCACCGTCGGCTACAGATCAGCTGCGCAGTTCATCAAAAATTGTACGAGGTCAATGCACTATCCTCCTGCACCCATTTCCGTGCATGAAGTGGATTTACAACTAAATGGGTGAGTTTTTTATTAATTATATTCTTCATATACAAATTACATACGCCTTTTAACGCGAATATTTATTATTAAATTAGCTTTGCGAATCATTCGTTGAACTGTGTTCGGAAACGGTATTATTTAAATTAAAATATCATTTACGTACCTTGTTATACTTCACTGTACACCTTGCTTAAAAATTTCGTATCTTACACACGAGGTGTCATGCACACTAGAAAATTAAAACGGCCGTCACGGTTAAATTACTTATTATTTTGAATTCGAAAAATTAGTAAATATTCTTCAGACATTCTGAAGTAAGAATAAATAGCGTTCTTCTTAAAATTATCACTGTAATGTAATAAAATTAAATTCGGAAGTTCACGCACCGTGACTTGTTCATTGATGCGAAAGCAGCACTTCACCTCTCATTGGTCAGTGTTTATCGTTAATAACTCGTAAACAAAGCCGCGGATTGTATTTTCGCAAAGGAAAAAGTTACTTCAAATGACCTTAGCTATCCCTCATTTTCTGCTGTTAAAATAATTGTGGAACGCCCTGTACATATATATATAATGGAAATTACTTTTCTTAGACATCAAATTATAAAAACATATCAATCGTAATCAAATAAAGTTTTCATTTAATCTCAAAACAAAACATATTTCAATGCTTTCTATAAATACTATAGAAATTGAAAGAGTATCAACTTCAGTTTTTTAAAATAGAACTTCTTTATTCGTCTCCTAATACTTGCCATCGATGAAAAATATGTTTATTTTGCAAAAAAATCTACTATTCCAATGTAATGTGAGATGTTGCATTGAAAATGAACTTCACGCGTTCAGTCTGCAGGGGAAATTGTGAAAGCGGCTACCTGATTGGGTTTGCGGAAATATGTCTAGTCTCAGCCCCTGACTTTTGCTGCTTAACCTCTTAAATCTGCGATTTACGTTCGAGAATTTCGGGCCGGAAACGTAAACAAGCTCGCGCAGCCTTCGAGCCATTCGCACGACTTGTACAATACGCTGATCGGGCCAATCGTAAATATTACGGGCATCGCTCGTGGTACGACGGTCGCGGTTGGTAATTTGCCCCATCACAAATAGCACAGACAAGGTTCGTGATGCGTTCTTATTATCTCTTCGTATCGTGATCAGTTTCAAGTTATTCTTGATCACATTCGCACATCGAAATTTATCTTCATAAATTCTAGAGAAGCATCCCCACAAGATGTTTTCAAGAAAAAGATTTCGTGATGAGAGCAGTGAGATTTGTGCTAATAATTTTGCTAACGAAAGTGACAGTAGTGACAATATATGTTCTGTTCGAAGAAAATGCATGCGATTAGATATTGATGATACTTCTGACGACGATCAACTACCAGAGCCCTGGCTTTGGAGAGGAATAAGAAATAGTCCAAAAATCTGAGACTATACGATGACTGCTAGCCTAAGAGAGGCAGCCTCACTCTGACTTAGGAGGAAGTAGAAGAGAATTAGATATATTTAATCTAATATTTATTTGATGACATATTCTGGCAAAATATTGTAACCGAAACTAACCGGTATGCAGATCAAATACGAGTGAATCCATGCAGAACAGGAGAAATCGACGACACTTGATTTCCTGTAGATTCTAACGAAATCAAAAGATATTTTGCATTGTCCATAATAACTGCACAGGTAAAAAAACCAGAAAAACAAATGAATTGGTCGAAGAGGGCTGTTATTGAAAGGCCGATGAAATGCCTTTGAAAAGATATCTGCAAATTACAAGGTGTTTGCATTTCGCAAACAATAATCTGTTTGTCAATACAGATAAATTGAGCAAGATTAAACCTGTGATCAATTATTTGAACAAAAACTTTAAAGAAGTATATATAATGAAAGAGAAGACAATGCTATTGATGAATCGCTCATGAAATTGTAGGGGCGCTTATCTTATAGGCAATTTAACCCGTCATAAAAGGCTGACTCATCGAAATGACTACACAAGGATCCAATCGTACTCCAAAACCACATTGTATTACAGAGTACAACAAGGGAATGAATGGAATTGATCTCCAAGACCAAATATTAGCAAGCTTTCCAGTAGTGAGGAAATACATGAAAGGAAGTAAAAAAAATATTTTTATCTGCTGGTCTAATTAATTCCTACATTTTATGCAACGAAATAAATAACGGGTGGAAACAATGTTACGTTGACTATAGGATCAACATAGCCGAATCACTATTGAAGAATATGCCAAAACCGAATTATAGAGAACGAGGACAATTATCTTCCGGAGATATGCCAGAAAGACTGCACTCGAAGTATTGGGCTCATTCTCCAAAACATATTGACCCAGCAGCATCAAAATTAAGGCCGTCAAAACCTTGTAGGGTTTGCCAAAAAAATAAAAAACGTATAGAAACAACGTGGGAGTGTAAGAAGTGAAAAGTTCCCTTACATCTACCAGAATGATTCGAATTGTCTCACACTATTGCAGATTATTAATTTTGTATTACTGATTTTCGTGTAAATAAACTTTTTGTAGTACTTGCATCTACCACAATTATTGCATCAGGCTGTAATTACTTATCAAATATTTTTAATTTTAAAAGGGCGCCGCCGCTAATATTTATATTTGGCCCGATCATCGTACTACGGGCTATGCCCGTAATATTCACTTTTGGCCCGATCAGCGTACTACGGGCTATGCCCGTAGTTGTCGTTTAACAATTTGAGCGCCACGCTGATTTTTAAGGAAGTCCCCGCCAGGCCACGCGCGCCGCTTAAAAGCGCTGAAATTGTAGAGCCAATGTTTCTTATCGCAGTAGAAGATAGTTTACGTTAAGAACGTGATCCTTATAAGCATTCATTCAACACGTTGGACGCCAAGTCTGTTTTGTTCTCTTTACCGTTTGACCCGCTAGATAAGATTTTATCGAAATGGATTCGTGGCCGGCATTACTTTTACGACAAACCAGTTCATTGCAGTACTTGGTCCTGTGCAGACAAAAATTTTCTTTAACCCTAAGCGTCAAAATGCCAGTCCGAGAGTGTGTGTGAAAGACGGTCTAAAAAACAACAACACAAACTCCAAAGAAAACCGGGAAAAGGCTCTGTAGTACGAAAATATTGTTAATTATGTTATGATAAAAATGTAACAAAAGATGGTAGAGTAATGGCCAGGAGAAAGACTAAGCGAGGTGTCACATTTTGTAATACCCGTAAAGGAGATCGGTTATTATGTTTACCGTGTTTGAATGAAATCCATTAATCCTGTAATGAGTCAAAATTATGTAAATTTGAAATAATTTTTCTGTAAATCCATAAAACAGTGTAAATTTTATAGTTCTATATCATGTTACACGATGTCAGCCAGTGGTGGTTGACGCGGCCTAAACGGAAAGTCTAGTGTCAGCCACCGATGGCTGACGTGGCGCTCAACGTATTAAGGGGGGATAAAAGGGACGGTTGGGTCCACCTGATGGCCTGCCATTGGCTAACTGAAACGAGATTCTAACGCAGTAGCTTCAGATTTTTATAAAAGCAACTTGCTTCGTCTTCTACCTCTCATTTTGATCCTGCTTGCCACAGAAAATCTGCGTTGCGTCGACGAGTCTGAACAGCTAGTATAGCTAGAAGGAATTGCTATAGTGTCTTCGAAGTGACAGTTTCCGTGCAACTAGAAGGAATTCTTACAGTGATTTTTACGATGATTCGCTCTATTACCGATCTTGCCAAGGATTGCGCTCCTTCGAATGAGGTAATTAATTTTTGACCTTTTAATTTCGCAAGTTCGCCGTAGTTTCAGGATCATACAATTATGTTGTCCAAATTTGTATATTGTAACTGGTTTATAAAATTGATTGCCATTTTTTATAGAATCTTAAATGACTAACGTCAGAGAATGCATTAGGATCAACAGAATTAATAAAAAATTCATGATGTCATTCAAAAAGTGATATGGTTAATAGACTCATCTAATAATTTGGAGATAAACAAAATTAAAATACAGGCTCGATAAATTATTTAACGACTAACTGAATTAATATATGCATTCTCATTAATATAATGCATTCTCTGTTACCGTATTTAACCAATAGATGAAATAATTTTCAAATCCATTAAATTATTCTCACAAATACAATTAAGTAATTTGGCGATCAACCGAACCAATATACAAATTTACAAAATAATATATATATGTAATAAGAACGAAATATTCGCTTTTCGTTACAGAGATCGAGAAATGGAGCGAATAACGAGGCGTCCGCTGCGATGGACGAAATACATGAACAGCTCGCAGTACGGTTTCTTGTAAAGAGATCGAAAAGCTACACGATCGGCAAACACCCGTCGTCAAGAAGACAGAGACAATCGAGTAGGGTTGCGAGGACTGTTGCGAGGACGATTGCGAGTTCCATTCCGAGTTTGTCTGCCAGTTCGATTGCCAGATTGATTTCGAGTCCAATTGCGAATTCGATTGCGAGTTCGAGTTCGACTGTAAGTTCGACTGCGAGTCCATCTTCGAATTCGACCGCACAAGAATCTCTGCAATATTTACGCTTGGCGCCAAGAACAGGGCACAGAACCCTAGCGGAACCGCAGTTCAAGGAACCGCTAACTTATCAATGTTATTATTGCCCGAAATACTTTCTGCACAAAATGGTCTATAGACAGCACGCAATTTGCCATATTCGGAAGCTCCACTGATATACGAAATACAAGAAGGGATACAAATCGATAATAGAAAAGAGAAGACACGAATTTTTTTCGATCGCGTCGCATAAAACAATCGGCTCTTTTCAGGGCCATACATATTAACCCCGGAAAGTACGTCCATAAATATTATTGATAAGTGATCAGTGTTTAGTGACCATGTAGTGAAAGTAAACGTTGAAATTGCCTGCCCGGAGACATTCTTCTCTTCGTCACCGTCGGCTACAGATCAGCTGCGCAGTTCATCAAAAATTGTACGAGGTCAATGCACTATCCTCCTGCACCCATTTCCGTGCATGAAGTGGATTTACAACTAAATGGGTGAGTTTTTTATTAATTATATTCTTCATATACAAATTACATAGCCCTTTTAACGCGAATATTTATTATTAAATTAGCTTTGCAAATCATTCGTTGAACTGTGTTCGGAAACGGTATTATTTAAATTAAAATATCATTTACGTACCTTGTTAAACTTCACTGTACACCTTGCTTAAAAATTTCGTATCTTACACACGAGGTGTCATGCACACTAGAAAATTAAAACGGCCGTCACGGTTAAATTACTTATTATTTTGAATTCGAAAAATTAGTAAATATTCTTCAGACATTCTGAAGTAAGAATAAATAGCGTTCTTCTTAAAATTATCACTGTAATGTAATAAAATTAAATTCGGAAGTTCACGCACCGTGACTTGTTCATTGATGCGAAAGCAGCACTTCACCTCTCATTGGTCAGTGTTTATCGTTAATAACTCGTAAACAAAGCCGCGGATTGTATTTTCGCAAAGGAAAAAGTTACTTCAAATGACCTTAGCTATCCCTCATTTTCTGCTGTTAAAATAATTGTGGAACGCCCTGTACATATATATATAATGGAAATTACTTTCCTTAGACATCAAATTATAAAAACATATCAATCGTAATCAAATAAAGTTTTCATTTAATCTCAAAACAAAACATATTTCAATGCTTTCTATAAATACTATAGAAATTGAAAGAGTATCAACTTCAGTTTTTTAAAATAGAACTTCTTTATTCGTCTCCTAATACTTGCCATCGATGAAAAATATGTTTATTTTGCAAAAAAATCTACTATTCCAATGTAATGTGAGATGTTGCATTGAAAATGAACTTCACGCGTTCAGTCTGCAGGGGAAATTGTGAAAGCGGCTACCTGATTGGGTTTGCGGAAATATGTCTAGTCTCAGCCCCTGACTTTTGCTGCTTAACCTCTTAAATCTGCGATTTACGTTCGAGAATTTCGGGCCGGAAACGTAAACAAGCTCGCGCAGCCTTCGAGCCATTCGCACGACTTGTACAATACGCTGATCGGGCCAATCGTAAATATTACGGGCATAGCTCGTGGTACGACGGTCGCGGTTGGTAATTTGCCCCATCACAAATAGCACAGACAAGGTTCGTGATGCGTTCTTATTATCTCTTCGTATCGTGATCAGTTTCAAGTTATTCTTGATCACATTCGCACATCGAAATTTATCTTCATAAATTCTAGAGAAGCATCCCCACAAGATGTTTTCAAGAAAAAGATTTCGTGATGAGAGCAGTGAGATTTGTGCTAATAATTTTGCTAACGAAAGTGACAGTAGTGACAATATATGTTCTGTTCGAAGAAAATGCATGCGATTAGATATTGATGATACTTCTGACGACGATCAACTACCAGAGCCCTGGCTTTGGAGAGGAATAAGAAATAGTCCAAAAATCTGAGACTATACGATGACTGCTAGCCTAAGAGAGGCAGCCTCACTCTGACTTAGGAGGAAGTAGAAGAGAATTAGATATATTTAATCTAATATTTATTTGATGACATATTCTGGCAAAATATTGTAACCGAAACTAACCGGTATGCAGATCAAATACGAGTGAATCCATGCAGAACAGGAGAAATCGACGACACTTGATTTCCTGTAGATTCTAACGAAATCAAAAGATATTTTGCATTGTCCATAATAACTGCACAGGTAAAAAAACCAGAAAAACAAATGAATTGGTCGAAGAGGGCTGTTATTGAAAGGCCGATGAAATGCCTTTGAAAAGATATCTGCAAATTACAAGGTGTTTGCATTTCGCAAACAATAATCTGTTTGTCAATACAGATAAATTGAGCAAGATTAAACCTGTGATCAATTATTTGAACAAAAACTTTAAAGAAGTATATATAATGAAAGAGAAGACAATGCTATTGATGAATCGCTCATGAAATTGTAGGGGCGCTTATCTTATAGGCAATTTAACCCGTCATAAAAGGCTGACTCATCGAAATGACTACACAAGGATCCAATCGTACTCCAAAACCACATTGTATTACAGAGTACAACAAGGGAATGAATGGAATTGATCTCCAAGACCAAATATTAGCAAGCTTTCCAGTAGTGAGGAAATACATGAAAGGAAGTAAAAAAAATATTTTTATCTGCTGGTCTAATTAATTCCTACATTTTATGCAACGAAATAAATAACGGGTGGAAACAATGTTACGTTGACTATAGGATCAACATAGCCGAATCACTATTGAAGAATATGCCAAAACCGAATTATAGAGAACGAGGACAATTATCTTCCGGAGATATGCCAGAAAGACTGCACTCGAAGTATTGGGCTCATTCTCCAAAACATATTGACCCAGCAGCATCAAAATTAAGGCCGTCAAAACCTTGTAGGGTTTGCCAAAAAAATAAAAAACGTATAGAAACAACGTGGGAGTGTAAGAAGTGAAAAGTTCCCTTACATCTACCAGAATGATTCGAATTGTCTCACACTATTGCAGATTATTAATTTTGTATTACTGATTTTCGTGTAAATAAACTTTTTGTAGTACTTGCATCTACCACAATTATTGCATCAGGCTGTAATTACTTATCAAATATTTTTAATTTTAAAAGGGCGCCGCCGCTAATATTTATATTTGGCCCGATCATCGTACTACGGGCTATGCCCGTAATATTCACTTTTGGCCCGATCAGCGTACTACGGGCTATGCCCGTAGTTGTCGTTTAACAATTTGAGCGCCACGCTGATTTTTAAGGAAGTCCCCGCCAGGCCACGCGCGCCGCTTAAAAGCGCTGAAATTGTAGAGCCAATGTTTCTTATCGCAGTAGAAGATAGTTTACGTTAAGAACGTGATCCTTATAAGCATTCATTCAACACGTTGGACGCCAAGTCTGTTTTGTTCTCTTTACCGTTTGACCCGCTAGATAAGATTTTATCGAAATGGATTCGTGGCCGGCATTACTTTTACGACAAACCAGTTCATTGCAGTACTTGGTCCTGTGCAGACAAAAATTTTCTTTAACCCTAAGCGTCAAAATGCCAGTCCGAGAGTGTGTGTGAAAGACGGTCTAAAAAACAACAACACAAACTCCAAAGAAAACCGGGAAAAGGCTCTGTAGTACGAAAATATTGTTAATTATGTTATGATAAAAATGTAACAAAAGATGGTAGAGTAATGGCCAGGAGAAAGACTAAGCGAGGTGTCACATTTTGTAATACCCGTAAAGGAGATCGGTTATTATGTTTACCGTGTTTGAATGAAATCCATTAATCCTGTAATGAGTCAAAATTATGTAAATTTGAAATAATTTTTCTGTAAATCCATAAAACAGTGTAAATTTTATAGTTCTATATCATGTTACACGATGTCAGCCAGTGGTGGTTGACGCGGCCTAAACGGAAAGTCTAGTGTCAGCCACCGATGGCTGACGTGGCGCTCAACGTATTAAGGGGGGATAAAAGGGACGGTTGGGTCCACCTGATGGCCTGCCATTGGCTAACTGAAACGAGATTCTAACGCAGTAGCTTCAGATTTTTATAAAAGCAACTTGCTTCGTCTTCTACCTCTCATTTTGATCCTGCTTGCCACAGAAAATCTGCGTTGCGTCGACGAGTCTGAACAGCTAGTATAGCTAGAAGGAATTGCTATAGTGTCTTCGAAGTGACAGTTTCCGTGCAACTAGAAGGAATTCTTACAGTGATTTTTACGATGATTCGCTCTATTACCGATCATGCCAAGGATTGCGCCCCTTCGAATGAGGTAATTAATTTTTGACCTTTTAATTTTGCAAGTTCGCCGTAGTTTCAGGATCATACAATTATGTTGTCCAAATTTGTATATTGTAACTGGTTTATAAAATTGATTGCCATTTTTTATAGAATCTTAAATGACTAACGTCAGAGAATGCATTCGGATCAACAGAATTAATAACAAATTCATGAGGTCATTCAAAGAATGATATGGTTAATAGACTCATCTAATAATTTGGAGATAAACAAAATTAAAATACAGGCTCGATAAATTATTTAACGACTAACTGTATTAATATAATGCATTCTCTGTTACCGTATTTAACCAATAGATGAAATAATTTTCAAATCCATTAAATTATTCTCACAAATACAATTAAGTAATTTGGCGATCAACCGAACCAATATACAAATTTACAAAATAATATATATATGTAATAAGAACGAAATATTCGCTTTTCGTTACAGAGATCGAGAAATGGAGCGAATAACGAGGCGTCCGCTGCGATGGACGAAATACATGAACAGCTCGCAGTACGGTTTCTTGTAAAGAGATCGAAAACCTACACGATCGGCAAACACCCGTCGTCAAGAAGACAGAGACAATCGAGTAGGGTTGCGAGGACTGTTGCGAGGACGATTGCGAGTTCCATTCCGAGTTTGTCTGCCAGTTCGATTGCCAGATTGATTTCGAGTCCAATTGCGAATTCGATTGCGAGTTCGAGTTCGACTGTAAGTTCGACTGCGAGTCCATCTTCGAATTCGACCGCACAAGAATCTCTGCAATATTTACGCTTGGCGCCAAGAACAGGGCACAGAACCCTAGCGGAACCGCAGTTCAAGGAACCGCTAACTTATCAATGTTATTATTGCCCGAAATACTTTCTGCACAAAATGGTCTATAGACAGCACGCAATTTGCCATATTCGGAAGCTCCACTGATATACGAAATACAAGAAGGGATACAAATCGATAATAGAAAAGAGAAGACACGAATTTTTTTCGATCGCGTCGCATAAAACAATCGGCTCTTTTCAGGGCCATACATATTAACCCCGGAAAGTACGTCCATAAATATTATTGATAAGTGATCAGTGTTTAGTGACCATGTAGTGAAAGTAAACGTTGAAATTGCCTGCCCGGAGACATTCTTCTCTTCGTCACCGTCGGCTACAGATCAGCTGCGCAGTTCATCAAAAATTGTACGAGGTCAATGCACTATCCTCCTGCACCCATTTCCGTGCATGAAGTGGATTTACAACTAAATGGGTGAGTTTTTTATTAATTATATTCTTCATATACAAATTACATACGCCTTTTAACGCGAATATTTATTATTAAATTAGCTTTGCGAATCATTCGTTGAACTGTGTTCGGAAACGGTATTATTTAAATTAAAATATCATTTACGTACCTTGTTATACTTCACTGTACACCTTGCTTAAAAATTTCGTATCTTACACACGAGGTGTCATGCACACTAGAAAATTAAAACGGCCGTCACGGTTAAATTACTTATTATTTTGAATTCGAAAAATTAGTAAATATTCTTCAGACATTCTGAAGTAAGAATAAATAGCGTTCTTCTTAAAATTATCACTGTAATGTAATAAAATTAAATTCGGAAGTTCACGCACCGTGACTTGTTCATTGATGCGAAAGCAGCACTTCACCTCTCATTGGTCAGTGTTTATCGTTAATAACTCGTAAACAAAGCCGCGGATTGTATTTTCGCAAAGGAAAAAGTTACTTCAAATGACCTTAGCTATCCCTCATTTTCTGCTGTTAAAATAATTGTGGAACGCCCTGTACATATATATATATATATATATATATATATATATAATGGAAATTACTTTTCTTAGACATCAAATTATAAAAACATATCAATCGTAATCAAATAAAGTTTTCATTTAATCTCAAAACAAAACATATTTCAATGCTTTCTATAAATACTATAGAAATTGAAAGAGTATCAACTTCAGTTTTTTAAAATAGAACTTCTTTATTCGTCTCCTAATACTTGCCATCGATGAAAAATATGTTTATTTTGCAAAAAAATCTACTATTCCAATGTAATGTGAGATGTTGCATTGAAAATGAACTTCACGCGTTCAGTCTGCAGGGGAAATTGTGAAAGCGGCTACCTGATTGGGTTTGCGGAAATATGTCTAGTCTCAGCCCCTGACTTTTGCTGCTTAACCTCTTAAATCTGCGATTTACGTTCGAGAATTTCGGGCCGGAAACGTAAACAAGCTCGCGCAGCCTTCGAGCCATTCGCACGACTTGTACAATACGCTGATCGGGCCAATCGTAAATATTACGGGCATCGCTCGTGGTACGACGGTCGCGGTTGGTAATTTGCCCCATCACAAATAGCACAGACAAGGTTCGTGATGCGTTCTTATTATCTCTTCGTATCGTGATCAGTTTCAAGTTATTCTTGATCACATTCGCACATCGAAATTTATCTTCATAAATTCTAGAGAAGCATCCCCACAAGATGTTTTCAAGAAAAAGATTTCGTGATGAGAGCAGTGAGATTTGTGCTAATAATTTTGCTAACGAAAGTGACAGTAGTGACAATATATGTTCTGTTCGAAGAAAATGCATGCGATTAGATATTGATGATACTTCTGACGACGATCAACTACCAGAGCCCTGGCTTTGGAGAGGAATAAGAAATAGTCCAAAAATCTGAGACTATACGATGACTGCTAGCCTAAGAGAGGCAGCCTCACTCTGACTTAGGAGGAAGTAGAAGAGAATTAGATATATTTAATCTAATATTTATTTGATGACATATTCTGGCAAAATATTGTAACCGAAACTAACCGGTATGCAGATCAAATACGAGTGAATCCATGCAGAACAGGAGAAATCGACGACACTTGATTTCCTGTAGATTCTAACGAAATCAAAAGATATTTTGCATTGTCCATAATAACTGCACAGGTAAAAAAACCAGAAAAACAAATGAATTGGTCGAAGAGGGCTGTTATTGAAAGGCCGATGAAATGCCTTTGAAAAGATATCTGCAAATTACAAGGTGTTTGCATTTCGCAAACAATAATCTGTTTGTCAATACAGATAAATTGAGCAAGATTAAACCTGTGATCAATTATTTGAACAAAAACTTTAAAGAAGTATATATAATGAAAGAGAAGACAATGCTATTGATGAATCGCTCATGAAATTGTAGGGGCGCTTATCTTATAGGCAATTTAACCCGTCATAAAAGGCTGACTCATCGAAATGACTACACAAGGATCCAATCGTACTCCAAAACCACATTGTATTACAGAGTACAACAAGGGAATGAATGGAATTGATCTCCAAGACCAAATATTAGCAAGCTTTCCAGTAGTGAGGAAATACATGAAAGGAAGTAAAAAAAATATTTTTATCTGCTGGTCTAATTAATTCCTACATTTTATGCAACGAAATAAATAACGGGTGGAAACAATGTTACGTTGACTATAGGATCAACATAGCCGAATCACTATTGAAGAATATGCCAAAACCGAATTATAGAGAACGAGGACAATTATCTTCCGGAGATATGCCAGAAAGACTGCACTCGAAGTATTGGGCTCATTCTCCAAAACATATTGACCCAGCAGCATCAAAATTAAGGCCGTCAAAACCTTGTAGGGTTTGCCAAAAAAATAAAAAACGTATAGAAACAACGTGGGAGTGTAAGAAGTGAAAAGTTCCCTTACATCTACCAGAATGATTCGAATTGTCTCACACTATTGCAGATTATTAATTTTGTATTACTGATTTTCGTGTAAATAAACTTTTTGTAGTACTTGCATCTACCACAATTATTGCATCAGGCTGTAATTACTTATCAAATATTTTTAATTTTAAAAGGGCGCCGCCGCTAATATTTATATTTGGCCCGATCATCGTACTACGGGCTATGCCCGTAATATTCACTTTTGGCCCGATCAGCGTACTACGGGCTATGCCCGTAGTTGTCGTTTAACAATTTGAGCGCCACGCTGATTTTTAAGGAAGTCCCCGCCAGGCCACGCGCGCCGCTTAAAAGCGCTGAAATTGTAGAGCCAATGTTTCTTACCGCAGTAGAAGATAGTTTACGTTAAGAACGTGATCCTTATAAGCATTCATTCAACACGTTGGACGCCAAGTCTGTTTTGTTCTCTTTACCGTTTGACCCGCTAGATAAGATTTTATCGAAATGGATTCGTGGCCGGCATTACTTTTACGACAAACCAGTTCATTGCAGTACTTGGTCCTGTGCAGACAAAAATTTTCTTTAACCCTAAGCGTCAAAATGCCAGTCCGAGAGTGTGTGTGAAAGACGGTCTAAAAAACAACAACACAAACTCCAAAGAAAACCGGGAAAAGGCTCTGTAGTACGAAAATATTGTTAATTATGTTATGATAAAAATGTAACAAAACATGGTAGAGTAATGGCCAGGAGAAAGACTAAGCGAGGTGTCACATTTTGTAATACCCGTAAAGGAGATCGGTTATTATGTTTACCGTGTTTGAATGAAATCCATTAATCCTGTAATGAGTCAAAATTATGTAAATTTGAAATAATTTTTCTGTAAATCCATAAAACAGTGTAAATTTTATAGTTCTATATCATGTTACACGATGTCAGCCAGTGGTGGTTGACGCGGCCTAAACGGAAAGTCTAGTGTCAGCCACCGATGGCTGACGTGGCGCTCAACGTATTAAGGGGGGATAAAAGGGACGGTTGGGTCCACCTGATGGCCTGCCATTGGCTAACTGAAACGAGATTCTAACGCAGTAGCTTCAGATTTTTATAAAAGCAACTTGCTTCGTCTTCTACCTCTCATTTTGATCCTGCTTGCCACAGAAAATCTGCGTTGCGTCGACGAGTCTGAACAGCTAGTATAGCTAGAAGGAATTGCTATAGTGTCTTCGAAGTGACAGTTTCCGTGCAACTAGAAGGAATTCTTACAGTGATTTTTACGATGATTCGCTCTATTACCGATCTTGCCAAGGATTGCGCTCCTTCGAATGAGGTAATTAATTTTTGACCTTTTAATTTCGCAAGTTCGCCGTAGTTTCAGGATCATACAATTATGTTGTCCAAATTTGTATATTGTAACTGGTTTATAAAATTGATTGCCATTTTTTATAGAATCTTAAATGACTAACGTCAGAGAATGCATTAGGATCAACAGAATTAATAAAAAATTCATGATGTCATTCAAAAAGTGATATGGTTAATAGACTCATCTAATAATTTGGAGATAAACAAAATTAAAATACAGGCTCGATAAATTATTTAACGACTAACTGTATTAATATAATGCATTCTCTGTTACCGTATTTAACCAATAGATGAAATAATTTTCAAATCCATTAAATTATTCTCACAAATACAATTAAGTAATTTGGCGATCAACCGAACCAATATACAAATTTACAAAATAATATATATATGTAATAAGAACGAAATATTCGCTTTTCGTTACAGAGATCGAGAAATGGAGCGAATAACGAGGCGTCCGCTGCGATGGACGAAATACATGAACAGCTCGCAGTACGGTTTCTTGTAAAGAGATCGAAAAGCTACACGATCGGCAAACACCCGTCGTCAAGAAGACAGAGACAATCGAGTAGGGTTGCGAGGACTGTTGCGAGGACGATTGCGAGTTCCATTCCGAGTTTGTCTGCCAGTTCGATTGCCAGATTGATTTCGAGTCCAATTGCGAATTCGATTGCGAGTTCGAGTTCGACTGTAAGTTCGACTGCGAGTCCATCTTCGAATTCGACCGCACAAGAATCTCTGCAATATTTACGCTTGGCGCCAAGAACAGGGCACAGAACCCTAGCGGAACCGCAGTTCAAGGAACCGCTAACTTATCAATGTTATTATTGCCCGAAATACTTTCTGCACAAAATGGTCTATAGACAGCACGCAATTTGCCATATTCGGAAGCTCCACTGATATACGAAATACAAGAAGGAATACAAATCGATAATAGAAAAGAGAAGACACGAATTTTTTTCGATCGCGTCGCATAAAACAATCGGCTCTTTTCAGGGCCATACATATTAACCCCGGAAAGTACGTCCATAAATATTATTGATAAGTGATCAGTGTTTAGTGACCATGTAGTGAAAGTAAACGTTGAAATTGCCTGCCCGGAGACATTCTTCTCTTCGTCACCGTCGGCTACAGATCAGCTGCGCAGTTCATCAAAAATTGTACGAGGTCAATGCACTATCCTCCTGCACCCATTTCCGTGCATGAAGTGGATTTACAACTAAATGGGTGAGTTTTTTATTAATTATATTCTTCATATACAAATTACATACGCCTTTTAACGCGAATATTTATTATTAAATTAGCTTTGCGAATCATTCGTTGAACTGTGTTCGGAAACGGTATTATTTAAATTAAAATATCATTTACGTACCTTGTTAAACTTCACTGTACACCTTGCTTAAAAATTTCGTATCTTACACACGAGGTGTCATGCACACTAGAAAATTAAAACGGCCGGCACGGTTAAATTACTTATTATTTTGAATTCGAAAAATTAGTAAATATTCTTCAGACATTCTGAAGTAAGGATAAATAGCTCTAATATTTACAATATGTAACAATCCAAGGAAATCGCGACGTGCGAAAAGACCCTACCTACCTAGGAGACTGATTACCACTCAAAGGATTGCAGGGCAATCCTTTGGTCATTGTACTCGTCAAAATTGTCTACGTTATCTACGTAATAAAAAAAGGAAAATTCTGAACATTAACTCACTACTTGTTGGGAGGAGAGCGCTACGTTAGAGTCCTGGAACAAAAAAAAAAAGCAGAGACATATTAAAATACCGTCCGTCAGCGTTCACGAAATAATTATTCAATTTTAATTGAATAATTGAAATAATTGAAAATTATGCTAACAAACCTGCCTCCTCGACGAAGCCCGACACGTTGCCTCTCGATCTCAGCAGTTATTTGCAGTAGCAATTTGCAGCAGTCATTTGCAGCAGCCATCTTCTTCAGATCTGCAACAGCAATACAAAATTCGGTTAAATTCGATCGCAATGCGAAAACCGATTAAAATGAATAAGCAAAGAGCTGCGACGTACCACGTAGCAGTCTTTGTTGTCGCGATTGATTTTGTCGTCCTTGGATTTCGAGGAAAATGATGCAATGGTCAGCCAAAAACCCACCCGAATACGGTGTAACCGAGGCCCACGGTCGAATACATAAATAGAACGATGAATCTGCGACGTGAAAATCGCGGCAGCGAGCGCGATCAAGCGCGATCAAGTACGATCAAGCACGATCTCAAGCGCGATCTCAACGGAGAGATCAGGCGCGATCTCAAGCCGGATGATCGAACGCAATTTCAAGCGAAATTAAGCGTGACCTCGGGCGAGATGAAGCGCGTTCAAGCGCCGATTATCCCGGCGAGCCGATGTGCCAATTAAATATTTCAGCGGATGATATTCCAAAATAATATATAATAAATATCACGAAATAACCGGAGAATAGAATTTAGCGAACGCCGAGAATGCCGGAGGATAAGGTGACCGAGAATATCGCGGACCAACTCCTTTCGATTCGAAATCGCCGAGCAAATGATTCGAGGAATGGCGGAGCACGCGATCGCGGTCCGCGGACCCACCCTTCGCGAACCGAGGCTGCTGAGCAAATGACTTCGCGAATGTCGGACTAGCGGTCGCGTCGCCCCACCCGTTCGACAGTATTTACAGCCGCGCCCCGATTTATTAGGGTATACAGGCGACCGCGAGTCGGCACAAAAAATACAACTGTTACTATTCTCCCTTGAAGCAGGTCGAAACCAGAAACACTGCGCATTTTGCTTGCGTACCCGTCGAATGAGAAAACAGACCCCGTTGTATCCTCACTACCCTGTTGCTGCGTCGTTCCACGCGAAGTCGAACATTGCGTTGTGCAATCATTTTTCAAGTAATATGTCAACCGGTTTCATATCGGAAGACATTTTAACTGTGAATATAATATAGAATGAATGTTTCAATAATTTCTCCGATTTGTAGGATTTTCATTTTGTATAATTTAAGTGCGGTTTATAGATGCGTAATTAACTTAGAGTTTGACGTATTGTTTTCGACATCCTCGTGACGTATTACAGCCGCGCCCCGATTTATTAGAGTATAGAGACGACCGTGAGTCGGCACAAAAAATACAACTGTTACTATTCTCCTTTGAAACAAGTCGAAACCGAAACGCCGCGCAATTCGCGCAATAAAAAACTAACCCCCGTTACGTCACTCTGTTGTTGTGTCGTTCCGCGCGAAATCAAATATTTCGTTGTGCAATCATTTTTTCGGACCATTATTCAGATATTATTATATCATTATTGCGATTATTATAACGTTAAAATTATGTTGGAACGTATTATATTATTATATGATCATAGTATTATAATATTGTTATTATAATTACTATGATTATTATAATAACAATTAATATATTAATATAATTTTGAGTGGCAAGTCACCGGTCGAACGCGAAGGATTAAATGATTGAGAAGATAAGAAATATAAAATTACGTACGTTCCCGTGCGACTGCGCTATATGTAAAATTACATATTTATTAACAGATATATTATTGCGTAATTGCAATTAACGGTCGCGTACACTATTTTTACACATAGCTCCATAGGATGCCACATCAACGCGCAAACGGATTTAAAGGACGAATACGTACAGGTTGTCGATACGTAAGTAAATTTTCTCGTCTTCCAAAGAATATATTATAATTTCACCTAATATTATTATTATTAAAACTGTATATTATTTCTTAATACATTTTTCTCAACCGCTGGCGAAAAGGATTCGAACATCTTTCAAAACGCAATTAACTTCTTCGATACTGGACCGAACGCGACTTTAATGTCTCAATGTTTTCGAAGTCTTACTTATTAATTTATTATTTTTGAATTCGGGAATTTCAATTCGGTTGCATCATCATTTGCGATTCATGCAATTTAATTGTCCAGTATTTTGCAATTGTGCTGCGATTGGAATTACGAATTGCATTGTAATTGAATCGAATTGAATAGAGATCCGAATCACAGATTACAATGTGATCGAATGACAATGTAATTGAATTGCAATGCGATCGAATTACAATGTAATTGAATCACGATGTGACAGAATTACAACGCGATTGAATTGCGATGTAACCTTTATTCATTAAAATTCCTCGAGCAATTCGATCGTAACTCTCCGCGAGCCTAGCCAAGGGGAAGCTAATTAAAAAACTTGAATAAAATACATTCAGTCGAAAAATATGCAAGTTACACTTCGACAGAAATATTCCGTCGTCTTCTCAGATTGGCCTCGATCTCCCAAAGAAGATTCCTAAACGTCTGGATGTCTTTCGATCCGATCTTCAAATTAACGAGATGGGGCGTCGTTCAAGGCTTCGTCGACAAAGTAAATATTCTCATTTCACCGTCTAACCCGAACGAGGTGCATAAAGGGAGAATGGCATCGAGGGCCACGTGTGTCACGTACAATGATCTTGTTCGCAGATCATTGCGTGGAGGAAGGGTTACCAAGTGCCAGACTTTGCTGGACTTGCTGTTAGATCTGTCGCAGAACGGCGACGCCCTCACCGACGAGGACGTTCGGAACGAGGTGAACACGTTCATATTCGCCGGTCTCGATACCACGGTCACCAGGGTGTCCTGGATCCTTTATGCGTTAGGCCCCCAACGGAGTATCAGGTGAGTGTACTGGCAACGCTCGCCGCGCCAGCGAATTCAACCCTTCTGGTATCGACCATGAGAATCGTGTGCACGCGAGCGAAAAATTATCGAGCACGTTAGAGACGCAGTTAGGGCAAAGACTCGGCGAGAAAAATCGTATAAACTTTACAAACCTTTTTGTAAACGAGTGAAACAACATTCAAAGATGAACACAGATTCGGAGATAAAACTGTTATTGGAAGTATGTATTAACCCTTTGCGAGTTAACCCTCGAGGGGTGCACTCCGAGGCACCGCTAGAATTTTTGTATCATCAAATAATTCTTATATCAAGAAAGTCTAGATTTGCACCATGTCATGTAAAATGGGAACACTGTAAGACGGAACAATTATTTTAGGTTTACAGTTGAAACGGCTTTGAGCGCAAAGGGTTAAGAAAACAACAACGTTTTCCCATCAATTTTACCGATGGAAAAGGAAGAACGTGGATGTTAAAAGAGGGAAGGCGGATGACGAAAGCGAAGCAATTTATCCGGTATTTGTCCGACATCGCGTATTTAGTTTATTTGATTAGTATTTATATTGTTCTGCGAGAGGAACAGCGAGATGTTCGTCGAGTTTTTACCGAGTGCCACAAGATGCTTGTCGGTGTGGACGAATCTAAATGAAGCTCTCTTTGTTTCTCTACAGGAGCAAATTCTGGGCGAGTATTATAACGTTGCGGGAACTGCTCTGCTCTGCTCTGCTCTGCTGCGCTCTGCTCCGCTGGCTGACGCAAGCCAGATTAGGGAATCAGAGTCCTGTAGCGCGCCCGTGGCGCAGCTACCGCAACTCCCATTGCCAAGGTTCGCCGGCTGCTACACGGAGTGGCCGAGCTTCTCGGATCAGTTTGAGTCGCTGGTCGTGAAGAACTTGACTCTTCACGACGTCCAGCGACTACAGTACCTCACTACTCCGTGACAGCGGCGAACTTTGGCATCGCGTGGGCGGCCTTGGTCAAGAGGTATGACCGGAAGCGGCTGGTCGTCAGTGCGCTCCTGTCGAGCATCCTGGCCCTTGCGCCGCTCACCCGCGATCGCGACGGCAGCGTTCTCGCCTTGCTGCGTCGTCGCACTAAGGAGGCGTAGGCCCAGCTGCGAAATTTGAGGCGGCCGGTGGACCACTGGGACGACCTGCTGGTCCACCTAACGGTGGAAAAACTCGATCCAAAGTCGAGAGAGGAGTGGATCCACGAAACCCGCGCCGCCGTTGATCCACCCACGTACGCCAGTCTCGACGAGTTCCTGGAGCATCGGGCCGGGTCCTTCGCGGAGCTCAGGATGGCTCCGGAGCCCTCGGCTACCTCCGCGGAGCGTAGGCCGGGCCGACCTCCACCACCGGTACGCTCCCACGCGATGGCGACGACGACGGCGAGCCGTTGCCGAAAGTACGGCGACAACCACCCGCTGTTCCGGTGCCCTGCGTTCAGGGGTATGGCGCTCAACCTGCGCAGGGATTTCGTTAGGGCGCGCGGTTGCTGTTTCAACTGCCTCGGTTCGGGACACCCCGCGACATGGTGTCCCTCCGCGTCGCGCTGCTCCGATTGTAACGGCTCGCACCACACCCTGATTCAACAGAATTCCGGGGTTGTTGGCGGGCCACAGTCAACCACGGTAGAACCCAGGCGGGAGGCAGCGACGAACATCTCCGCATCGTCCGCGGTCCACAACTGCGTCGCACGCTGGAGCGGGAGCAGTGCCGTACTGCTCGCGACCGCTCTAGTATGGGTAGTGACACGCGCCGGGGTGGGGGGGTAAGGCCGGTGAGGGTCTTGTTGGACCAGGGATCGGAGGCGACCTTCGTCTCCGAATCCCTCGTCCAGGCCCTCCGCATTCCTAAACGGCCCGCGGCTATCACCGTGGCGGGTGCGGGGGACGCGCCGGTGGATCGTGTAACTTCGCGGGTCGACCTGGTCTTACGGTTGACCGGGCGCGGGAACGCTCCTGTGCCGCTTTCCGCGTTCGTCCTCCGGAGACTAACTGGGCACGCGTCCAAGACGACCGTCGATATTCGCATTTACCCGCATCTGCAGGACCTCGTTTTAGCGGACCCTGATCCGACTTTAGATCTCCCAGTAGATCTCTTAATCGGGGCCGATCGTTACGGTGATGTGATCGGTCCCGGCCTGCGCAGCGGAACGACCGGCCAGCCCATCGCGCAGGAAACGGTATTCGGTTGGGTCGTCTCGGGCGCCGCATCGACACCCGCGAACGATCCCGATCCCTCCGTGGCGTCCCTGCACTGTCGCGCGGAGGAGCAGTTGGAGCAGCAATTGCGATTGTTCTGGGAGCTCGAGGAGGCGAGTCCCAAATCTGTTCTCTCCCCTGACGAGTCGAGGTGCGAGGAACATTTCGTCAAAACAGTCTCACGGCGGGCGGACGGACGATGCGTGGTTCGGTTACCCCTGCGTACCGAACCACCCCTCGCTCTCGGCTCGTCAAAGGGCCGTGCCCTAGTCATGCTCCGTGGAGTCGAGCGGCGACTCAGGGGCGACAGTCAGTTGGAGACCGCGTACCGGGACTTTCTGGCCGAATATGACGCCCTCGAGCATATGGAGGAGGCCCCTCAGGGACCGCAGGATGGCGCGGTGTTCCCTCTGCACCACCCAGTGGTCAAGCGGAACGTGGACGGAACACCGCGCTTCCGCGTTGTTTTCAAGGCCTCCAGCCCCACTTCAAACGGACTGTCGCTGAACGATTACTTACTGACCGGGCCGAAGTTGCAGTGAGACATCTTCTCGGTACTGTTGCGCTGGCGAGTCCCGCGATTCGCCCTCAAGGCCGACATCGAGAAGCCTGCCGTGACGAGCTCACACACCTCCTAGGGCGTGGGGGCTTCAAGCCAGGAAAATGGGCAGCCAACACCCTTCTGGTGTTGGCGAATAGCCAGAAGTCGGCGGCGGTGGACCTCACGGGGGCTGCTCATCAGCACCATCCCGTGTTGCGGGTGGATTGGAGTCCGGACTCCGACTCCTTCGGGTTCACCGTCGTCCCAGACTCCGCTCCGTCGGTCACGAAGAGAGCGGTGATATCGGTGATCGCGCGCTTGTACGATCCGCTAGGCTGGGCGGCATCGGCAGTAATCAAAGTAAAAATATTGCTGCAGGAGCTATGGTTGGGGGGTGCGGATTGGGATGCTCCGCTCCCGGACGAGCTCAACCAGCCGTGGCGCGAACTCGTCGCCGAGTTACCGCTCTTAATCGCCGCGCGTGTGCCACGCTGGTTTGGCTCCTTTTTTCTCGTATAAACGGCGAGGCGGCGAGACAATAACACGATCAACGTGCGTTGGCCCGACCGTCAAACGCTCGCTTCGGCCGTATGTATACGCGGCGTTTTTGCCTTAGAAGGCAATGACCCGGCCATCGACACCTGACGATGCTTCCCCTTGAACATCGGCCAGGTGTCTATATATACTGCCGCACATTTCGATAAACGTTACAATTCGATACAATACAGTGCAACGCAATACAATTTGGATTGTCAAGATTTTGGTCGTTAACGTCACGTGTTTAATTCTGCGCCCTTGCGACCATCCGAATCCCTGCTTCACTTTTCTACGGTGAACGGAACCGTGCTCCAACAATCGTAATTATTAACAATTCTTTTGCGCCGTGCGCAACACATTTTATACAAGTTTACGTGGACTGTGGAGGCCGACATACCTCAGCGAGCGACACGTCGTCGGACTACATCATTTTGTCTCCTTACGACCTCCGGCAATTATTTTGTGCCGTACGCAACAATAATAAAATTATGATATCTATAAAAGTAAAAGGATTAGCGTTTACTTCTCGTATTTTCATCAATACTACTACTAGTATTTACATTTCGGCTCGTATTGCGACTGTCCTCGAGCATCAGTCTGGTCTGGACTGTTTAGCGCGCTTTGACGGCTACCGCTTGGGTAGTCGAGTTTCGTCGAGCTAAATGGCACGGGAAGGGGTTAGTGTTCGCATGTCCGGAAATGATTTTGCTCTTTTACTACTTTCACGTACACGGCGGATTTCGCTGATAAAAACATCGCCGACCACGTACCGCCACGGGACTGAGCGGCCGCACGGTCAGCGTGACCTCGTAAAATCCCCAAAATTAGCATTTGAAAAATATGGTAAGACGATGACCATTTCCCCCGCCAAACAGGACAGAGGTACAAGAAAAAGTAACCACAAGGGTGTTCCTTAGTTACATGTGTAAAAAATGATTTTTGAGCGTGAAGAAATAATGTGCGTAAAATTTCAAAGCGACTGGACAATGGTAACCGGTGTCGCATCGGGATCAAAGATTTGAAATTTCTATTATTTACGTTAATTTTAATATAAATGTGCTCCACTGTTTTAGAGGCAGTACTAAATATTTTTTAATGAAAATATAATCTTACGTGTATATAATATTATCGAGACTTAATTTAAAATTATACGTTATAATAAAATTAATTGAAATATCTTATAAAATGTTACATACTGGTCAATATACGGCTTTTATTCAGATTGATTTGCTGGCATTTGGATGACGTCACCGATAATCTTCCAATACTTGTAAAATGAATTGTTTATTATATTTGTTTTTCTTTAATAAGTTAGTACATACGGTGATAAAGTTCAAGCCTCGTTCTACATGTCACACAATTTTTATTAGGCTCTCAGGAGGAAGAAAGAAGAAACGTAAATGAAGAAACGAAAGAACTTCAAGAAGATCCGTATGAAATGATTTTTCACAGTAAGGAAATTGTGAACAGAAATTACGTATTCTAATCGAGAGACTAACATTTGAAATAGCAGCTACACCATCTTACATAAAATATCTCGTGCAGGCATTAAAATCATATCTCTTCGGCAAGAGAGCATCAGATAAGTAAGTACATACGTAATCATACAATGGTAAAAATTCGCAGCCTATTTGAATATGAATTATTTACAAATTAATTTTCTGTTACATTATGTGTTATTAAAGAATGGAGGAAAATCATCACCTTTCGCCACGACACTTCACAATTCCAAGGACGATATGCAACAAAACAATTTAACGTAGAATACAATTTTGTACTCTTCTAATTATGCATGATATCAATGCAGCTTTTCAAGTAGAGTTTTTAAAAATAACAATGTATTTTACTTAGATAACTACAACGATAATAAAATAAAATGAATTACACATTAAGTATTTGATAAATAAATGTAATCGAAATTATGTCGTCTTTGATTTTATTGTAAACAGAAATATTTGTCCAAACTATATCATGTTTGGTGTCATTTTAATCATATAAGTATCAGGAATATATTTAAAAAATAAGTATTAAAATGTTGAAATTAAAAAAAAGTTATGTCATTGTATTATGAATTGCCTTTCGGGAATTCGAGTCAAAGGAGGAGCGGCGCGTGCCGCAACACACGTATTCGCAGACTCCGTCAAACCTTAGTATTCGCGTAGCGAGAAAATTGATAAAATACAAGGCCATTGCAATATCACGGCGTCAGTGATGACAGACTAAAATTATGCGAGGATGAGAGAAACTACTACAACTTCTTTGAAACTGGATCAAATGATTTGAATTTTTTCTAGATGATAGAAAGACTAATATACTAGACAATAACTAAATTACTTTGATACAATTTTGCTATTACAGTAGACCTCCGTTTATTTGGACTCTGTTTATCTGACATAGTAACATGTTTACCGACAAGTAGATGTCAGGAACGATGCCCCTCTTACCCGACTCTAGTCTACGCGACTGTTTTTGCTTCTTACTTAAAGAGTCTAGCATAATCTTCCTGCGAAGAATGTGAGATAAGTAACGATTTAATTAAGTTACTCGTATCTGTTTGATTCATCCAGAAACTATATTTTCAGTATGACTTCTCATAAATGAAACGAAAAAGTAAAAGTAAGTGCTTTGTATTGATGAAAAATTTGTAATTAATAGACGCTTGAGAAAAAATTAATTAAACAATTAATCCCCCTTGTCTCGTAAATATGATATTGGTATATATATATATGTATGTATATGTATGTATATGTATATATGTATACAGTAGATGTACGAATACCAACTATACATACACATAAGCGTGCAAGTATGAAAGATCTAATAAAAGCATGAATGTGGTAAAATAGAAAATAAAATAAAAAACATCAAAATATATAAGGAATACATATCAAATACTATTGAGAATTAAATATACAGAAATTAAAGTTTATACAAAACACATATTAAAAATATTATAAAGATTATTTTGATGTTCAATATTTTAGTGTATACAGAAATTTAGATACAGATTGTAGCGGCACACGGTCGGCGACCGTAATAACCATAAAACTGTCTGCTTGCAGATGTCAAGGGTTCGACGGAGAGAAAATTTCCTTGACGTTTGCCAGACCCGGAAATTTCTTTGTCTCTTTGTTTTTTATCACTGCCACATGCACTGTAGGCCTAGTCGCGGAGAAAGTCGCCGGCCGCGTACCGCTACCCGGCCGAACGGCCAGCGCGCCCCTACAGCGAGGGTTCGACGATGGCTGCCTCCCCCGCCAAACTAAGCGGGGGAAAAGAAGACAGCGAGTCTCCCAAAAAGGCGTGGCCTTTTTGGGGGACATAATATAAATAACAGCGGCAAGAAACTGAAATTCTTCTCGTCTAAGCATTACGCCGAGCCTCTACACGTTTAACTATTCCAACGCGCCCCATCTAGTATCCATCAGCACCGCGCGTCATTTTATATACATCTCCGAATAAAATCTAGTGCAATTTCACTCTGTGTCCTTCCGTTGTACCCCGAACACATTGCGTTACAATTGGTGACCCCGACGTGATCGCAACGAGGGACCAGTCAGGGACAGTGAATCATCCGTTCTAAGTTAACGAAACTCAAAAAAAAAACCATGTTTGGAAACAGCGACAACGTGACGGGAACCCCCGAAATCAACAAAGTGGGTATACGTATACCGCCCTTTTGGCACAACAACCCGACGTTGTGGTTCGCCCAAGTCGAAGGACAATTCGCCTTAAACGGCATAACAGCCGACACGACCAAATTCTATTATATCACGTCGAATCTGGACTACAGATGCATGGAGGAGGTGCAAGACATAATAGGAAACCCTCCGGAAACCGACAAATACAAGAAAATAAAAGACGAGCTAATTCGGCGGCTGTCGACATCAGAGGAGCAGAGGATCCACCAACTCATAGAGCGAGAAGAGATCGGAGACCGGACACCATCCCAATTCCTACGTCACATCAGGAATTTGGCCGGCAGTACCGTGACTGACAAGTTCCTGCGGACGCTATTTTTAAATAGACTGCCAGCATCGATGCGTCCCATCCTCGCAACGCAAATGGACTCGCCGCTGGACAAGATGGCGGAACTGGCAGATAAAGTAAAAGAGCTCAACCCGTCGGGACAATGCTCGGCTGTGGCATCATCCGATACCAAATTCGACATCCTGCGTGAGCAAATGACCCGCCTAACGCAACAAGTAGCAGAGCTGACGAAACGCACCGCCGATGCCACGGAAAGCCGACGAAGCCGGGACCGCAGACCAGCACGAAACGGATGGCGAAGACGGAGCAGAACGCGAAGCCCATCCCAGCCAGGCGTCTGCTGGTATCACCGAAAATTCGGAGACCGCGCCACACGATGTACAACACCCTGCACACACGTCAGCCAGCAGGGAAACGAGACCGATCGGCCCTAGACGAGGCGAGGAGCGCCGATCCCAAAACAAGCCGCCTCTTCATGATGGATAAGGACACGAAGGTACAGTACCTCATCGATACCGGCGCCGATATTTGTGTATACCCGCGATCCCTAATAAAAGGACGACCGACGAAAAGTAACTACACCCTGTACGCAGCAAACGTGTCAACCATCTCGACGTATGGTGACATCGTCCTGCACCTAAACTTCGGGTTGCGTCGCGTCCTAACATGGAAATTCGTAATCGCGGACATTTCGAAACCCATAATCGGTGCTGACTTCTTAAAGAACTTCGGCTTGCTTGTAGATATTAAGAATAAGCGACTCATAGACAATAATACAAACGTTACAGCACGCGGAATATTAGGGACCGCCGATATAGAATCAATTAAAACGGTTGTCGGCGATTCACCCTACATCAAACTCCTAACCGCCTTCGTGGAAATAACTCGCCCGCCACAGACAAACAAAACAGCAAAACATAGCATTACACACCACATACAGACTACGGACGGACCACCGATTTTCGCGAAACCGAGGAGACTCGCCCCCGATAGGTTAAAAAGCGCCAGACAGGAATTCCAACACCTTTTATCAGAAGGAGTGATTCGGCCATCCAAAAGTCCATGGGCCTCACCCCTTCACTTAGTCCAGAAAAAGGACAATGGATGGCGACCCTGCGGCGACTATCGCGCACTAAATACGCGCACAATCCCGGACCGTTACCCGTTGCCTCATATCGAAGATTTTTCCCAAGCTTTGCACGGAAAAACAATTTTTTCAAAATTAGACCTGGTTAAAGCATACCACCAAATTCCAATTGAACCCGCAGACATAGAGAAAACTGCAATTACAACTCCATTCGGTCTTTTTGAATACGTTAGGATGCCGTTCGGACTACGGAACTCTGCCCAGACATTTCAGAGATTTATCAACGAAGTTTTACGCGGTTTAGATTTCTGCTATGCATACCTAGACGACATATTAATAGCATCCAGGGACGAAACCGAACACTTAGATCATATTAAACAAATTTTTACACGCCTACAAGAATACGGAGTTGTAATTAATCCAGCTAAATGCACATTCGGCAAAGATACGATAGATTTTTTGGGATACACGGTAAATTGCAAAGGGACGACACCGAACCCAGACAAAGTAGAGGCAATCCGTAGTTTCCCCAAACCCACAAACGTACGCGAGTTGAGACGATTCTTAGGAATGGTCAACTTCTACCGCCGATTCATTCAAGGTGCAGCAAGATTGCAAGCCCCGTTGACCGACCTGTTGAAAGGTGCACCTACACGTGGAAACTCGCAGGTAAACTGGACACAAGACGCCGATATTGCCTTTGCACAGGTAAAGGAGGCACTAGCGCAAGCTACCCTCTTGGCGCATCCAGTACCTGGCGCGCAGTTGTCACTTAGTGTAGATGCATCCGACTACGCAATGGGTGCGGTTTTACAACAACGGGTCAGCAACACCTGGCAGCCTATAGCATTTTACACCAAAACCCTCTCCTCGGCACAACGAAAATACAGCGCGTACGACAGAGAACTGTTAGCAATGTACACCGCCGTGCGACGATTCCGTTACCAAATCGAAGGACAGGCAATCATAGTATTCACAGACCACAAACCTCTGGTTTACGCTTTTAAACAGCGGCCAGAGAAATGTACACCTGGACAATTCAGGCACCTAGATTTCATAGGACAATTCACGACGGACATACGACACGTCAACGGGACAGACAATATAGTCGCGAACGCTCTATCCCGGGTAGAGGAATTACACAGACCAGCATGCGTAGACATTAGACAAATAGCCGAAGCTCAAGAGTCAGATGAAGAGCTCCAACGTCTCTTACTGGCTGAGACGGCGCTTAATTTAAAAAAACTACGTTTTCCAACGGCTACCGGAGGAGATGTAGAGGTATATTGCGACATCGCCACACCTACCGTCCGACCATACGTGCCCAAAAATTATCGCCGACAAATTTTCAAAACTTTGCACGGTCTATCACACCCCGGAACAAGACCATCAAAAAAACTAATCGCGGACCGTTTCGTGTGGCCAGCAATGAACAGAGACTGCACCCAATGGACCAAAGAGTGCACCCAATGCCAACGAAACAAAATCACGCGCCATACAATATCACCAACAGGCAGGTTCGAACCACCGAACTCCAGATTCGAACATGTCCATATCGATATAGTAGGGCCACTACCGATTTCACAAGGATTTCGCTACTGTCTTACCTGCGTCGATCGCTTCACCCGTTGGCCAGAGGCGATCCCAATGGAAGACATCACCGCAGAGACAGTAGCGAGAACCTTGGTAACCGGATGGATTGCGCGTTTTGGGATACCCGCAAAAATCACCACTGACCAAGGCAGACAATTCGAGTCCCAGCTCTTCAAATAGTTAACTCGAAGAACCGGCGCCAAGCACATCAGAACGACGGCGTACAACCCAGCAGCTAACGGCATGGTCGAAAGACTCCACCGGCAATTAAAAGCCGCCATAAGGTGCTACGATACCGACGACTGGACAGAAGCCTTACCCCTTATATTATTAGGGATAAGGACCGCAGTGAAGGAAGACATACAAACAACCCCAGCAGAGATGGTCTACGGCAGCAACCTCCGACTTCCAGGAGAATTTTTCATGTCAAACCCAGAGACCGACATCTCAGAATTCGTAAACCAACTACGACACAAAATTCAAAAATTAAAACCGCGTCCAGCAACAAACCACGGTCACAAAAGTATATTCGTCCATAAAGATCTAGGCACAACCGAGTACGTCTTCCTCCGACACGATGCAGTAAAATCACCATTGCAATCTCCATACGACGGACCGTACAAAGTTTTGAAACGCGGAGATAAAAATTTTACCATACGAGTAGGCAGTCAGGAGAAAACAGTCTCAATAGATCGCTTAAAACCGGCGCATATAGTAAGCGATGAGCACGATAGTAGAGTGAAAAGCAAAGAAGCAAGCCACCGCGAAATTGCTAACGCGCCGCATAGCATCTTAAAAAACAGTTCAGCACCGATTACTACACGATCCGGCCGCACAGTTAAATTTACAGACCGATACATCGCGCGTTAAATTAAAGATACCACATGTATATACTTTAGCATATAAGACGAAAAACCCACTGTACACATATAATAAGGAACACCGCGAGCGGATACAAAATTTGTATTCTTTTTTTTTATATAGTCATAATATAGCGTTTACACTGGCAAGGGGGTGATGTAGCGGCACACGGTCGGCGACCGTAATAACCATAAAACTGTCCGCTTGCAGATGTCAAGGGTTCGACGGAGAGAAAACGTCCTTGACGTTTGCAAGACCCGGAAATTTCTTTGTCTCTTTGTTTTTTATCACTGCCACATGCACTGCAGGCCTAGTCGCGGAGAAAGTCGCCGGCCGCGTACCGCTACCCGGCCGAACGGCCAGCGCGCCCCTACAGCGAGGGTTCGACGATGGCTGCCTCCCCCGCCAAACTAAGCGGGGGAAAAGAAGACAGCGAGTCTCCCAAAAAGGCGTGGCCTTTTTGGGGGACATAATATAAATAACAGCGGCAAGAAACTGAAATTCTTCTCGTCTAAGCATTACGCCGAGCCTCTACACGTTTAACTATTCCGCCGCGCTCCATCTAGTATCCATCAGCACCGCGCGTCATTTTATATACATCTCCGAATAAAATCTAGTGCAATTTCACTCTGTGTCCTTCCGTTGTACCCCGAACACATTGCGTTACACAGATGATAACTAGAAAAGGCTCAATAACAAGTACGCAGTAGTTAACTTTTCATTCTTACAAGGCACAGTAACTCGATCAAAAACTACTATTTATATTTTGTTAAATATTTTGTATTTGTATTTATGTAAAAGACATCAACATATATTTTAAATGTTTTTTACGAAGTGCACCATAGATAAAGAAAACCATATAATTTGTCGAAAACTTCGGACGCCACTTTAATGGGCACAGTAATTAACACACTTAACCTATCTGGCTATCACACTGAACTGGAAATTAACAGTCATGGAATCCATATAATATCGGTTTTAAACAATGGAAACTGTTTGATGAGAATTTTTGGGTTCTCCATAATTCTTTCACGAATTGAAACCGATGTCATAATTGTTTTCAATCCCTACTTTATGAAGGTATATTCAAGTATGTAAAAAAGTTTGAATCTTCTAAATTCTAGCAAAAGTCATCCGCAAATCTATTCGTAGCCTTCAAATAAAGATACAGAAAAAAGATGAAAATTTTATTCGACGCCACGAATAAATGTGCTTTGCATAAAAAATGTATGTATTGGAAGTGGATGTAAAATGAAATGTGCACTGATACTTTCTGGTAGAAAAATATCTTTACTTCGCGACATGTGAAGAAGCTCAAAGAAGAAGAAACTCAACGGGCTAGAATGCCGGACGAATAGATAGCACACTTTAAAGTTAACGTAATTTAGATTTATTTAAGGTAATAACCAAGATTCTAATACTATACAGATTTGTAAATTACTGTTATGAACATACACAAATGAAATAAATTACGTTACGCCAGTTTAAACAATTTTACTTAGAAGAAAAGAATTTTTATGGAAATATAGTGGGAAAAGTGATAGCATATTTAACTAAGAATTATGTTGCGGCGCCATGTAATTCCAAATAAAAAAACATGAAGAAAGTGTAGAAGAATATTTTTTGTTTGGGATTTAGTATTCGAGAAAATCGAGATTGAAAATTTGCTAAGCGATGTACATCGCTTATAGCTGGAAAAACGTATGTATGAAGTAAGAATTCAAACCTGGTTTTCTCGAAAACAAAATCCTAAAAAAAAAGAAGTTATTCCATATCATTTTCATTTCTTTTTTATGAAGAATAACCCGGTGCCCGCTTGTATATAGATTCAGGAATACCCTGCATTTTTCAACAGGATGATGCCGCGAATTTTTTTCTCGAGGATTGATCAGCAAGGTCATATCGCTAAAAATTTTGCGAAAATCATAACCATGCAAATGGCAGACAATTTCGAAACATTTCCGAATGACAAAAATGTATTTAAGATGAGAAGGAGCAAGAAGAGCAAAAACTAATAAAGAAACTACGTAGATAATAATGACTGTTAATAAATGGAAAGATGGAGTCACAAAACATTAGGCATCTGATATAATTCCTTGATTTATTAACATGCATAATTTTTAGTTATGTGTGCCAATATTTTGTCCCATTGTATTTCTATACAAATTCTCTTTTTCAAATAAAATTGTTTACACGTGCGAAATGCAATTTTATTTCATTTGTGTATGTTTATAGTGGTATGTTGCAAATTTATATGGAAACAGGATTTTGTTTGTAATGTTATGTAAATAAAAATAACATTAGTTTTAAAGTATGCCATCTTTTTGTCGGATACGGTATGTGGCGGCCACGGCGACGGGCATCGCACCGCGCTTGGCGAGCGAGAGCCGCGGGGATGCGAACGGCGGCCGACCCGATGTCGCCAACGATCTTTTGTCCGTCATTTGTTCGAACAGTCGAACTGAGTCGCGGCCCGGGTGTAAAAAGTTAGTTAGTTTCGTTAACGTTGATTCTCGAGCGATCACGAATAAACAGTAAATCACGAATGGCTCTCGACTCCCACACTTTATTACCTCGAAACGAAAACCAGGATACTTAGAACGCATAATCGGAGTCTTGAGACCAATCATCCACACCTTCCTATCTTTATTTGAAAAACAATTTTATGAATATTGATTTGTTTTTGTTTTCGAACAATATAAAGTACGTGTTGATAATTAAATAGTATTTTTATTAGTCGGGCAAATTCTCGACGAATAAAATGATTTATTTCGTACTCGTCGAATAAAGATACTTATTTTATTCGGACCCTCCAATGTCCAATAAAGATAAAGTATCTTTTGTTCGAAACGTTTTTATAATTTATTGTCTGAATAATGTACAACTTTGTTCGGTTGTCATTTGTTTCGCAATTACAATAATCTGCAATATTTATATCTTTTTTTATACAGCAAATTATACAGCATACTATTCGGAAGATGCAAATGAATATCAGCATAAATTATCCTGTAAAAATATCGTACCGTATTCATGATGAAATAGTCGAAAATGTAAAATGGTAGATGTTCTTAATCGAGTAGTACATATATTTAATCGATCCAAAAGTTCCAGTCATATTACTACGAGATCGATTAATATGGTATAAAACAATAATGCATCGTCATACATAATAAAATTCGTTGATGAGAAGTAAATTAAAAAGATTAAATATTTAAATTATAGAAAAAATTATAACTTAAATTACATTGCAGCTACTGCAGTAACTCGAAATTTTATATTACTTTAACAATTCCCTTAGTGTCGTTAATATTATTTATTCCAAGTAGAATAGCAAATATACGAGCAAACCCTAACAGAAAATTTGAAAAATTTGGAACATTGATTGCAATAGATTATGTTATTGAGGAATAGTCTTTTCTCTATTCCTGTGAAAAATAAACATCAATTATTTTACGTCCTCATTACTTTGGTCCACAATTTTCAATAAAGAAGAAGTAGACAACATTATGTAATATATCAGATAGGGTCTAGGATTTATTTAAAAATGGTTTCATCAAAAAGGAACAAAATACGTCGAGATACACCATATGCTGTGCAATGCTTCGAAATTCTCGTTTACGATAACAATGGTAAAAAGAAACTGCGTGCTGGAGCATAGTTTTGGGACAGACCTCTCGTCCTCGACAGCAATTCCAGAGAATACTATTTTATGACACCCTCAAGTGGCTTTCTCGTTTAGGGTTTCCGAGGAGAAGAATCAAGCCGTCAGAGGAATGACTAACAGACGACTCGAGGCAATAGATACGAATGTGCACACTGGAGGCGAGCAGGACAAAGATGGCTCTCAACATCGAGATCACATCGAATTAGGAAAGGACGAGAGAAATAGTATATGCTTTTTATAGAATTGTTCGATAAAATCCATTTAAGAAGAAATTATTTTTTAAAAAATTGACCTAAGTACCAAAAAGAAATTTTGTAGGAATTAAAGCTGGTTAAAACTACAGAAAATAATTGTAAAATTCAAGTTTTAAATTTTATCTTATTTTGTTAATAACAGATTAGCATACTGAAAATTTCATCGAAATCTGTAGAATATCATTCAAGTTACACAAGCCGATTTTGTTGAAACTTATGGAAGGCTTAAGTCTTCGAAAATATTTGAGGCGATCTTGTATCAGAAACCATCCGTATTGAAGATACTAGCGCGGCGGAGTGGTAATCACCGCCGCGGAATGAGAGTATCGATATTTACAATGTGGCTGCGAATTTCGAATAGTTTCTGCAGTTCTATCGTTCTTTTTTTAAATCCTTCGTGAAGTCTAAATTGAAATCATTTTTGTATTCCTTGCATGTTAATTAAAGCCTGCTTAAACCGCAATTAAATAACTACAAGATGAGTACTATTAAACGTTAAGATGTAGAACAAACTAGTATATCTTAATGTTCCTAACCGTATAACTAAATCAAAGATTTTAAACTTCAATTTAAAAATATTAATTTTACATCCTCATATTTAAGTATAGTTCATCGAAAGTTCATAGGAAGTCTCATTTTTTTCGTAAATTAAATTTGAAAAATTATTTTCTGCCAAAAGTTACCTCACTTGAGACCACCACTGTGCGATAATGCCATGACAGCATTTTCCACGCCGTGTGATCATTATTAATTTAATAGAATGCCCTTCGGACAAAGGAACGCCATAGCCACATTTCAAAGGTTAATGGACTCATTGCTATCCGTGATTTGGATGCGTCGTATTCGCACCCGATATCGTCACTCCGCGATATAAACTATCTCTCGGGTCGTAAAGCCGATTACGCTGCGCGACGGAGTGGATCGATATCGTTGTCCGTTTAATTAAAAAGGATAACTGTTTGGTTGATTTAGAATATGCCACTCAACAAGAATGAATAAGATTATGGCTGAATAAGTGTGAACTGAGCAACTGACAACTGATCGATGACTGGGGATTAAATGACGATGAATTGGCGAGTGACTACTACCCTAAGAAGAATCGGTTTCGAGTTTTTATACTGTTTTGTGGCCAGAAGACTCGAAATTGGTTGACCAGTGATGCGATGGAAGAGAATGTAAAGTGACATAGCACGCAGTGCCGCAGGTAGCAAGAAACCCTGGACGGGCGACCGAAGCGGTGCGTGCTAGCGACCCTATTATAAAAAATGCTGCCGATGAAGGTGTGCATTATTCAAAACTGCAGAAATGGCTTTATTGCCAGAAAGAAGATGGTTCGGAAAATCATAAACTTAGAAATTGCAAGAAAGAAGGCTATGGCTCTACAAATTGAAAACCTAATGAACGTGACCTTTTGTCGATTGCACGTCGTTCGTTGAAAGACTGTTAATTTGTATCGTTGAGCCGAAGATTCCCCGTCAATAAATGTTTTTTAAGGATAAAAGGGAAAGGTATTTCTTCCCGGAGAAAGTTAGGCGGATGCAGCCCGAAAATTCCGTTGAAGGACGGAACAATCCGGTTTTCGAAGACAAGTGCTACTCATATAATGTATTTAGTTACTCGCGCCCCGTCCCCCAGAACATTTAGAAAAATTGAAGAAATTAACAGAACGTCTCTGGAAAGCAAAAGTTACAAACTTGAAAACGTGATTTCCAACAATGCGAAGTAGCATATTTGGGACATGTAATAGAAGGAGACAAGATAAAGTATGGCCTGTAAAAGTTTTTCGCAACCCAAAAACATAAAAAGTATCCGCAAATTTGTATGACTCGCGGATTACTATCGCTGTTTTATAGAAAATTTTTCGCAAATTTTCAAACCGCTGACCGTTTCACTAAAAAAAGAAAAAGAAATTTGAACGGAATCCATCTAAGAAATTATCCACTGTGTCTCAGTTCGCAATAGAAGGGGTCTTTAGTTATGGCGAGCCAAAAAAGGCAAACTAATTATAGGACAGCCACTAGATTACTACAAGGAACAGAAATGAAGGAGTGCCTATTCGCTGCGTACTGTGCCTAGTGATCGGATCGATGCCGATACCATTGACGATATTTAATCAATTCGGTGGCAAAGTACTCAATAGGAAATCTGACAAAAGTATCGATACCCATTTGATACCTTACAAAAGTATTGATACCTGTTGGAATTTGCTAATAGTTTATTTACTATTAATGCAATACAAATATGATACAGTGTTTAATAAAGCATCTAGCGGATTTAAAATGTACTTTGTGTGAAGAAAAGTGACTGTATGTGAAGTCGCGAAGATACTGTCTGAGAGATCGTCACCTAGGCTGACGAACGACAGTGCAGTTCTATGGGAAGTAGTTTCTCGCACTGGAACGTGCAGTCCTTTTATACTATTCCTTCAGAAGGTCGGGCTTGTACCTGCATTTATGAACCTCGGGGATGTACCTTTATTTATTGCCCCTGTAGACATGTGTGTGTATATGTGTGAGTATCATTGTATATACCAACAATACCTATCTGAGATTAAAAGTCATTAAAATAATAACAGCAATAATATTAAACTAGTATAATCATTTTCATTTTTCATTTTTGTAGTATTGTCAGTGATGATTGGAACGATTTCGCATTCTAGTCTCTATTTTACAAATGTTCCATGTAAATAATTAGATATTGTCATAGCCATTCGATTTTCTGTTAATTTGAATATTTCAATCGGACACGATTTCATTTCAAAATTCGGAATTGTGAAAAAGGCATCAGTGTTTCTGTTCGTCCATAGTTATACGTACATCCTTAGCTGTTAGTAATTCCTTCTTCACATCGTTCTTTTCTTTTCCACATTTTTCATACAGGAGTTTCTATAAAGTTTTTAGGGTCAAGGTACGTACTTCATTAATTGTCTGAAACCCTTATCGGTGATATTATATTTGATAATTCCGTCCAAGAATCAAATTATTCAGAGCAAGTGTAAAATTGAAGCGGTTCAAATTACGGCGACAGCGAGTTTCGAGTGTTGACGTTCGAGTTACATAAATTACTCACATGATTTTGAATACATTGTTTCACTCAATCGCAGCTCGTCTCACTCACCGTGTCAACTGTAAACAAATGAACGAGACGAAACAAAAGTTACTACTACGAGACGAGATAAAAGTGTATTCAGGTACAGTTAGAAAATTATTTAAGAGAAACATTTCAGAAAGCTAGATCCATTCATCTATTGGAAAGATATTGTAAAAAAATACAGCAAAATATTTGCGTTTGCCAAAAAATATTTTTGAATACTGCCTACTTCAGTGCCGGCAGAACACGTGTTCTCTAAAACTGAAGAATTGATTTATAAAAAGAGAAATTGGCTAAAAGAAAATAGAGTTAATAAAATATTATTTTTTAGTAGTTGTATTAATCTCTACTTTATATATCTTCGTTTTTAATAAACAAATAAAAATTATTAAATAAGTCATGTGTTATTGAATACTACTACCTCATAGATGTAGGTAATTACCATACAGAAATACGGTTTCATGGTGAATATAAAACAGAATTTTATTATAGTAGGACATATTCTTTATTGTAAACTTCCGATCATCAATAACAGATTCTAATTCAATAAAAATTGTAATCTGAATTAGTTGTATAGTTTAAAGATGAAAATGAAGACTTTAGTATAATATTATTGCTATTATTATTTTAATAATTTTTAATATCTGAGATATATAAATATTTCAGTGAATTCTCAAATGGTTATTCAATATTTCGAAAGATATATAAGGGGGATAAAATTTATCACAGATTGTCTCAAACGAGTACCGTTACCTAAGTAAAATGTCAAACAGGTATCGATACTTCCGTAAGGTATTAAACAGGTGTCGATACTTTACCAACATCTTTGATACTATTCGGATTGCTATCGATACGTATCGATTTGGTATCGATTCGATTACAAATGTGTCCAACATTTCAGGCCATATATGTACACTGCTGAACAAAGTGATACTTAATTATCACTTTGAAATTAAAAAAAAAACATAAAAATGAAATCAAATTGCGCAATTCGTTTAAGTTTTAGTAATGTGTGGACAGTCCTTCACGTTAGTAGGTATGCTAGTAATCGCCTTGGGAGGGGAAAGTCCTCGCCCCCACCCGCGGCTGTGTCAGCAGATTTGCTTGCGCAGATCGGCTCCCTGATCAATGCCAAATTGACATCGTTCAGGAGAGAGCTGGTTCCGCGGTGCAGACCTCCCCTCTGTCGATGGACAGGAAAAGGGGGGAAAGGGCAGCAGTACGGGAAGGCTGTGGCCGCTAAGGCGGCCCAGGCACAGCTCACTCAACCGCGGGCCGCCCCTGCCGTTGCGCCACCCTCCACCACATCTCAAACTGAGGTGTGGTCTCAAGTAGTTGGCCGGAAGGCTAAAACGGCGGCTGCCGCCGTTAAACCTGCGGCAGCTGCCAAAGCTGCACCGTCCGGGAGGGCGGCCAAGCGGGTGGCACCGGCGGCCCCCAATAGGGCTCCCCTGCCGCCGCATCTGCCCCGCACGGCTGCCATCACAATAACAGTGCGGCCGGCGGGGCGATGACGTATGCTGAGGCGGTGACCACTGCCAGGTCCACAGTGGACCTGGCAGAAATTGACATCGCCTCATTGAAGCTCAGGAGGGCGGTGTCGTAATATTGGTGGTCCCCGGCGCGACTGCTGTTTTGGGTGCGGCAGTCAGGACCACAAAGTGGCTGGCTGCACTGCAAAGCCAAATTTCCCGCTTTGTGCGGGCGTAGGCAAGTTGGCCGGCCACCGCCTCCATGGCCGGGCGTACCCCGCCACCGCGAGACGCAGGAGGCGTAGCAGGGGAGGAAGGCCACGGTGGTCAACGCGGCGGCCAACGTGGCAAACAAAAAGAATTCGGCACCTAAGGATGCCACCGTCGCGCCCGCGGGGGCGGGTGGGGCTAATAAAACCACAGACGCCACCGCTCCCGCGGCCGCGATGGATATCGAGACAAATGAGTAATAGGGCCTAGTGGCCCTATTATTCAGGCCAACCTGAACCGCTCGGCCAGGGCACAAGACCTTTTTGTGCAATTCCTGGCCGTGCGGGGTGCCGGGTTGGCCGTAGCGGCGGAGCCGTACAGATTCCCCGACCATCCACATTGGATAGGGGACTCGAGCGGCTCCGCCGCTATAATATGGGCAGGCCGGCCGGGGTCCCCGGCGTGCTCGGTTATCGAGCGCGGCCAGGGATAACTGGCCGTTGACTGGGGCGACACCGCGATTGTGGCTATCTACGCACCTCCGAGATGGTCCCTCGAGGAATTCGAACAGTATCTGGACGGGGTGGGGAGATGCGTCCCCCGGTGCCAACCTCGTCCGGTGCTGGTCCTGGGGGACATCAACGCCAAGTCTTCAGCTTGGGGTTCCCCCAGGATAGACCCGCGGGGCCGGGAAGTGCTTGATTGGGCGGCGGGACTCGAGCTCCGTCTTTTAAACACGGGCTCGATCCATCCCCCCGGCCGCGCGCCGTATTACGGGGTGGAGGGTGGCAAAGCAGGTCGAGACACTGTCTGACCATAGATACATTGTTCTCGGCCTCTCCGCAGCCCCATCGACACCCCGACGTCGTCCCGCTGATGAGGGATCGCCTCCACCGCGATGGGCGCTGAAGCGCCTCGACCAGGACGCTCTGATGGCGGCAGTCAATGTCGTGGCCTGGCCAGCCACACCGGCCGAGCCAGTCGACGGGACAGGCGAAGCCCATTGATTCCGGGGTACAATGACGTCGGTTTGCGACGACGCCATGCCCCGGGCGAAGCTCTTCCCGAGGAAGGCGGTGTACTTGTGGTCGCGCGCGATAGCGGATTTACGCAAAGAGTGCGTCCGCGCGCGACGCCAGTAAGCCCGCATCCGTCGACGACGACGTTCCGACGCGGAGCTGGCTATCCAGCTGTATGGGCGATGCAGGGAGAAGGTGATCGCCCTGCAGCTGGCCATCAGGCGGGCAAAAGACCAGGCCTGGCGCGACCTTGGCGATGGGACGGTTACGTCCTCGGGCGCCCCCTGTGACGGAGAGACTGGATCCGGGGATGCTAGGGCGGGTCGTGGACGTCTTATTTCCCGTCAGCGGGGAGGCGTCCCGGCCGGACCCTGAGCCAGGGGAAGTACAGTGGTCCCCGGATCTGGAGGTCGCGCCGGTGGAAATGGTCAGGGTAGTTAAATGGCTCCGGGGCAAAAATAGGGCCCCGGGGCCGGTCGGTATCCCTGGCCGGGTCTGGTTGCTCGCCTTGTGCGTCCTGGGCGAGAGGATAAAAAGCCTCTACTCCGGGCTCCTGAGGTCAGGGACGTTCTCGGACCTCTGGAGAGAAAGTCGGATGGTCCTCTTAAGGAAGGAAGGGAGGCCTGCGGATTCTCCCTCCGCGTACCGGCCCATTTGTCTCCTGGACGAGGCGGGCAAGATCTTTGAGAAGATTATTGTTGCCCGCCTCGCCAGGCACCTGTCCCGCAATGGCCCCGATCTGGCGGACAGCCAGTTCGGCTTCCGGGAGGGGCGGTCGACGGTCGACGCAATCGACCGTCTAAAGTCCCTGTCGGACAATGCCGTGGCACGGGACGAGGTGTGCTTGGCAGTGTCCATTGAAATCGTCAATGCGTCCAACACACTGCCCTGGTCCGCCATTAGGGAGGCTCTGGTTGAGGACCTGGTGCCTCCCTATCTGAGGCGGGTGATCGGGGCCTACCTGCGGGACAGATGGGTAGAATACCCGGGCCGGTACGGGATGATTCGGAGGGATGATTCGCACCACAGCGAGCTTGCCGGTATAGTTACTTACAGTCGATAATACCGATCGACACAAATTACATAGTTTTATACTTCCATTCCAAATATTTTGACCATTACTAGACCAGGGGAAGGTGGCGTGCGGGGCAGTCGTGAGCGGCGCAGCAGTTCCAGCAAGAACGCTCGTCGAATATTGTAAATATCTCAACAATAATAAAGAAATGGTCATTTCTACAACCGAAGCCCAACAGCTTAGACTTTTCTGAATCGAGATGTCCAACTCCCGAACTGTTCACTGGAATATTGGCACGTCCATCTTGGTTGATACGAACAGTTGTCACGAAGATATTCTGCCGCGCGCTAGGTTTCATGACCAGGGGAAGGTGGCGTGCGGGGCAGTCGTGAGCGGCGCGGCAGTTCCAGCAAGAACGCTCGTCGAATATTGTAAATATCTCAACAATAATAAAGAAATGGTCATTTCTACAACCGAAGCCCATCAGCTTAGACTTTTCTGAATCGAGATGTCCAACTCCCGAACTGTTCACTGGAATATTGGCACGTCCATCTTGGTTGATACGAACAGTTGTCACGAAGTTAGGGTGGATTGGTGTTTATTTCATCTTGTTTATTAATTTATTATCAAAATAAAAATGGATTAAATTCTGTGTTAGTGCTCGTGGTGCTCCTTGTGAGTGTCGAGCTTTGTAGAAGTTTGCACGTGGTGTGCCGTCCAAGTAATATGGTTTTTCTGTATCTTGTGAGTCCCTTATGGTCTCGTGTGTGGTGAGTCCCTTGTGGCCTCGTGTGTAGTGAACCGTTGGTGCTGACGAGGTTCTTCTCCTGACTGGGTTGTCTTGTCTCTACTCTTGTCTGTCCCTCTTGTCTGTCCCGTTAGTCTGTTCGTCTTGTCTGTTCCGCTAGTCTGTCTTGTCTTGTCTGTCCCGCTTGTCTGTTCCGCTAGTCTGTTTTGTCTGTTTTCTAGAGGACCGGAGTCATGCCTAATATCACCTCGGTCCTCCATACTTCTCTTAACCTAGGGTGGGCGGCAAGGAATTACGGTCCAATCACTGCAATCCCAAATCCAGTGAGACTGCCCCAAAACGGTGGGCCGGGAGTTAGGAGGGAGAGTGGCAAAATAACTCCTGCTAGACATCCCGCGTTGATGGGCCTACGTGCCCGAACAATGCCAGACCCAACCGTAATTGACTGGACCGTAATCAAGGACCAGGAGACGTTATGACGGTGCCGCACGTGCCCGGGAACGGCCCGGGACAGACCCATACCGTCCGGGTACCCAAGCACATGGCCCCTGCCATAAATCCTGGCCACTTGGCCGTAACATTCTGGGACTCTAACAATTTTAAGTAATCGGGTTGGTGATGTAGGAATTTTAATATTGATTGGTATTATTTCTATTTATGGTTCTTGACATTTATTATTGTATAGGTTAAGATTTTTATGTATATAGTTCGTTTATTTAAAAAAGTGAGGGTGATGGAGCAATTCGGAAGTAAAATAAATAACAGGAATGATAAAAATTATGTTTTATTCATAAGAATGAATTAAAATTAATCCTTTGCGCTCGAGCGACGCCGATACGGCGCCCGGCCGATTTGAAGTGTCACCACGGGCAGCGCAGCTGCGGCACCCGGCTGATTTGAAGTCTCAAATTGCGGGACGCTCTTGCGGCAAGTGTCAACTCGAGCGATGCTGCTACGCCGCTATGGTTGTTTGTAACTCGATCTGCTTATTTACGATGATCGATAAGATATTTTTCTCGGAAATACTTTCGTGGACTAGGCTTGGCTGGCATTGTAGCCAAATCTTAGCTCAGTTTAGTTAGTCTCAGCGTTGCATTCGCTTGAAACAGTCTTGCCAGTATAAATAGTAGCTAAAAAGTGTTTGAGCCCTAAAAATATGGAGGAAGAACAAATCAGCTCAAGTTCGGACGAATTCGATTTTGCCGCTTTGGATGAAGAAATTACGCCGATTTCCGACGGATTACGCCGTGAAACGAACGAATCCAGTGAAGATAGTGATACAGTAAGAGGTGTGAGAGGGTGAAAAATTAGAATTATAGAGAGCGACAGTGAAGTTGAAAGTGATGCTGAAAGAGAAATTGAAAATGAAGCTGCGGAAGGTGCAAGCAGTTCAGCATGGGTACTTTGCGAAGACTACGACGAAGTGCCGTCAAACATTCAATTTATACCTGGCGAAAATCCCACAGCATCACGAATACTTTCGAAAATAAAAGAACCACAGGATTTTTTTAAACTGTTTTTCACACATGATCTCGTGAAAAAAATTATTTCTGAAACAAATGTCTACGCAAAAACAAAATTGGAAGGGAAGACACTGTCTGCGAATTCCGTATGGCGAAGCTGGCGTTATGTCACCAACGAGGAATTCTGGGCATTTATTGCTGTCATAATAAATATGGGGACAATGCCGTTAGCCAATTTACAGGACTATTGGTCGCGGAATAACGTCAGCTATATTCCGTTCTATTCGGAGACATTTACAAGGGACCGATTCAGTCAAATATTCTGGATGCTCCATCTTCAAACTATTGCAACGCGCAACACCAATCCGCGAACGCGCCTACAACGCATAAGTTGCTTCTTGGATTATATCAACGGGAAGTATTTGGATTATTTTACACCGGGCGAACAAATATGTGTGGACGAGTCAACTATAAAATTCAAGGGTCGAATTTCGTTCATCACGTACAATCCGAAGAAACCGACAAAATGGGGTATCAGAGTTTATACTCTAGCTGACTCAAAGACTGGCTACATTTGCTGTATTTTGCCATATTATGGATCGCTAACAACAGAGCTCTTGGTCAGACCCGATTTACCAGTGTCAACAAGAATTCCGTTACATTTGTATCAAATGTTGTTGGATGAAATTCCAGGTGCTCAGGGGCACCATATGTTCACGGACCGCTATTACACCAGTTATTTCTTAGCTCATGAACTAGCCAAACTGAAGTGTAACATTACTGGAACAATCTTAGCAAACAGAAAAGAATTGCCCAAAGAAATAAAAAAGCCGAAGTTTTTGACAAAATCCACGGTCGCGTATCGACGGGGCAACACCTTAGTCTTAGGGTGGAAAGATAAGAGGGTTGCCACTTGTTTGGCTACGAGGGGTGACACTGGAATGACGACGGTCAAAAGAATTACACGAGGTGGTGTGTTGATCGGGCGGACCAATATGCATCAACCTATTGTTTCCTGCGAAAATCGCTTAAATGGTGGCGTAAACTATTTTTTGGGGGCATGGAAATTTGCCTGATCAATTCATACATTTTATATAAATTAGAGACGACAAAAAGGGGGGAAAAGCCACTGAGCCATTTGCGATTTCTGAAAACGATTGTCAACCAATTGAGAGGATCATATCGCCAGCAACGAGAGCAAGCGTCTACGTCGCATTCCGATGAAATCCGACTAAACGGGAAGCTTCACGTAATGCTAAAAGGGCCTAAAAGGGACTGCAAGTTTTGTTCTGACCGTAACACGCCTGGAGGTAGGCGGGAAATGTCATATTACTGTCATACGTGTCCTGATAAACCTAGGATGCATCTTGGATATTGTTTTACAAGATATCACACCAAAACTAATTACAGAGTGTAATATTTATCAAAGTTTGTTGTTTTCAACATATAAATAAGTAAACTAGTGAAATATTATTTTTATACATTTATTTGTTAATAAATATTTTTAAACCACTTCTAAAATATTTGCATAATTTGTCCGAAATCGTCTCGAGTTGCTGGTTTGCTGACAGTGCAGTGAAAGATCAGCTGTACGTTGTACAAGGTCAGTGCCCTTCGACATCGTGAATTTCAGCCAGCAAATGCATCCTCAACTAAATGGGTGAGTTTCTTACTGATAATATTTTTCATATCTCTCTAATAAACAAATGCTTTACGTCCCTTAACGCGATTATTTATTATTAAATCAGCTTTGCAAATCATTCGTTGAATTCTGTTCGTACACGGAATTATTCAAATTAAAAAGATAATTAATAGATAATTAAAAACACTAACTTTATTTTAATTAACCCTGATACAAAAAGTACAAAAATCACTTTTACTTATATTAATATTACTTTATTCTTCTACAACACACGCACACACATTTTAAAATCATTACATTTAATAAAAATTAACGATATATTTGGCGCTCCCTCCTCTCCCTCCTCTTCCCCCTCTTCCTCCCCTTCCTCCTCTTCCTCCTCTTCCTCCTCTTCCTCCTCGTCCTCCTCTTCCTCTTCTTTTTTCCCCTTTTTTGCCCCTCTTCTGGGGGCCATAAACAGTTTTTTTTTAAAGTTTTTCAGCTCTCTCTGCAAAGTATAAGTATATATTATTATTATTATTTGTTATTATACATATATTACTATATTAAATTATATATAAAAGTATTTTTCATTTACTTACATTAGCAGCAACTAGGTTCGCCAGGTTAGGCCTAGCTGTCCCCCGAGCCAGCTGGCCTAATATATTTCGCCACTGCGACTGTAACATAACAGCAGAAATAGAAGTATATATATTATAATTATACATTCTGTTTTTTACACATATATTGCATATCCTTACAGCTCTCCCAGACTCGTACGCGGCAGCGATTTCTCGCTGCCGCACCAGAATTGAGTCGAGCGATTCTGCGGCGTTCTCCGCTGCCGCGGTTGCTGTTGTAGCGGAGCTCGTCTCCGCTGCTGCGTTACACGTAGTTGTTGCGGAGGTTGCCTCCGCTGCGGCGTTAGTTGTAGCTGCGGAGGCTGCCTCCGCTGCTGCGTTAATTGTAGCTGCGGAGGCTGCCTCCGCTGCTGTGACCGTGTTGTTCAGTATAATATTTTCCATTTTATTTGTAATGTTATCCATGGTTCTAAAAAAAAAATAATATTATTAACACATTGCGGACGGCTCACGAGATATCTCGTGGCAACAAGCAACCAGCCGCAAATATTTCTGTTACGTAACCATGGTAACGAAGCCTCTCGCATTCCTAAGTAATTGTAGCGAAGCAAATGAATCATTCCAAGAATGTAAAAAATCTTATATAGTAAACAGATATATAAACTATGTATATATAGTATTATTTAAGAATACTAAATGCAAATTAGAAATGTGTGTTAAAACAAATTGCTACAATTACTAGAACAAATTTCTACAAACGTTTACGCACATTTCTAATTTGCATTTAGTATTCTTAAATAATATTATATATACATAGTTTATATATCTGTTTATTATATAAGATTTTTTACATTCTTGGAATGATTCATTTGTTACGCTACAATTACTTAGGAATGCGAGAGGCTTCGTTACCATGGTTATGTAACAGAAATTGTATGTACTTACGTGCAATCCTACGTCTTCAAGACTTGAACGTTGAATGAAACTGCGACCCTTCGAAATAATATCATTGGTTGTCTGCCAATTGTTCAAATAATATCATTGGTTGTCTGCCAAGGGTTCAAATAATATCATTGGTTGTCTGCCAATTGTTCAAATAATATCATTGGTTGTCTGCCAAGGGTTCAAATAATATCATTGGTTGTCTGCCAATTGTTCAAATAATATCATTGCTTGTCTGCCAATTGTTCAAATAATATCATTGGTTGTGTGCCAATGGCAATGTCCAATGGTAGCATCGCAAGCATAACCTGCGTTTTTTCGTCGCGTTCAGTCGTAATATGTTCTCCAAGTGATACGGTCTAGGAGTGCAAAGCGCGCGATTTCTATTTCTTATAATTTTAGATTTTTTCTATTTCATTCTATTTAATTCTATTTCATTCTATTTCATTCTATTTCATTCTATTTCATTCTATTTTATTCTATTTAATTCTATTCATTTTGATTCTACTTTTATATTCTACTCTATTCGGCATTATTCTACTGCATTTCATTGTAAACAATAGAAACAGATAAATTTAACAATTTCAAAAGTGGAGCGAAACGATGCCAAAGGTTGTGAATTCAATGAATTGGGAGGATGTGGTTTCTTCCCAATTGTTCAGATATATGAAGGGGGGTGCATCGAAACACCTGACCTTGACCAGACCAAGATACAGCAAAAGAAAAATTATGAAGGAGAGGTAAGTGAATATTTTGTTTCGTTACTATGATTTCGGTAATATGTTTCGATATAATTTAAATGGTAAGAAGTTCTCATTTCTGCTGGAAATACATTTTTTCGCTTTCTCGCTTTTGTACTTTCATTTCTCGGATTTTTATGATATTGACATATGCTGTAGTCCATATTCAATCATTAGAATGAAGTTGTAAAACAAAATCGACGGGTCGAAGTAGTTGATTAGTGTCATTTATACGTTATTTATATTTCACGTAAATTTCTGTATCATCGAAAGCACTGACATCGAGATATCCCTTCCTTTTTCTTGGGATCTTCGTCACGTACAAATGCTTTCCCGGTTGTATGGACGTATGTTCCTATTGTTTGACGAACAGATGGGGTCGAAAGGAAATTTTAGGACTATTGTCGTAAAGAAAGCTGATTGCCTTCGTGTGTCCCTAAAGAAAGAAATTAGAAGGCCGAGGATCTGGAACTCGTTGCTTTTACGACCGGTCCTTGAGACCCGGTCGCGTACGGCACGCAGATGGGAAGGTTACAATTTCCGCGTCCGACAATTCATTCCCTCCCACGGTGAGGGCCCACTGCAGATATTATTTCAATACGTATTCTGCATTTGTTTGCAACAAACGTTTTCTCTTCAATCTTCTGCAAAGAGCGTAGCCGACTCAAGATGGTCAGAATTGTCCTTACAGGTTTTTCAATGAGTACTATACCGTTCGATCTAAATAAATTGATATTATTAATTAAACAATGTGAGCCAGTCACTGTGCCGTTGCAACCATTTCGAATCATAACCTGGAGTAAGCCGTTCAATCTTTCCATTTTAATTGAACACTTGCAAATGATAACGATGACAATACAAGTAGCAACGATTTGTTGCATAGCAATACGGCCCACCGGTCAGTTAGTGTCTAGTTTAGAGCATCTATGAGGCCGAAGCCTGCTCTGACCGGGCGAAGTGGTGCTCACTTATGCCGGTCGATGGTAAGTCAGCGGTGAACAGCTGCGAAGGAACCGGGACTTGGATCCATCGCGCCCTCGCTGTTAAGTTCATTGGACCGGGGAGTCAGAAGACCCGGTCTTGACTCATCTGTCGGCTGCAAGGAGTTGTATGTTTGTTTTAAGTATTTCGCCGGCTATAAAGCCGGCGATAATAATATGAAAGTAGTGATGGTCGTTCTGCCAGGCGACCGCGGAGGCGGGTGCTCGGCACCGCACGCCAACCGCTACAACGGCATTTCTTGCCGTGTTGCCGCCCCCAAGACACCACACGACAGCAATAGTGCAGCGTGCTAGGCCAGCGGGCGGCTATTTACGTATTTGGTCCTTTAAAATTTATAGAGCTGACTGCTGAACCCAACACAGCCAGCCCGTGTCATCGAAGTAATTTTGGCACCGCTCGACAAACCAAAGAGCTGCGGATGCATTCTACCCAGACAAGCCCGAAGGCCGCGGGTAGGAAATACACCACCGACAAGCCCGAGGGCCGCGGGTGGTAGTAGCAATAATACCGTCGACCACGGTAGCGGGCGCCAAGCGCCACACGCAAGCACCGCGTCGACCCAGCGTCACAGACCTGTAGTAGGGAAGTCAATTGTAATCATGTCATGCACCACCATGTTCATATCTTTGATTGGCCCCTGCTCTTGCCTCTCTTGTCACCTGCTAGCGCGCACATGAACATAACGAGATCCATGTCCAGTTCTAACAAGTTACTTCCCTGCGCGCAGGTCCTAGCAAAAGAAACGCTCGCCGCTAACGCAGAGGGATGCCATTGCCCTATTTCGCCGCCCATACAGATGTGCGTTGCCCAGTCTCCGCCGCGAGGAGGCGGGGTTGGTCTTTGGAGACTGGCCCACCGGTCAACAAAAATTGCTGCGCAAAATTTCAACCCGGTTGCAAGCTGTGGTTATCTCTGACTATCACGAAGTCAAATAATATTAATGCGCCATTGGAGTTCAGTAATGATGTAGCACAAATCTAAGCTCAATCAAAATTTATTGTACGTATCTATTATTTAAAAAATATAATATTATATATTAGAACTTAGACTTATATGTGGGATTAATTTATAATAGAGTTGAATATAATTTTTATTTTGATTTCTCGGTTCGAGAGATATGAAATTATCTAATTGAATAATTGAATTTGATTTCTAATATACAGTTACGGGGTAATTTTCTTAGAAATAAATAATTGGGTTATAGTTAATTAGTACTATGATTGTAATAATATAATTTATTTTATTTAGGTTTATTTGATTGAATTATATTGAACTGTTAATTATATGAATTAATTTGCTTTGTTGGAGTGAGAATATATATATATATTATTTTAATTGCGGCTAAAAAATTGGCTACAAAATATTTTTCATACATACAATTTATGAATTTATCTAAAAATTTAAATAGTTTTCATACGAGTGAAAAGTAGAGATTAATTTTTAATATTACATGAAAGTTTGAATAAGAAATTTAAATTAAATAATGGTAAATTCAGTGCGCCAGCACCAACGGTTGAACTGCTGTTGTTCGTTATTTTAAGAATTTTTAGGGGCTGCAGTTATCTCGATGGTAAATTTTAATAATTATCTGGGTTGAATAAATTTATGCGAACCGTACAAATTGCCCGTCACTGTCATTATAAATGGAATAAGTCGTAACGTTGTAAAAGTATGGGACAATGTTTTCATTAAAATTTTAGTTTAACAATAAGTGTTTCATTTACATTGAAAAGATTCTGAATGAGGAAAATTTTATTATTTGCACAAATTATAAATATTATTGATTTCTTAATTTAATATATTTGAAAAAAGGAATTACATGATTATAAGTTATAGTATTTATTTACGAATAAATTTAATGATTTTAAAATGTGTGTGCGTGTGTTGTAGAAGAAGAAAGTAATATAAGTAAAATTGATTTTTTTCGTACTTTTTGTATCAGGGTTAATTAAAATAAAGTTAGTGTTTTTAATTATCTCGAAAGTAAAAGAGTTAATTTAATATTTCTGTTATGTATCATAATAGTTATTAATAATGAATTGATGAGTTTATGTTGGAAGAAAATCCTAACTTTGGCATTGTTAGTTGTTACATTTTTTATTGGAATCTTTTTTTTTCTTTTCTTTTTTACGGACATTATTATTTCATACTTTTAAATATATTTATTCATTTATCCTACATCAAATTGAATTGGTTAGTGTTGAAATTTTAGCCTCGGACAAAAATTCATCTATAGTTTATTTAGTACTAAGATACTACGATATCGGTTTACATTTTCGCCGGTTCCGTCAGCGGGTAACGACGGTGATGTAAACTGTGTATAGTAGATACCGCGATACATCATCACCGGTACCATTAGATATACATCGTGCCCTGACTGTTTGGGGGTCCCAGCGTCACGTATACAATGTGAAACGCGAAGATTTAAATTTTTATTACTATTAATCAGTAAAATTAAATTATTTGTATTTCATAACAATTTTATTACTTTGTTGTAATATAATTTAACTTGACTGGATAAATTTAATGTAATACTAATTTAAAATTGGACTTTTAAAATTAGAATATTTAAATTTTCAGTAGTTTTAATCAATAAAATTAAATATTTTGTATTATGATAGTTAGACCGCATTTCCAGTATTTTCACATGGCCCGCGGGTGGTCTGGTCTGCCGATAGGATCCACGGTGGACAGTCGCATGAATTGGGGAAAACCGTAATTCGTTTTTTATGGCCATAAATCCGGTCGACGGGCTAACGATGCATACTGTCAATGTCGTACTAAGAGAAAGAAACAGTTGTGCGTTTGTCGTAAATTATGTTGAGTGCGAGCGGCGATTGTGTCGCGCCTTCGACTGACGATATACACACGAGCAGGCACTCGAGGCCCCAATAGTGTTTGGTTTCCTGGATCGCAGACAAAATATATATATATTGCCGGGTAAGTGGCCGAGGACTGTCGCGTGGTTTTCCACAGATCAGTTTGTTTTTCCTTTAGAGAATCGCGGGCCTCGGCGCAGACCAGATTACTGCAGCCCCCAAAGAGTCAGGGTACGATGTATATCTAATGGTACCGGTGATGATGTATCGCGGTATCTACTATATACAGTTTACATCACCGTCGTTGCCCGCTGACGGAACCGGCGAAATGTAAACCGATATTTTCGAATCTCAGTCCTAAGTAAACTATAGATGAATTTTTATCCGAGGCTAAAATTTCAACAATAATTATTATGATACATAACAGAAATATTAAATTAACTCTTTTACTTTCGAGATAATTAAAAACACTAAATTTATTGTAATTAACCCTGATACAAAAAGTACGAAAAAATCACTTTTACTTATACTAATATTACTTTCTTCTTCTACAACACACGCACAAACATTTTAAAATCATTAAATTTATTCGTAAATAAATACTATAACTTATAATCATGTAATTCCTTTTTTCAAATATATTAAATTAAGAAATCAATAATATTTATAATTTGTGCAAATAATAAAATTTTCCTCATTCAGAATCCTTTCAATGTAAATGAAACACTTATTGTTAAACTAAAATTTTAATGAAAACATTGTCCCATACTTTTACAACGTTACGACTTATTCCACTTATAATGAAAGTGACGAGCAATTTGTACGGTTCGCATAAATTTATTCAACCTAGATAATTATTAAAATTTACCATCGAGATAACTGCAGCCCCTACAAATTCGTAAAATTAACGAACAACAGCAGTTCAACCGTTGGTGCTGGCCCACTGAATTTACCATTATTTAATTTAAATTTCTTATCCAAACTTTCATGCAATATTAAAAATTAATCTCTACTTTTCACTCGCATGAAAACTATTTAAATTTTTAGATGAATTCATAAATGGTATGTATGAAAAATATTTTGCAGCCAATTTTTTAGCCGCAATTAAAATAATTTATATATTCTCACTCCAACAAAGCAAATTAAATCATAATTAACAGTTCAATATAATTCAATTGCTATGCAACAAATCGTTGCTACTTGTATTGTCATCGTTATCATTTGCAAGTGTTTAATTAAAATGGAAAGATTGAACGGCTTACTGCAGGTTATGATTCGAAATGGTTGGAACGGCACAGTGACTCTGGCTCACATTATTTAATTAATAATATCAATTTATTTAGATCGAACGGTATAGTACTCATTTGAAAAACCTTTATTTTTGATTAAACACGTTTGTATATTTTGCATTTATAGAAGTCAACAAGCTGCAGCCGCAAGGAAGATGCGCACCGAGAAGATCGAAGCAGCGGAAGTCAGTCAAGAAATGCCCCATTTCATCATTGAGGCAGAAACGCAAGAGCAATCACGTGCACAGTCAAGCATCGAGGAAGGATTAACCATTACGGACTTCCGGTTCGTGGTAGAGCAGGTACTACTGATAGGGTACCACTCGGCAACGTTCGAATGCACCACGCAACATTTGCAAGTGATCGGGATGAAGCGCTCGGGATTCAGAGCAACGATAACTCTGAAATGCAAGATGTGCTAATATGAAGCGGAAGTGCACGGTCAAACGGCAGACAACAAAACAATGGACTTGCATTATACTGCGACCCTCGCTACAATCACTTCTGGAGGTGGTTACTCACAGATGAAAGAAATGTTTGCAACAATGAACATTCCATACATATCAAGGATGGAATATCGAAGACGTCATGACGACATTGTTGAAGAATTGTCAAGTCTTGCTGAAGCAGAAATGCTAGCAGCGGTAGAAGAGGAGAAACAATTAGCCGTCCGCAGAGGCGACGTTTCAGTTTCCGGTATCCCTTTCATCCCCGTCGTGGCTGACGGCAGCTGGATGAAGAGATCGTACCATACTGGAAGGTATGACTCCTTGTCCGGTATTGGTGCAATAGCGGGATACCACACAAAAAAAGTGTTATTTGCAAGTGTGAAAAATAAAGTGTGTTTGATTTGCCACAACGCTTCGAAGAGGAAGGAAAGCCCCAGAGAACATAGATGCTTCAAGAACTGGGGACGAAATCAGACGTCCACGAGAATGGAGAGTGCTGCAATTGCTGAGGGTTTCCAGACCAGCATAGAAAAAAGAGGTCTGATATATAATATCTTGATTGCCGATGGCGACAGCAGCGCGTATAAAAGGATTTTGGATTGTAATCCATACAAGGCAGAGATGGTTCGTGTTAAAAAGATTGAGTGCACGAACCATTTATTGCGCAATTTTTGCAACAAAATGAAAGATGTTGTAAAGAAGACTCCACCTGGCATTTATCGAAAAGCCGTGGAAAATAACATTCGTAGACTGCGCACGGGTGTTGTGAAGGCTGCAGTTTACAGATCGAAGGAAAATCTTCCGACCCACCAAAAAATAAAAAATTTGCAAACGGATATACTAAATATTCATAGCCACGTTTTCGGAGAGCACAAGGAGTGTCGAAGACTAGGATATTTCTGCGACCGCCCAGCAAACACGGGAGAAGACAACTTGGTACCGCATCTCAAGAAAATCGGCATATATAACCGGATGCATGAGATCTTCCGTCCATTGATGCCTCATGCTGAAAGTTTATTATATAATACTACAAACAATTCAGTTGAGAACCTCAATGCCATCATTGCAAAATATACCGGTGGGAAAAGGATAAATTGGGGCCAGAGAGGGTCATATTCTGCGAGATGTGCAGCTGCTGTTGTACAGCACAACACGCAAAAACTAATATCAAAGGTAATAGAGGGCAAGGGTGCGAAGCCGCCGAAATTGATAGAAGAATTAGAAGAAGGAAGGAAAGGCAGTAATGAAAAAGGAAAGGAAAAGGCGAGTAAGTCTCCGAAGAAGGTGAGAAACCCGTTTTGTTCAACAACGGACCCGGATTATGGAGTTAGCGCAGAGAAACCGGATATGGAGCAACATCTATTTAACTTTGAAAAAGAAAGGCACATGGAGATGCTGCAGGATTGGCAGACGAATCGAAAGAAAATAGAGAGGGATACGGTAGAACAAAATAAAAGCCACGAGTGGCATACATACCGATCCAAATTACTTACAGCGTCGAACTTTGGCATAGTGTGTCGGCGAAGGAAAACAACCAACTGTGGAAATTTGGTAAAGTCACTGCTGTATCCAAACATATTGAATCTGCCTGCCATTGAATATGGTCGGCAGTGTGAGAATATTGCCCGCGAACAACTTGCGAAGGAGGAAGATGTGGAAATCCGCAAATGCGGTCTCTTCATTGATGCAGAGATACCATTTCTGGGGGCAACTCCGGACGGCATAATTCACGACGATGGTATCGTGGAAATTAAATGCCCGAAGACGGCAGAAAAGTTCTCGCCAGAAGAAGCGATAAAAAATATTCAACCCGTACGAAGAATATTTGAAGATGATGCAGGTACTGCATTACGCAGAACCCATCACTATTTTTACCAAGTGCAGGGACAACTGCACATAACAGGTCGACAATATTGTCTGTTTTGTTTGTGGACACCAAAGGGTATGAAAACCATAAAAGTAAGCAAAGACGACACATTTTGGCAGAATGAAATGAAATCGAAATTGTCGCGATTCTACGTCCATTGTATGTTGCCCGAAATATTGGACAGCAGCTACATTAGGAACATGAGTATCCGAGAGGCCACAGAAACGGAGTACAAAAAACCAATTGTGATTAGCACGAAACTAATTAAAAAACCTCAAGCGAACCCACGCAATGTAGGGTCGCACACTTAGTGTACGCCTTCGCTGATTATTTCAGCGAAGCAAATTTTAAAAAGATCTTAGCTCGCGAGTCATTAGATTCGCTCGAGCGTACCCACGCAATGTCGGGTCGCACACTTAGTGTGCGCCTTCGCTGATTCTTTCAGCGAAGGAAATTTTAAAAAGATCTTAGCTCGCGAGTCATTAGATTCGCTCGAGCGTACCCACGCAATGTCGGGTCGCAAACTTAGTGTGCGCCTTCGCTGATTATTTCAGCGAAGGAAAATTTAAAAAGATCTTAGCTCGCGAGTCATTAGATTCGCTCGAGCGTACCCACGCAATGTCGGGTCGCACACTTAGTGTGCGCCTTCGCTGATTCTTTCAGCGAAGGAAAATTTAAAAAGATCTTAGCTCGCGAGTCATTAGATTCGCTCGAGCGTACCCACGCAATGTCGAGTTGCACACTTCGTGTGCGAATTTTTCCTTGCATGTTGCAGATGATGTTCATGCGGATCGGCAGTGAGGTGTGCTTGCGATGCTACCATTGACAGCGCCAATGCGGTTGAGGGAACGACCGACAATGTTCTGGCCAGAAGGAAAGAAATCGCTCTGGCATTCAACGCCGGGAAAACTGTAGGTATATGCAATATATATGTACGATGAAATGTATATTCATAATGTATGTACTTCTAATTCTACTTCCGTGTTACAGTCGCAGTGGAAGACCATTCTCGGCAAATTAGCTCGGGAGGCGGAAACCATCTCCCTTTTGTCCGGAAGGTAAGAAATCGCTCTGGCATTCAACGCCAGGAAAACTGTGGGTATATGCAATATATATGTACGATGAAATGCATATTCATAATATATATACTTCTAATTCTGCTGTTATGTTACAGTCGCAGTGGCGAAATATATTAGGCCAGCTGGCTCGGGGGACAGCTAGGCCTAACCTGGCGAACCTAGTGGCTCCTAATGTAAGTAAATGAAAAATACTTTTATATATAATTTAATATAGTAATATATGTATAATAACAAATAATAATAATAATATATACTTATACGTTGCAGAGAGAGCTGAAAAAACTTTTTAAAAGAACTGTTTATGGCCCCCAGAAGAGGGGCAATGAAAAAAGAAGAGGAAGAGGAGGAAGAGGAGGGAGAGGAGGGAGCGCCAAATATATCGTTAATTTTTATTAAATGAAAGTTTGAATAAAAAATTTAAATTAAATAATGGTAAATTTAGTGCCAGCACCAACGGTTAAACTACTGTTATTCGTTAATTTTAAGAATTATTAAATTTTTAAAGACTGATTTGGTATTAAGTAATTTTTGGGGGCTGTTGCCCGTCACTTTCGTTATAAATGGAATAAGTCTGTTTTCATTAAAATTTTAGTTTAACAATAAGTGTTTCATTTACATTGAAAGGATTCTGAATAAGGAAAATTTTATTATTTGTACGAATTATAAATATTATTGATTTCTCTCTTAATTTAATATAATTGAAACCTGATTACCTGATTATAAATTATAGTATTTATTTGCGTGTGTTGTAGAAGAAGAAAGTAATATTAATATAAGTAAAAGTGATTTTTATACTTTTTGTATCAGGGTTAATTAAAATAAAGTTAGTGTTTTTAATTATCTTTTAATTATCTTTTTAACTTGAATAATTCCGTGTACGAACAGAATTCAACGAATGATTCGCAAAGCTGATTTAATAATAAATAATCGCGTTAAGGTACGTAAAGGATTTGTTTTTTAGAAAAATATGAAAAATATTATCGATAAGAAACTCACCCATTTAGTTGAGGATGCATTTGCTGACTCGTACGAACTGACCTTGTACAACGAACAGCTGATCCCAGGTCAATGACCGCAACATTCGAGGGATACTGTCGGCGGAACCTCTGGTATGGTTATTTGCGAAGTTCACTTACACTGCACTGTCACCAAACACTGATCAGTTATTTAATCACTGATAATCCGAATCACTTGTGGATATTTAAGAAAGATCACTGAGACTCGTTCGCGGATAATCGTTTATTCGACGCGTTCGTTCGGAAGTCGACGTTTCACTGCCGAAAAATTCGGGCCCTGACTGTGGGTCCTTGTTGTTCGTCGTTCGGCCGTCCGAGGAAATGACACTCGATACCACTTTCTTTGCACGGCCATTAATTACGTTCTAAGAGCGCAGGGTGACAGCGGGTCGAACACAGTTTACGTCTCGGCATATCTTGTTTATTTCATTTGGCGGTACCCTGCGCTTCGAAGAAAATGGTATCGGGGGTTATTTCCTCGGACGGCCGAAAGACGAACGACAAGGGCCCACGGTCGAGGCCACGATTTTTTGGCAGTGAAACGTCGACTGCAGAACGAACACGTCGAATAAACGATTATCCGCGAACGTGTCGTATAAACGATTATCTGCAAACGCGTCTCAGTCATCTTTCGTAATATCCACAAATGTTTCGGATTATCAGTGATTAATTAAGTGATCAGTGTTTGGTGACAGTGCAGTGAAAGATCAGCTGTACGTTGTACAAGGTCAGTGCCCTTCGACATCGTGAATTTCAGCCAGCAAATGCATCCTCAACTAAATGGGTGAGTTTCTTACTGATAATATTTTTCATATCTCTCTAATAAACAAATCCTTTACGTCCCTTATTTATTATTAAATCAGCTTTGCAAATCATTCGTTAATCTTCACTGTACACTTTGCATAAAAATTCATGTGGTACACACGTGGTGTCATGCACACCAGAAAATTAAAACGGCTGTCACGGTTAAACTACATATTATTTCGGGTCCGAAAAATTAGTAAATATTCTTCAGACGTTCTAAAGTAAAGGAGAACAGCGTTTTTCTTAAAAATATCACTGTTATGTAGTAAAAAAAATCCGGAAAGTTCTCGTCTTGTGACTTGTTCAATACTTCGAACGCGGCTCGAGTCCGTCCCGACCTTCTGTCAAAGCCTCGTGCTGCGGACTCTCTCGCGGACCCTCTCCCTCGCACCGTCACCTCTCATTGGCCAGTGTTTTTCGTTAATAACTCATAAACAAAGCCCCAGATTGCATTTTCGCAAAGGAAAAAGTTACTTCAAATGACTTCAGCTACCCCTCATTTTCGGCTGTTAAAATAATTGTGGGACACCCTGTATATATTTTTTCAATACATGTTAGTTTTACAATAAAATTTTCATAATTATATAATTTTTCTGACAATGTTCGTCAACGGGTTGTACTCGACGATGCAGTCGTGTATCATCAGGCAGTATGCGGCTATCGAAGGCAGGACATCCTTTTGACATTCGAATTCGATTCGCACGTCGATGGTTGAATTTTTGAGCGCTTCGTTTTGTCGCGAGCTATCGATGACGACGAACGGTTTCCATAATAGGACTCTTGAAGTTTGGCGTATATGTCGTAGAGCAACGCGTATTTATCTTTTTCGAAATCTATATTTAAATCGTCGTAAGGATACATTTCCGAGTTCAAGAATATTGGATAAGAAGCACGAATCGAATTGGGTAGCGTTTTTCTTTAAATCATTTTTCCTTTCGGTTTCTAACGCGAATATCACGTATCGCTGTTTTTCCATTTGCGGAGCTGTTTTTATCGCCCACGTGTGCTTCGTGGTTGTTTGCAGCATCGAATATTTATACAGTTCCCACGAACAGAAACTCATGCTGAACGATCTTTCGCTCTCAAGAATACGCAGCATCGACAACTTTTGTATTTCGTCCAAAGCGAAGCGCGGCATTCTCCATTGAACTTTAGGCAATTCCAGGACAGGTTCCGCATTGTCGGGCCAGCTTTGTAGCGCGTTAGCGTCGTTGCGCACGCGAATCAAAATCAATTCGTGCCGAGCATTTATTACAACGCGTTTGTAATCTTTGCAGAAGCCTAGCAATGTCTTCATAGGCACGCAAAAGTTGAAATTTAGCAAATCCGTAAGCGTTGCGATGAAAGTTTCCCTCCGTTGATCGTCGTTTCTGTACATCCAGCATGCGTTGGACAGCGCGTTGCTCTTCGTAATGTTCAGACTGACGTAATTGTTCAAGGTCGTCGTTGTATCGGGATTTCTGGACCGATCGATTTCCACTCGTAACGTACCTCGTCGAACATAAACCCTACCACATTGTTGTCTAGAGCCATCATGTCGTTGGTAGATCCTCCTGGTAGGCTGAGTCTTCCCTCCACGTATAGGAAGCTTTTACACGGAAGAGTGTACCAGTCTTGATGTTGAATGGGTATTCTTATCTCATCGCTATTTTCAAACGCTGTGTTGACGCACGGATTGTAGGTGTGCAGGTCGATCTTAGTTATTCGATCATCGAAGATTGGTGCCACGGATATGTTCAAAATGTCGTCGGGCATGGTGGTGAAGCAAGTTCGATTACTTGGTAACGATGAATCCCAAAGATCGTAGATATTCCACTTTTCGCGCGGTTAGTTTTCTTGTCTTCTTAACGGTTATGTCAAGGTTATGAGACGGTTCGACGAACGTGCATCCGTACCGTGATTTCTTCGTTTCGAAAATCAATCAATTGTCCAGACTGGAAGGTAAATCACTCGTGCTGGCGTTTCCAATACGTTATACTCCGGCGACACGTTGGGCGCGAATTCGTGTATCATGTGAAACAGTTTCCCGTTATCGTACGAACCGATGGTTACGTTGCATTCTATTCGAATATTATTCGTGTTAATGATATTTACGGAAGTGTCCGATACATGCCACGCGTTCGGTGACAGAATGCGCAGGCCCAGTTCGTAATCAGTATTGTGGAAATATAATATATAGGCGGTAATTACTTGGACGATAACACGCTACTTCTTCCCAATAACGTGAACGTGTATGACATCCTTGCGACGAACTATATCAGAGTTCCTCGCAGAAATTTCACACACAATTGTCCGCACACGCTTTCGTCGTAACTTTGATAAATCTTGTGATTGTACGAGATCGCCGCGTTCGGTCCGAAATAACGAATCAATTGGATCGGTGGTCGAAGATCTCCAAAACTATCGAAGTAACTGACTTGCGAACTATGCTTTATATACGGGACCCATTGGGTTTCTGAACCATGACCGCTATACAGATTCACTATTCCTCGTTCGTTTACCCATACTTGTTTCGGCAATTCATCGCGCATGAAAATTCCACGGCCCTTCATAGCGCGATTGTGTTGTCGCGCTTCTTCCAATTGTTCCTTCGCAGCTTTCGCATCGTTTATCGTTTTGATCACCCCAGCAGCGCCATCTGTCAACGCTCCCAAAGCTCCCAAAGCAGGTAACAACAGCGGTAGAAAACCGCCTCGTTTGGCGATCAGTAGAATTCTATCGACACTGTTTCTACTACCATTTTTTCTCTTTCCTTTGACCGCTTGTCGGTCCTCCTCCTCCTTCTTCTTCTTCAGACCCATACCTAACCTCATCAGAATTGTTTTTATCAGTCCGTAACGGTATTCAGAGCTGTTTTTTACCAGACTGTAACGGTATACGGAGCTGTTTTTACCAGTCTGTAACGGTAAGCAGAGCTTTCTTTACCAGTCTGTAACGGTATATGGAGCTGTTTTTACCAGTCTGTAAACGGCATACGAAGCTGTTTTTACCAGTCTGTAACGGTATACAGAGCTCTTTTTACCAGTCCGTAACGGTATATGGAGCTGTTTTTACCAGTCTGTAAACGGCATACAGAGCTGTTTTTACCAGTCTGTAACGGTATAGAGAGCTGATTTATGAGTGTGTAACGGTATACAGAGCTGTTTTTACGGTATACAGTCTGTAAATAGTATATGTCGCTATTACGTCAAGGTTTGTTTTATTTTTCTGTTGATTACGAAAAAAAGAAAAAATGTGCGTACGTCAGCTTACATGGAGAAGCGCTCTATCATTGGAGTACGAGGAGACTGATATCTACGATGCTCGAGCTCTCGTGTAAATATTTTGTCGTTTGAGAGGGAATTTTATCACTAGAAAACAGAGCGAGGGGGGCATGCGTTTCGTACGACAGTCCTTGATTATCTGAGTTCCGACCTGCCGCATGTTCGACGACCACGATGAGATAATTCGGAAACACGTATCTTTGTTACCGAGTATTATACGGTGCGTGATAAGCGGCCCGTCAGGATGTGGTAAAACGAACGTTATGATTAGTCTGTTGGAGAGTCCGAATGGGCTGCGATTCGCAAACGTGTACGTGTATTCGAAATCGCTGCGTCAACCATAGTATCAATACTTGAGCAACTTGCTCTCGTCCGTGGGGGATGTAGGTTATTTTGCCTACTCGGACAACGCGGACGTGATTCCCCCAGCAGATGCTCGACCGAATTCAATATTTATCTTTTGACGACGTTGTTTGCGACGAACAGGATGTCATGAGAGAATATTTCGCGATGGGCAGACAATCGCACGTCGTTTGTTTCTATCTGTCGCAATCGTACGCTAGAATACTCAAACATTTGATCCGTGACAATGCGAATCTAGTGATTCTATTCAATCTAGATGTCACGAATCAGTGACACGTTCATCAGGATCATGCGAATACAAATATGTCGTTCGAAACGAGCAACGCACTTTGTTGGAGGTGTTGGGGACACAAGTATGGATTCCTTGTTATCGGCAAAGACAGTCCTGCGAATCGTGGTCGTTACTGGTGCGGATTTAACGAATTCGTCGTGCTGTGATCGGGGGCTCATTTGGACTGCAAGAGTCGTCGGATTCGCATCGTACCGCTCGATATGTGTCGGTCTAAGGAAAATCGGCGAGCCGCGATCACCAAAGAAATAGCCAAGACCAGTGACGTCATACGTAAGAAGAGTTTAGCCCCGAAGGTTTGGAAAATGGATACGGAGTCGAACATTGAGACGGATTTGCGTTCGTTCGTGGAGCCGTTGAAACAGCTGATTCAAAATACAGCTACGGAAGCGAACGATAATACGCCGATCGTATGCATTTGAAGAAGAAAAAGAAAATATATTCCTCTGTTCCTACCAACGATGACATTGACTATGTGTTGTACGACGACGAAGACGATAACGACGGCGACGACGACGATGGCAACGACGGTGGCAACAGTGACGATAACGAGGCGGGTGGCAACAAGGCGCTCGAACCGATACCTACGATACTTTCGGCGCAACAGGAGAAAGCTTTCGAATCGTCTCCTACGGCCTCGTTGGAATCATCGGTGCGAAACATTTTGAAAAGTCCTGAAACGCACCGCGCCGAATACGAACATTTGTTCAACAATTTTGGACCTTTAGCGATTTCTTTAGCGGACCACCGAAAAATTTGGACGACGTGTACGGAGTGTATTTTCACAATGACAAACTGATGCTTGTAAACACCACGTTTGATGTTTAAAGCAACGACGATATCGTTATCAATAAAATTAGGTACAAGGGAACACCAGGTCTCTACGAATTGATATTCAAAAGAATACCCGACGAGAACCTGTACACCGAGGCCGATAAGAATATTTACAAAAACATTCTCATCGCTACGCGCGCGCATCAACGAGGTAACCAGATAATGGGTGCTGCTCATCTGCAGGGCACGTGAGCGCGAAACGTGCGTTGACTCGAAAGTCCGTTATACGGATTAGTTATTTATGACCAATAAAGATTTCTCGTCCCATAGTTTGCGGGTCTTCCGCGTTTTTAGTTAGTCGTCGATGAACAGCCTAAGAGTACACTTGTTGTCTCTAAGTTCTCACGAGCAAGCCTCTAGATTAGATCTTGTGTGTTCAATAGATAATCAACAGGTTATGGGCCCCAGCACGCTTCCACTGCGCCGCTAGTGTATTTATTCGGACACATTCAAGTGCATAGTGGTGTGACGTGTGTTTAAAGAATAACGTGCGACACATCATCTTTATCATGGCCAATAAAGATTCAATTGATCTGATCAACCTGGACGGAACGAACTACCCGATGTGGAAATTCGGTATTTCATTCCCGTTGGAGGCAAAAGATCTTTCTGGCTTTGTGAATGGCACAGCAGCAGAGCCTAACCGCACAGGAGTGGACGACTGGAAGAGATGGAACAAATCTCAAGCACAGGCTGCTGTCATTCTCCTTGGATCTGCAGATAAGAGACTACATCCAAATTTGATTAACGGCGCTGATCCAAAACAGATTTGGACAAAACTCAAGGATTTGTATAGTGACTCAAGTGAAGACACTAAACAAAGTGCATGGCAAGAATACTATGCGTTCCGATTTATAGATGGAGAATCTATCGCTCTTCAAGTTCAGCGATTTGGATGCATCTGTAAGAGATTAGCGGATGCAGAAGAAGAACTCTCCGATGCCGCTGTGGAATCTAAGCTGTTGAGTTGCCTAACTTCCAAGTTTTCTGCATTTAGAATGGCATGGGAATGTACTGCAAAAGCGGAGCGAAAGAAAGAAAATCTGATTGCCATGCTCATCCACGAGGATAAACGACTCTCTGAAGCCGAAGGAGAGAACGGGTCATCTCTTGTAGTTCGAGTGCAAGCGCTCGAATCGAAGAAGTATGCGGACGAGAAAGATGCAAAAAGGAACAGTAAATTCAGCAAAAGCGAAGCAACGATGAGGATAGAAGACCTCAAGAAAAGAACAACACGTAATTGCTGCAAAGGAAAGGGTCATTGGGTGAGAGTGCCCGAAGAGAGGACAAAAGAAGCGAACTGAAGACGCAACAGAGTCGAAATTAATAGATTCCACTTACATCAGTGAAGTCACGGCGTATTCTTCGCAAACTACTAACAGTGATAGAGACATATGGATCGCGGATTCTGGAGCGAATATGCATATGTCGTATTGCAAAGACTTGTTTACCTCGCTTGTATCGTTGACCAATAATCATTTTGTGAAAATAGCAGATGACAAAGTGTTAGAAGCAGCAAGAAGAGGAACGATAGTGGTATTAGAGAAAGTGAACAATCGAAATCAAGAAAGAAGAGTTGAAAATGTTTTATATGTGCCAGAGTTGAAACGAAATCTTTTTTCAATTGATACGATAATTGATAAACAGTACTCATTCCATGCATATGCGAAGAGATCCGAAGTTCGTGATAAGCATGGAAATCTCTTCTCAATTGGTGTACGGTACGGCAAGCTATTTCGGACGTTATTTGAAGTGAAAATTCCTCCGGAACAGTGCAATAGTGCGATTTCGACTAATTCGCAAGTACAAAGACTAAAACTTGGATACGAGAGGATGGGACATATGAATGTTCGAGCCTTGTATACAACGAGCAAAGTGTACAATGAACAGAGTTTTTTAATAAACAATGTCAACGATTCTTTGAATTTAACGCCGATACCTCAGAAAAAGCGACAGAAACGAAAAATGGTACTGGGTCTCGAGGTTGGTACAGACATCGCCGAAGAACAGTCGGGAGCAACCCAAAACGAGACACCTGTTAGACAATCTAGAAGAATAGCGCAATTGAAGATCAAAGAAGAGGCTGATAAAAAGTAGAATCCAGGAAGAAACTTTAAAAGATAACAAAAAAAAGAGAAAAAAATATTCCACGGAGAATATGCTATGGAAGACGATGAAGAAGAACATCCAAAGTGATATGTGTGTGTTTTTTGGTGTTGTCGACGAAGTGCGAGTGTTTTAGCATTGTACGTTGATGACGGTTTAGTAATAAGTAAGAGTCAATGTGCAATGCGATACATGTAAATGTTCCTGAGGAACCAGGTTTATGTCTGCGAAAGAATGTATCGAATGAGAAGTATGATAGTGTGCCATATAGAGAGTTGATTGGATCTTTAATGTTTATTGCAAGAGTGTCTCGTCCCGATATAGAATATTCAGTTAATTATATGAGTCAATTTTTCGAATCTTACGGTAGAGAGCATTGGAATGCTGCTAAAATAAGAATAAGATATTTGATGGCTACGCAAAATTTCGGGATAATATATGGATGCAGTGGCAGTCAACGTGATTTAGTTGGTTATACCGATGCAGATTTTGCTGGTTGTATCGATACGAGAAAAACTAAGAGTAATAGAACATACATATTAAGTGGGAGTGTAAATGTAAAAGCATTTTCAATGCTGTTGAAAATAGGTAATTTCTAAGTTTTACGGCCTTGTCCGTTTTTTTAAGGTAAATCGGCCCTTGCTGTCCATCTGCAGGGCACGTGAGCGCGAAACGTGCGTTGACTCGAAAGTCCGTTACACGTCGGTGAGCAGCACTCGTTGTCTCTAAGCTCTCTCGAGCAAGCCTCTAGATTTGATCTTGTGTGTTCAATAAATAATCAACAGTTACAAGTACAAAAATATCATAGGACCGATGTTTTCGACGTTGCGCGGAAAGGGTATACAAATTCCAACGATGATGCGTGTAACCAACCATCCAATCGATTACGTGCATTGGGTCGATCCAAACGAGCTGGTGGATCGTTTGAGATTGCTGATGCCATCGAAAAATACCGGACACACCGGTCACGACAACGAAATAATATCCATAATCGAAGAACTTCGGTAAGCCGGATTGATTATAAATTAAATAGTCGGATACTCGTTACTGCAATAATGAATGAAATGCCTGTTGATAAATTTAACAGGTGGTTCGATAGAACGAGCATTCGTTGGAATTGCTGCGAAACCAATCAAACGATATCCGTGGACGAAAATTGGGACGATAGATTTACAAATATTGTGTTGAGACTCGACCACGTTTGCCAACAAATATATCAGATTAAACAACAACAACAACAAGAGCTGCTCGAAATATCGTCGAAAGAGCAGAAGATAATGATTGAACCGAGAAACGAGAAAAATGTTGCGGCAGCGGCAGCAGCAGCAGCAACCGAAGAAACTTAGGTAGCATAAAGTTAAACGAAGAATTCATTCATCTTTCGTTTTGAAGCGACCGCGAACCCGATAAAGCAAGAGAGAGAGGTGTCAGTGGTAATCATGAGCGACGAGAAAGTAAAGTTGGTGAACGAACTGCATGCTCCAAGGAGGCGTTTCTTCCCGCGCAGGCGAGTGATCGTGCGAGGACTCGACGATCTTTGGCAAGCCGACATCATCGAGGTTCAACAATATGCTAGAAACAATAGAGGACATCAATACATTCTCACAATAATCGATACATTTAGCAAAAATGCTTGGGCAGTCCCTCTGAAAAGTAATAATGCCAACGACGTGTGCAAAGCTTTCGCGTCGGTGTTGAGAAAGTACGGTAGAATACCATACAATTTGCAAACCGATATGGGGAAAGAGTTTTACAATAAAGATTTTCAAGAATATCTGAGAAAACGCAACGTCAAACACTATTCCACGTACAGCACCATGAAAGCATCCATAGTCGAGCGATTCAATCGTACGCTGGAGAACAACGTGTGGAAATTCTTCTCGTTGAGCGGAAAGTATCAATGGATCGACGAGCTTCCCGCATTGATCGAAAATTATAATAATCGAAAACATCGTACCATCCGTATGCGACCAGCGGCCGTGAATCGTAAAAATGCGAAGACTCTCTTGTCCATCGTTTACAGCAACGTTAAAATCGCCGGTCCTGCGAAATTCAATGTTGGCGACTACGTGCGTATAAGCAAGTTCAAAACAGCGTTCGACAAAGGAAAAATGCCGAACTGGTCGATGGAAGTATTTAGGATCATTGCGGTGAAGCGAACCAATCCCGTCACATACCTGTTGACCGACTCGAAGAACAAACCTATCGCCGGGGGATTTTATGAACACGAAATGCGCGCTACCAAGTATGCCGACGTGTATTTAGTGGAAAAAGTATTGCGTAGAAAAGGAAATGAAATATACGTAAAATGGTTGGGACCCCATTCGTCGCATAGTTCTTGGATAAAAAATCATCTGTACTTTAATCATATATAATGTATTTTTCTTTTTATTGAAGAAAATAAAAAAATTACACTTTTAAACTTTGTATTATTATTTTTTTTTATTCATCGTTATCGCCGCCACTACACTTGTTGTCGTCGTTACCACATCCGAAAGATGCGTACCTCGCTGAGCGCACAGTGGTCCAATCAAATCGTTGGCGTCTCCGCCCTCGTTGTCGTCGTCGTTGGTGGGGCAATAGAGACATTGTTCACTAAACATAAAGCGACTCGTAACTATTCGCTTCGCGTGTTGCAAGAAATAACGCGGATCGATATGCTCGACGTTGATCACGATGCTGGTCGATATGCGATTCTGAAACGCCGACTCGATGTTCTCCCAACGAAGAGTCGATGCTCTCGCGCGAACGCTTCTGTACAAACCTCTGCCAACGCGAGACGAAAACCGATGACACAGCGCAGCGTTCAATGTTTGCATGCGACACACGATCGAGAGTAAGTTCGATTTTACACTTGTGGATCCTCGGTTTATTTTCTCGATGTTCATGCATTCTCAACCGCAAACACTCGATGTACGATTTCGGCCATTCGCGAAACTCGTCGACAGTTCGGATCAACGTCGACATACGAGTCAATAATTGTACCATATCTTTGCACACTTGCGTCATCTTACGAAAATTTACTTACAAAGCAAACTTTTCAATTTCAATTTAACGTCTTCGGTTAAATTACCAGTTTTAACAAACTTGACTAAACTCTGCATCAACCAGCCGTTGCGACTCTCTCCCATCCCGATGGTATCTAGTAACGCGTAAACGTCGCACGAAAGAAAATATCTTGGATGTTGCGAGAGATTGCAAGGATGGCACGCTCGCGATGGATGTTGCAAACGAACAAACTTCCATAACGATTCGTGACTGAATAGCAAATTTAGCGAAAGAAAATTCAATAAAATGAGCAAACTGATACCATGGGAAGATAACGCGTTCGAGAGTCATCCGGAATGCGATAAAAAACGTTGCATAATTAAATTTCAATATGACGAGAAAACCGCTTTAGAAAATGTGTCCAGACTCGTTACAAATGCTGCCGAAGAGAGAGAGTGAGTTAGAGAGAAATACCATTGCGATGCGTCTACACCTCTTTCTCTCTCTCTCTCTCACTCCAAAACATCTCCTACAATGTAAAAATGCAAGAGCGATAAAAACGCTGCATAATTGAATTCATAAGATGAGAAGACCGGAAGGTAAGCGACTATCGATAACGCTTACGAAATGCGAAATCAAGAGACACCCCCCTCCCCTCATCCCGGAGCTCGTCGCGGCTGAATTCCCCCTCTTGACCCGCGGTTGCACCGCTTAGACCCCCCCCCCCACCTTGCCCCGCGGTTCGGCTCGCCGCGGATGGACCCACCCCTTGCCCAGCGGTTCGACTTACCCCTCGAGCAACATGGCTTAGAACGTTGCTACCTAACCTACTGATTAATAAACAAAATGGAGACCACAAAATACAGTTAGTGTCGTCGTTGTGAGTCTTAAGATGGGCTATGCCTGGGTCCTATGTGGACTATACTAGCCGCTCTCTCGACGGGTGCCGATGGTCTGGCTCTACCCTCGTTCGTTATCGTGACAGGGGAAGACAACGTGCTACTCCCACTGCCACCTCGAGTCCAACCCAATCCAGGCACTCTTGACGGAGTAGTGTTAAAGTCAATTTATCTCCGCAAGAGGGGCTTCAGCCTGGCCCGAGGGGACGAACCCCGAGGGGTCCGCCCAGCATGCCGTTCGAATGGCGGAGTGGACAAGTCCACATCTGCCCGTCACTCAAGTCGGACACGGGACGACTCCAAAGCTAGCGCCGCCTGATAGGAAGCGCAAGCTGGGTCCCGCGACTTGTGTTCACTAGCCCACCCTCTGTCCTTGCAATTACAGCAGACCGGAGGTTCACTCTTCTTGCTACAGAGCGTGAAGGTATGCCCCTTTTGGGAGCAGTGACCGCACACATCCACCTTGAATTTACAATGCTTCGAGGTATGCCCCAAGCGTTGACAACGGTAGCACCGAAGCACCTGGACGAAATCCCGTACACGACAGGAGTTCCATCCGAGGTAAACTCGGCTACCCCTCTGCTTCAGGCGCTGAACATTCTGCGGACTGACGGCAACGACCCAGTTGGCAGTCTCCGGGATCTTGCCAGCCATGCGGCTGACCCGAATTCCCGAAGGCACATCCTTCTGGTTCACATCGCAGAGGTTTTGCCTCCAAATGCTGGAGGCAATTTCCTCCTTACCCATCCGACGCGGGACGTCGTAAACTAAAACCTCAGGGTCTCGCTTGGTAGGTAAGGAGACGGACAGACCCGCGCTCCGGAGCTTCTTATTTCCAACGAAGGCTTGCAGGTCCTCCTTTCGGTCGGTCTCGACGACGATGCCACCGGAGTGGATGCGTCGGACCGACTTTACTCGGATCGCCTCCTTCGCTGGTTTAATGAGGGACAGAACAGTAACCTTCGTAACTTCGCTGCTCTGTCCTTTTTCCTTCGGCGGGAAGATTTTCACCACATGCTGCGATTGTGGCCGTCTTCCCGCTTCCGGAGAAGCTCTTTTGCAGTCGACTTTGGCCACTTGGGCGTAAGTCGGCTGCGCGGCATTGCAGGCCGTCTTCGGGAGAGTTCCCTTGGACGGCCCAGGTCGCATCGCACTCATTACGGCAGGACGCGCTTTTAGGTCCGCCCTGACCGCGGCGAGTTGCCCTTCGACGAAGCTATTCCGTTGAATAAGCTCCTGAACCAACTCGTTGAGTGCCTCAACCTCGGCGAGTATCTTTGACCCGGACTCCTTGTTGACTTTCGACTCGGGTCGAAAGCAAAAGGTCCGTATTTCGGACACTCGCCTAAAGGCTTCATCTCTTACGAGATCGAGAGGCCGTACCTTTTGCCCGGAGAACGTCCCCTTCGGTCTCCTGGCCCGGTTTACTGCGGCCTTGCCGGTGGGTGCGCCCGGCTTGGCTCGCTTCGACTTTTTGGTGACGGTTTGCCAACCGTCACCTTTAGGGTCCTCGACACGCTCGGGTGCCGACTGCACCTTCACGAGTGACGTGTCTCCGACTCGTTCGATTACTACCACGTTACTGGTGTCCGGCGCACCTTCTACCGTGGGTCGGTTTTCACCGAGACCGCTCGCGTGGGAGTCACACATCTTTGCAAGATCACACGAGGACTGGCGATATTGATCACCTTCCCGGATCTTGTCTTTCTCACAGACGCGGGGGGACTGACAGCTGCATTTGCAGTTCCCGCGTCTGCGGCGACGGCTTCACTCCGAGTAGGAGCTGGACCCGTCGTCTTTGGACGCTTGGTTGTTTTTGTTTGTTTTTCATTTTCGTTAAGACCCATAATATGTCTTGGTCTTTCATCCAGTGCGCTCCCCAGCCACCACCGACCCGCACAATTTGGAACCCGCCAAAGGCTGAGTTAGGGCTACGCACCGGATATAGTCTGCTGGCTGGGTCGGTTTCCTTACCCAGCCCGTGTCCTTGCCCAGCAGAACCCACTTGCCGAAGCGTGTGGTCGTTCCAAGACGATTGACTGGACCAGGGCTACTTTTCTCGTCCAGCCGCCCATCTAGCCGAAGCAGAGGCCAAAGGTACGTGTTGGGGACGTCTCACCCGCAGGAGAGGGCCCCCTCAGATCCCAGGATCCTCTTTTCCGACGACAAGGGTCGCCACGCACGGCAAACACGTGGGAGACAGCAGTCGGAGAGGCTGCCTCTTCCTCTCCACCACACTTCGTTCAGTTCGCTGCGTATTTGAGAACACGAGCTATCCAGCGGTACCTTTTTCGTGGAGGCTCAAGTGTGGCTAGGGCACGTTTGCCCCTTGCGGCCTGGGTTGCCCAGGGGATTGATTGCATCCCATGTATTCCTGAGCCCAGCGGAGTGTTGTCTAGTGGCGTGTTCCGCCCACGAAAAACGGTCTGAAAAACCGTTTAACGTGAACTGGGGAACTGATGCCACGAGTGACAACAGTTCCCCAGTCGGAAGTCATACAGCACATACAGTGCTGTACAAAGAACACGCCACAGCCCGTATGCTAAATCAGGGCCTCGCCATTATGCGAAGTACTACATGTACGACGCACTGACGGTCTCTAATGCCTTCATCGCCGATACACCAATCGACTCGGCCGATCAACCCTCCTACCCGAGGGCTAGTTCGGGGGTTATCTCCCGCCCTGGGTGGCCACAGACCGCCACCGCCACCACAAAATACACGTCGTATTACGGGGTGTAGGGTGGCGGAAGAGGTCGAGACACTATCTGTCCACAGATACATAATTCTCGGCCTCTCCGCCGCCCCGCCATCGACATCCTGAAGTCGCTCCGCCGATGAGGTTTCGCCTCAGCCGTGTCCGTGTTTAAAACCTAAATCGTGTATTTCGCATGAGTTTGAAGCTAAATCGTTTGTTGCGCTTGGTTTTGAAACTAAATAGCGTATTTCGCAAGAATTTTAAGCTAAATCGTTTGTTTCTCTGGGATTTAAAGCTAAATCGTGTATTTCGCAGGAATTTGAGTCTAAGTCGTCAGTCAGTAGGTTAATAGCTCCAAATTCAGGCGAAATACACGATTCAGTTTTAAAACCCTGAGAACCAAACGATTTAGTTTCAAATTCACGCGAAACAAACGATTTCGCTTGAATTTCGTGCGAAATACAAGATTTCCACATTCATACGAAATGCACGATTCTGCTTCAAATTTATGCAAAATACACAATTTATCTTCAAATCCTTCCGAAACAACGATTTGGTTTCAAACTCATGTGAAATACACAATTTAGACTCAAATCCATGCAAAACAGACGATTTGGATTCAGATTCGTCCTAAATACACGATATAGCTTCAAATCCACGGGAAACAAACGATTTATCTCCAAATTTATGCAAAATACACAATTTATCATCAAATCCTACCGAAACAACGATTTGGCTGCAAATTCATGCGAAATACAAGATGTAGATTCAAATCCATGCGAAACATCCCATTTGGGTTCAAATCCATGCGAAGTACAAGATTTAGCTTCAAGTTCATTCGAAATATACGATTTATATTGAAATCAATACGAAACAATCGTTTTAGCTTCAAATCCATGCGAAACAGACGGTTTGAATTCAACTACATGCGGATCAAAAGGTTTAGCTTCAAATTCGTGCGAAACAGACGATTTGGCTTAAAATTCATGTGAAATACACAATTTAGACCCAAATCCACGCAAAACAGACGATTTGGATTCAGATTCATGCGAAATAGACGATATAGGATCAAGTTCTTTCGAAATACACGATTTATATTAAAATCCATTCGAAACAATCGTTTTAGCTTCAAATCCATGCCAAACAGACGGTTTGAATTCAAATTCATGTGAAACAAATGGTTTAGCTTCAAATTCGTGCGAAAGAAACGATTTGGCTTCGAATTCATGCGAAACACATTATTTAGCTTCAAATCTAAGCGACATACATGTTTTATGTTCCAATGCATACGAAACAAACGATGTAGCTCCAAATTCATTTGAAACATATGAATTAGCTTCAAATTAATGCGAGACATATGTTATAGCTTCATATTCATGCGAATCAAACGATTTAGCTTAAAATTCATGCGAAACACATGATTCAGCTTCGAAGTCATGCGAAACACAATATTTAGCTTCAAATCTATGGGTAATACATGATTCAGCTTCAGATGCATACGGAACAAACGATTTAGCTTTAAATTCATTCGAAACACATGTATTAGTTTCAAAATCATGTGAGACCCAATATTAAGATTCAAATCTATTCGAAATACGTGATTTAGCTTAAAATCCATGCGATACACGTGACTGAGCTTCAAATCCATGCGAAACACGTGACTGAGCTTCAAATTCATGCGAAACACAGGATTAATATTCGAATTCATGCGAAACACATGATTTTGCTTCAAGTGCATACGAAACACATGATTTTGCTTCAAATTCATGCGAGACACATGTTTTAGCATCGAATTCATGCTAAACACATTATTTAGCTTAAAATCTATGCGAAATACATGATGTACCTTCAACTGCATACGAAACAAACGATTTAGCCTCAAATTGCTGCGAAACACATGAAATAGCATCAAGTTCATGCGAGACACATGCTACAGCTTCATATTCATGCGATACAAACGATTTAGCTTAAAGCTCATGCGAAACACATGATTCAGCTACGAATTCATGCGAAACACAATATATAGCTTCAAATCTATGCAAAATACATAATTTACCTTCAACTGCATACGGAACAAACGATTTAGCTTCAAATTCATTCGAAACACATGAATTAGCATCAAATATATGCGAAATACATGATTTAGCTTCAAATGCATACGAACAATCGAGTTAGCTTCAAATTCATTCGAAACACATGATTAAGCTTCATATTGATGCTAGACACATGATATAGCTTCAAATTCATGCGAATCAAACGATTTATCTTAAAATTTATGCGAAACACATGATTTAGTTTCGAATTCATGCGAAACACATGATTTAGCTTCAAATTCATGCGTAACACGTGACAGAGATTCAAATTCATGCGAAACACGTTATTAAGCTTCGAATTCATGCGAAACACATGATTTAGTTTCAAATTCAAGCGAAACAAACGGTTTAGCTTCGAATTCATGCGAGACACGTGATTTAGATTCAAATGCATACGAAACACATGATTTTGCTTCAAATTCATGCGAGACACAAGATTTAGCTTCAAATGCATACGATACGAACGATTTAGCTTCAAATTCATTCGAAACACATGAATTAGCATCAAATATATGCGAAATACATGATTTAGCTTCAAATGCATACGAAACAATCGAGTTAGCTTCAAATTCATTCGAAACACATGATTAAGCTTCATATTGATGCTAGACACATGATATAGCTTCAAATTCATGCGAATCAAACGATTTATCTTAAAATTTATGCGAAATACATGATTTAGTTTCGAATTCATGCGAAACACATGAATTAGTTCCAATTCATGCGAGACATATGATATTAGTTCATATTCACGCGAAATAAACGATTTAGCTTCAAATGCATACGAAACAAACGCTTTAGCTTAAAATTCATGCGAAACACATGATTTAGCTTCAAATCTATGCGTAATACATGATTTATCTTCAAATGCATTCGAAACAAACAATTTAGCTTAAAATTCATGCGAAACACATGATTAAGCTTCGAATTCATGCGAAACACATAATTTACCTTCAACTGCATACGGAACAAACGATTTAGATTCAAATTCATTCGAAACACATGAATTAGCATCAAATATATGCGAAATACATGATTTAGCTTCAAATGCATACGAACAATCGAGTTAGCTTCAAATTCATTCGAAACACATGATTAAGCTTCATATTGATGCTAGACACATGATATAGCTTCAAATTCATGCGAATCAAACGATTTATCTTAAAATTTATGCGAAACACATGATTTAGTTTCGAATTCATGCGAAACACATGAATTAGTTCCAATTCATGCGAGACATATGATATTAGTTCATATTCACGCGAAATAAACGATTTAGCTTCAAATGCATACGAAACAAACGCTTTAGCTTAAAATTCATGCGAAACACATGATTTAGCTTCGAATTCATGCGAGACACATGATTTAGCATCGAATTCATGCTAAACACATTATTTAGCTTAAAATCTATGCGAAATACAAGATGTACCTTCAACTGCATACGAAACAAACGATTTGGCTTCAAATTCATTCGAAACACGTGATTTAGCTTCAAATTCATGCGTAACACGTGACTGAGATTCAAATTCATGCGAAACACGTGATTAAGCTTCAATTTCAAGCGAAACAAACGGTTTAGCTTAAAATTCATGCGAAACACGTGATTTAGTTTCAAATTCAAGCGAAACAAACGGTTTAGCTTAAAATTCATGCGAAAAACATGATTTAGCTTCGAATTCATGCGAGACACGAGATTTAGATTCAAATGCATACGAAACACATGATTTTGCTTCAAATTCATGCGAGACACAAGATTTAGCTTCAAATGCATACGATACGAACGATTTAGCTTCAAATTCATTCGAAACACATGAATTAGCATCAAATATATGCGAAATACATGTTTTAGCTTCAAATGCATACGAAACAATCGAGTTAGCTTCAAATTCATTCGAAACACATGATTAAGCTTCATATTGATGCTAGACACATGATATAGCTTCAAATTCATGCGAATCAAACGATTTATCTTAAAATTTATGCGAAACACATGATTTAGTTTCGAATTCATGCGAAACACATGAATTAGTTCCAATTCATGCGAGACATATGATATTAGTTCATATTCACGCGAAATAAACGATTTAGCTTCAAATGCATACGAAACAAACGCTTTAGCTTAAAATTCATGCGAAACACATGATTTAGCTTCGAATTCATGCGATACGCATTATTTAGCTTCAAATCTATGCGAAAAACATGATTTTGCTTCAAATGCATACGAAACACATGATTTTGCTTCAAATTCATGCGAGACACATGATTTAGCATCGAATTCATGCTAAACACATTATTTAGCTTAAAATCTATGCGAAATACATGATGTACCTTCAACTGCATACGAAACAAACGATTTGGCTTCAAATTCATTCGAAACACGTGATTTAGCTTCAAATTCATGCGTAACACGTGACTGAGATTCAAATTCATGCGAAACACGTGATTAAGCTTCGAATTCATGCGAAACACATGATTAAGCTTCAAATTCAAGCGAAACAAACGGTTTAGCTTAAAATTCATGCGAAAAACATGATTTAGCTTCGAATTCATGCGAGACACGTGATTTAGATTCAAATGCATACGAAACACATGATTTTGCTTCAAATTCATGCGAGACACAAGATTTAGTTTCAAATGCATACGATACGAACGATTTAGCTTCAAATTCATGCGTTACTCGTGACTGATCTTCAAATTCGTGCGACACACATGATTCTGCTTCAAATGCATACGAAACAAACGAGTCAGCATCAAATTGATTCGAAACAAATGAATTAGCATCAAATTCATGCGAGACACATGCTATAGCTTCATATTCATGCGAAATAAACGATTTAGTTTAAAGTTGATGCGAAACACATGATTCAGCTTCGAATTCATGCGAAACACAATATTTAGCTTCACATCTATGCGAAATACGTGATTTTGCTTCAAATGCATACGAAACAAATGATTTTGCTTCAAATGCATACGAAACACATGATTTTGCTTCAAATTCATGCGAGACACATGATTTAGCATCGAAATCATTCTAAACACATTATTTAGCTTAAAATCTATGCGAAATACATGATGTACCTTCAACTGCATACGAAACAAACGATTTGGCTTCAAATTCATTCGAAACACGTGATTTAGCTTCAAATTCATGCCGTAACACGTGACTGAGATTCAAATTCATGCGAAACACGTGATTAAGCTTCGAATTCATGCGAAACACATGATTTAGCTTCAAATTCAAGCGAAACAAACGGTTTAGCTAAAATTCATGCGAAAAACATGATTTAGCTTCGAATTCATGCGAGACACGTGATTTAGATTCAAATGCATACGAAACACACGATTTTGCTTCAAATTCATGCGAGACACAAGATTTAGCTTCACATGCATACGATACGAACGATTTAGCTTCAAATTCATGCGTTACTCGTGACTGATCTTCAAATTCGTGCGTCACACATGATTCTGCTTCAAATGCATACGAATCAAACGAGTCAGCTTCAAATTGATTCGAAACAAATGAATTAGCATCAAATTCATGCGAGACACATGCTATAGCTTCATATTCATGCGAAATAAACGATTTAGTTTAAATTTGATGCGAAACACATGATTCAGCTTCGAATTCATGCGAAACACAATATTTAGCTTCACATCTATGCGAAATACATGATTTAGCTTCAAATGCATACGGAACAAACGATTAAGCTTTAAATTCAATCGAAACACATGTATTAGCTTCAAATTCATGTGAGACCCAATATTGAGCTTCAAATCTATGCGAAATACGTGACTTTGCTTCAAATGCATACGAAACACATGATTTTGCTTCAAATTCATGCGAGACACATGATTTAGCATCGAATTTATGCTAAACACATTATTTAGCTTAAAATCTATGCGAAATACATGATGTACCTTCAACTGCATACGAAACAAACGATTTGGCTTCAAATTCATTCGAAACACGTGATTTAGCTTCAAATTCATGCGTTACACGTGACTGAGATTCAAATTCATGCGAAACACATGATTAAGCTTCGAATTCATGCGAAACACATGATTAAGCATCAAATGCATACGAAACAATCGAGTTAGCTTCAAATTCATTCGAAACACATGAATTAGCTTCAAATCAATGCGAAATACATGATTTAGCTTCAAATGCATACGAAACAATCGAGTTAGCTTCAAATTCATGCATAACACATGATTTAGCTTCGAATTCGTGCGGAACACATAATTCAGCTTCAAATCTATGCGTAATACAAGATTTATCTTCAAATGCATACGAAACTATCGAGTTAGCTTCAAATTCATTCCAAACACATGAATGAGCTTAAAATTCATGCTTGATCACATTCGCACATCGAAATTTATCTTCATAAATTCTAGAGAAGCATGCCCACAAGATGTTTTCAAGAAAAAGATTTCGTGATGAGAGCAGTGAGAATTGTGCTAATAATTTTGCTAACGAAAGTGACAGTAGTGACAATATATGTTCTGTTCGAAGAAAATGCATGCGATTAGATATTGATGATACTTCTGACGACGATCAACTACCAGAGCCCTGGCTTTGGAGAGGAATAAGAAATAGTCCAAAAATCTGAGACTATACGATGACTGCTAGCCTAAGAGAGGCAGCCTCACTCTGACTTAGGAGGAAGTAGAAGAGAATTAGATATATTTAATCTAATATTTATTTGATGACATATTCTGGCAAAATATTGTAACCGAAACTAACCGGTATGCAGATCAAATACGAGTGAATCCATGCAGAACAGGAGAAATCGACGACACTTGATTTCCTGTAGATTCTAACGAAATCAAAAGATATTTTGCATTGTCCATAATAACTGCACAGGTAAAAAAACCAGAAAAACAAATGAATTGGTCGAAGAGGGCTGTTATTGAAAGGCCGATGAAATGCCTTTGAAAAGATATCTGCAAATTACAAGGTGTTTGCATTTCGCAAACAATAATCTGTTTGTCAATACAGATAAATTGAGCAAGATTAAACCTGTGATCAATTATTTGAACAAAAACTTTAAAGAAGTATATATAATGAAAGAGAAGACAATGCTATTGATGAATCGCTCATGAAATTGTAGGGGCGCTTATCTTATAGGCAATTTAACCCGTCATAAAAGGCTGACTCATCGAAATGACTACACAAGGATCCAATCGTACTCCAAAACCACATTGTATTACAGAGTACAACAAGGGAATGAATGGAATTGATCTCCAAGACCAAATATTAGCAAGCTTTCCAGTAGTGAGGAAATACATGAAAGGAAGTAAAAAAAATATTTTTATCTGCTGGTCTAATTAATTCCTACATTTTATGCAACGAAATAAATAACGGGTGGAAACAATGTTACGTTGACTATAGGATCAACATAGCCGAATCACTATTGAAGAATATGCCAAAACCGAATTATAGAGAACGAGGACAATTATCTTCCGGAGATATGCCAGAAAGACTGCACTCGAAGTATTGGGCTCATTCTCCAAAACATATTGACCCAGCAGCATCAAAATTAAGGCCGTCAAAACCTTGTAGGGTTTGCCAAAAAAATAAAAAACGTATAGAAACAACGTGGGAGTGTAAGAAGTGAAAAGTTCCCTTACATCTACCAGAATGATTCGAATTGTCTCACACTATTGCAGATTATTAATTTTGTATTACTGATTTTCGTGTAAATAAACTTTTTGTAGTACTTGCATCTACCACAATTATTGCATCAGGCTGTAATTACTTATCAAATATTTTTAATTTTAAAAGGGCGCCGCCGCTAATATTTATATTTGGCCCGATCATCGTACTACGGGCTATGCCCGTAATATTCACTTTTGGCCCGATCAGCGTACTACGGGCTATGCCCGTAGTTGTCGTTTAACAATTTGAGCGCCACGCTGATTTTTAAGGAAGTCCCCGCCAGGCCACGCGCGCCGCTTAAAAGCGCTGAAATTGTAGAGCCAATGTTTCTTATCGCAGTAGAAGATAGTTTACGTTAAGAACGTGATCCTTATAAGCATTCATTCAACACGTTGGACGCCAAGTCTGTTTTGTTCTCTTTACCGTTTGACCCGCTAGATAAGATTTTATCGAAATGGATTCGTGGCCGGCATTACTTTTACGACAAACCAGTTCATTGCAGTACTTGGTCCTGTGCAGACAAAAATTTTCTTTAACCCTAAGCGTCAAAATGCCAGTCCGAGAGTGTGTGTGAAAGACGGTCTAAAAAACAACAACACAAACTCCAAAGAAAACCGGGAAAAGGCTCTGAAGTACGAAAATATTGTTAATTATGTTATGATAAAAATGTAACAAAAGATGGTAGAGTAATGGCCAGGAGAAAGACTAAGCGAGGTGTCACATTTTGTAATACCCGTAAAGGAGATCGGTTATTATGTTTACCGTGTTTGAATGAAATCCATTAATCCTGTAATGAGTCAAAATTATGTAAATTTGAAATAAATTTTCTGTAAATCCATAAAACAGTGTAAATTTTATAGTTCTATATCATGTTACACGATGTCAGCCAGTGGTGGTTGACGCGGCCTAAACGGAAAGTCTAGTGTCAGCCACCGATGGCTGACGTGGCGCTCAACGTATTAAGGGGGGATAAAAGGGACGGTTGGGTCCACCCGATGGCCTGCCATTGGCTAACTGAAACGAGATTCTAACGCAGTAGCTTCAGATTTTTATAAAAGCAACTTGCTTCGTCTTCTACCTCTCATTTTGATCCTGCTTGCCACAGAAAATCTGCGTTGCGTCGACGAGTCTGAACAGCTAGTATAGCTAGAAGGAATTGCTATAGTGTCTTCGAAGTGACAGTTTCCGTGCAACTAGAAGGAATTCTTACAGTGATTTTTACGATGATTCGCTCTATTACCGATCTTGCCAAGGATTGCGCTCCTTCGAATGAGGTAATTAATTTTTGACCTTTTAATTTCGCAAGTTCGCCGTAGTTTCAGGATCATACAATTATGTTGTCCAAATTTGTATATTGTAACTGGTTTATAAAATTGATTGCCATTTTTTATAGAATCTTAAATGACTAACGTCAGAGAATGCATTAGGATCAACAGAATTAATAAAAAATTCATGATGTCATTCAAAAAGTGATATGGTTAATAGACTCATCTAATAATTTGGAGATAAACAAAATTAAAATACAGGCTCGATAAATTATTTAACGACTAACTGAATTAATATATGCATTCTCATTAATATAATGCATTCTCTGTTACCGTATTTAACCAATAGATGAAATAATTTTCAAATCCATTAAATTATTCTCACAAATACAATTAAGTAATTTGGCGATCAACCGAACCAATATACAAATTTACAAAATAATATATATATGTAATAAGAACGAAATATTCGCTTTTCGTTACAGAGATCGAGAAATGGAGCGAATAACGAGGCGTCCGCTGCGATGGACGAAATACATGAACAGCTCGCAGTACGGTTTCTTGTAAAGAGATCGAAAACCTACACGATCGGCAAACACCCGTCGTCAAGAAGACAGAGACAATCGAGTAGGGTTGCGAGGACTGTTGCGAGGACGATTGCGAGTTCCATTCCGAGTTTGTCTGCCAGTTCGATTGCCAGATTGATTTCGAGTCCAATTGCGAATTCGATTGCGAGTTCGAGTTCGACTGTAAGTTCGACTGCGAGTCCATCTTCGAATTCGACCGCACAAGAATCTCTGCAATATTTACGCTTGGCGCCAAGAACAGGGCACAGAACCCTAGCGGAACCGCAGTTCAAGGAACCGCTAACTTATCAATGTTATTATTGCCCGAAATACTTTCTGCACAAAATGGTCTATAGACAGCACGCAATTTGCCATATTCGGAAGCTCCACTGATATACGAAATACAAGAAGGGATACAAATCGATAATAGAAAAGAGAAGACACGAATTTTTTTCGATCGCGTCGCATAAAACAATCGGCTCTTTTCAGGGCCATACATATTAACCCCGGAAAGTACGTCCATAAATATTATTGATAAGTGATCAGTGTTTAGTGACCATGTAGTGAAAGTAAACGTTGAAATTGCCTGCCCGGAGACATTCTTCTCTTCGTCACCGTCGGCTACAGATCAGCTGCGCAGTTCATCAAAAATTGTACGAGGTCAATGCACTATCCTCCTGCACCCATTTCCGTGCATGAAGTGGATTTACAACTAAATGGGTGAGTTTTTTATTAATTATATTCTTCATATACAAATTACATACGCCTTTTAACGCGAATATTTATTATTAAATTAGCTTTGCGAATCATTCGTTGAACTGTGTTCGGAAACGGTATTATTTAAATTAAAATATCATTTACGTACCTTGTTAAACTTCACTGTACACCTTGCTTAAAAATTTCGTATCTTACACACGAGGTGTCATGCACACTAGAAAATTAAAACGGCCGTCACGGTTAAATTACTTATTATTTTGAATTCGAAAAATTAGTAAATATTCTTCAGACATTCTGAAGTAAGAATAAATAGCGTTCTTCTTAAAATTATCACTGTAATGTAATAAAATTAAATTCGGAAGTTCACGCACCGTGACTTGTTCATTGATGCGAAAGCAGCACTTCACCTCTCATTGGTCAGTGTTTATCGTTAATAACTCGTAAACAAAGCCGCGGATTGTATTTTCGCAAAGGAAAAAGTTACTTCAAATGACCTTAGCTATCCCTCATTTTCTGCTGTTAAAATAATTGTGGAACGCCCTGTACATATATATATAATGGAAATTACTTTTCTTAGACATCAAATTATAAAAACATATCAATCGTAATCAAATAAAGTTTTCATTTAATCTCAAAACAAAACATATTTCAATGCTTTCTATAAATACTATAGAAATTGAAAGAGTATCAACTTCAGTTTTTTAAAATAGAACTTCTTTATTCGTCTCCTAATACTTGCCATCGATGAAAAATATGTTTATTTTGCAAAAAAATCTACTATTCCAATGTAATGTGAGATGTTGCATTGAAAATGAACTTCACGCGTTCAGTCTGCAGGGGAAATTGTGAAAGCGGCTACCTGATTGGGTTTGCGGAAATATGTCTAGTCTCAGCCCCTGACTTTTGCTGCTTAACCTCTTAAATCTGCGATTTACGTTCGAGAATTTCGGGCCGGAAACGTAAACAAGCTCGCGCAGCCTTCGAGCCATTCGCACGACTTGTACAATACGCTGATCGGGCCAATCGTAAATATTACGGGCATCGCTCGTGGTACGACGGTCGCGGTTGGTAATTTGCCCCATCACAAATAGCACAGACAAGGTTCGTGATGCGTTCTTATTATCTCTTCGTATCGTGATCAGTTTCAAGTTATTCTTGATCACATTCGCACATCGAAATTTATCTTCATAAATTCTAGAGAAGCATCCCCACAAGATGTTTTCAAGAAAAAGATTTCGTGATGAGAGCAGTGAGATTTGTGCTAATAATTTTGCTAACGAAAGTGACAGTAGTGACAATATATGTTCTGTTCGAAGAAAATGCATGCGATTAGATATTGATGATACTTCTGACGACGATCAACTACCAGAGCCCTGGCTTTGGAGAGGAATAAGAAATAGTCCAAAAATCTGAGACTATACGATGACTGCTAGCCTAAGAGAGGCAGCCTCACTCTGACTTAGGAGGAAGTAGAAGAGAATTAGATATATTTAATCTAATATTTATTTGATGACATATTCTGCAAAATATTGTAACCGAAACTAACCGGTATGCAGATCAAATACGAGTGAATCCATGCAGAACAGGAGAAATCGACGACACTTGATTTCCTGTAGATTCTAACGAAATCAAAAGATATTTTGCATTGTCCATAATAACTGCACAGGTAAAAAAACCAGAAAAACAAATGAATTGGTCGAAGAGGGCTGTTATTGAAAGGCCGATGAAATGCCTTTGAAAAGATATCTGCAAATTACAAGGTGTTTGCATTTCGCAAACAATAATCTGTTTGTCAATACAGATAAATTGAGCAAGATTAAACCTGTGATCAATTATTTGAACAAAAACTTTAAAGAAGTATATATAATGAAAGAGAAGACAATGCTATTGATGAATCGCTCATGAAATTGTAGGGGCGCTTATCTTATAGGCAATTTAACCCGTCATAAAAGGCTGACTCATCGAAATGACTACACAAGGATCCAATCGTACTCCAAAACCACATTGTATTACAGAGTACAACAAGGGAATGAATGGAATTGATCTCCAAGACCAAATATTAGCAAGCTTTCCAGTAGTGAGGAAATACATGAAAGGAAGTAAAAAAAATATTTTTATCTGCTGGTCTAATTAATTCCTACATTTTATGCAACGAAATAAATAACGGGTGGAAACAATGTTACGTTGACTATAGGATCAACATAGCCGAATCACTATTGAAGAATATGCCAAAACCGAATTATAGAGAACGAGGACAATTATCTTCCGGAGATATGCCAGAAAGACTGCACTCGAAGTATTGGGCTCATTCTCCAAAACATATTGACCCAGCAGCATCAAAATTAAGGCCGTCAAAACCTTGTAGGGTTTGCCAAAAAAATAAAAAACGTATAGAAACAACGTGTGAGTGTAAGAAGTGAAAAGTTCCCTTACATCTACCAGAATGATTCGAATTGTCTCACACTATTGCAGATTATTAATTTTGTATTACTGATTTTCGTGTAAATAAACTTTTTGTAGTACTTGCATCTACCACAATTATTGCATCAGGCTGTAATTACTTATCAAATATTTTTAATTTTAAAAGGGCGCCGCCGCTAATATTTATATTTGGCCCGATCATCGTACTACGGGCTATGCCCGTAATATTCACTTTTGGCCCGATCAGCGTACTACGGGCTATGCCCGTAGTTGTCGTTTAACAATTTGAGCGCCACGCTGATTTTTAAGGAAGTCCCCGCCAGGCCACGCGCGCCGCTTAAAAGCGCTGAAATTGTAGAGCCAATGTTTCTTATCGCAGTAGAAGATAGTTTACGTTAAGAACGTGATCCTTATAAGCATTCATTCAACACGTTGGACGCCAAGTCTGTTTTGTTCTCTTTACCGTTTGACCCGCTAGATAAGATTTTATCGAAATGGATTCGTGGCCGGCATTACTTTTACGACAAACCAGTTCATTGCAGTACTTGGTCCTGTGCAGACAAAAATTTTCTTTAACCCTAAGCGTCAAAATGCCAGTCCGAGAGTGTGTGTGAAAGACGGTCTAAAAAACAACAACACAAACTCCAAAGAAAACCGGGAAAAGGCTCTGTAGTACGAAAATATTGTTAATTATGTTATGATAAAAATGTAACAAAAGATGGTAGAGTAATGGCCAGGAGAAAGACTAAGCGAGGTGTCACATTTTGTAATACCCGTAAAGGAGATCGGTTATTATGTTTACCGTGTTTGAATGAAATCCATTAATCCTGTAATGAGTCAAAATTATGTAAATTTGAAATAATTTTTCTGTAAATCCATAAAACAGTGTAAATTTTATAGTTCTATATCATGTTACACGATGTCAGCCAGTGGTGGTTGACGCGGCCTAAACGGAAAGTCTAGTGTCAGCCACCGATGGCTGACGTGGCGCTCAACGTATTAAGGGGGGATAAAAGGGACGGTTGGGTCCACCTGATGGCCTGCCATTGGCTAACTGAAACGAGATTCTAACGCAGTAGCTTCAGATTTTTATAAAAGCAACTTGCTTCGTCTTCTACCTCTCATTTTGATCCTGCTTGCCACAGAAAATCTGCGTTGCGTCGACGAGTCTGAACAGCTAGTATAGCTAGAAGGAATTGCTATAGTGTCTTCGAAGTGACAGTTTCCGTGCAACTAGAAGGAATTCTTACAGTGATTTTTACGATGATTCGCTCTATTACCGATCTTGCCAAGGATTGCGCTCCTTCGAATGAGGTAATTAATTTTTGACCTTTTAATTTCGCAAGTTCGCCGTAGTTTCAGGATCATACAATTATGTTGTCCAAATTTGTATATTGTAACTGGTTTATAAAATTGATTGCCATTTTTTATAGAATCTTAAATGACTAACGTCAGAGAATGCATTAGGATCAACAGAATTAATAAAAAATTCATGATGTCATTCAAAAAGTGATATGGTTAATAGACTCATCTAATAATTTGGAGATAAACAAAATTAAAATACAGGCTCGATAAATTATTTAACGACTAACTGAATTAATATATGCATTCTCATTAATATAATGCATTCTCTGTTACCGTATTTAACCAATAGATGAAATAATTTTCAAATCCATTAAATTATTCTCACAAATACAATTAAGTAATTTGGCGATCAACCGAACCAATATACAAATTTACAAAATAATATATATATGTAATAAGAACGAAATATTCGCTTTTCGTTACAGAGATCGAGAAATGGAGCGAATAACGAGGCGTCCGCTGCGATGGACGAAATACATGAACAGCTCGCAGTACGGTTTCTTGTAAAGAGATCGAAAAGCTACACGATCGGCAAACACCCGTCGTCAAGAAGACAGAGACAATCGAGTAGGGTTGCGAGGACTGTTGCGAGGACGATTGCGAGTTCCATTCCGAGTTTGTCTGCCAGTTCGATTGCCAGATTGATTTCGAGTCCAATTGCGAATTCGATTGCGAGTTCGAGTTCGACTGTAAGTTCGACTGCGAGTCCATCTTCGAATTCGACCGCACAAGAATCTCTGCAATATTTACGCTTGGCGCCAAGAACAGGGCACAGAACCCTAGCGGAACCGCAGTTCAAGGAACCGCTAACTTATCAATGTTATTATTGCCCGAAATACTTTCTGCACAAAATGGTCTATAGACAGCACGCAATTTGCCATATTCGGAAGCTCCACTGATATACGAAATACAAGAAGGGATACAAATCGATAATAGAAAAGAGAAGACACGAATTTTTTTCGATCGCGTCGCATAAAACAATCGGCTCTTTTCAGGGCCATACATATTAACCCCGGAAAGTACGTCCATAAATATTATTGATAAGTGATCAGTGTTTAGTGACCATGTAGTGAAAGTAAACGTTGAAATTGCCTGCCCGGAGACATTCTTCTCTTCGTCACCGTCGGCTACAGATCAGCTGCGCAGTTCATCAAAAATTGTACGAGGTCAATGCACTATCCTCCTGCACCCATTTCCGTGCATGAAGTGGATTTACAACTAAATGGGTGAGTTTTTTATTAATTATATTCTTCATATACAAATTACATAGCCCTTTTAACGCGAATATTTATTATTAAATTAGCTTTGCAAATCATTCGTTGAACTGTGTTCGGAAACGGTATTATTTAAATTAAAATATCATTTACGTACCTTGTTAAACTTCACTGTACACCTTGCTTAAAAATTTCGTATCTTACACACGAGGTGTCATGCACACTAGAAAATTAAAACGGCCGTCACGGTTAAATTACTTATTATTTTGAATTCGAAAAATTAGTAAATATTCTTCAGACATTCTGAAGTAAGAATAAATAGCGTTCTTCTTAAAATTATCACTGTAATGTAATAAAATTAAATTCGGAAGTTCACGCACCGTGACTTGTTCATTGATGCGAAAGCAGCACTTCACCTCTCATTGGTCAGTGTTTATCGTTAATAACTCGTAAACAAAGCCGCGGATTGTATTTTCGCAAAGGAAAAAGTTACTTCAAATGACCTTAGCTATCCCTCATTTTCTGCTGTTAAAATAATTGTGGAACGCCCTGTACATATATATATAATGGAGATTACTTTCCTTAGACATCAAATTATAAAAACATATCAATCGTAATCAAATAAAGTTTTCATTTAATCTCAAAACAAAACATATTTCAATGCTTTCTATAAATACTATAGAAATTGAAAGAGTATCAACTTCAGTTTTTTAAAATAGAACTTCTTTATTCGTCTCCTAATACTTGCCATCGATGAAAAATATGTTTATTTTGCAAAAAAATCTACTATTCCAATGTAATGTGAGATGTTGCATTGAAAATGAACTTCACGCGTTCAGTCTGCAGGGGAAATTGTGAAAGCGGCTACCTGATTGGGTTTGCGGAAATATGTCTAGTCTCAGCCCCTGACTTTTGCTGCTTAACCTCTTAAATCTGCGATTTACGTTCGAGAATTTCGGGCCGGAAACGTAAACAAGCTCGCGCAGCCTTCGAGCCATTCGCACGACTTGTACAATACGCTGATCGGGCCAATCGTAAATATTACGGGCATCGCTCGTGGTACGACGGTCGCGGTTGGTAATTTGCCCCATCACAAATAGCACAGACAAGGTTCGTGATGCGTTCTTATTATCTCTTCGTATCGTGATCAGTTTCAAGTTATTCTTGATCACATTCGCACATCGAAATTTATCTTCATAAATTCTAGAGAAGCATCCCCACAAGATGTTTTCAAGAAAAAGATTTCGTGATGAGAGCAGTGAGATTTGTGCTAATAATTTTGCTAACGAAAGTGACAGTAGTGACAATATATGTTCTGTTCGAAGAAAATGCATGCGATTAGATATTGATGATACTTCTGACGACGATCAACTACCAGAGCCCTGGCTTTGGAGAGGAATAAGAAATAGTCCAAAAATCTGAGACTATACGATGACTGCTAGCCTAAGAGAGGCAGCCTCACTCTGACTTAGGAGGAAGTAGAAGAGAATTAGATATATTTAATCTAATATTTATTTGATGACATATTCTGGCAAAATATTGTAACCGAAACTAACCGGTATGCAGATCAAATACGAGTGAATCCATGCAGAACAGGAGAAATCGACGACACTTGATTTCCTGTAGATTCTAACGAAATCAAAAGATATTTTGCATTGTCCATAATAACTGCACAGGTAAAAAAACCAGAAAAACAAATGAATTGGTCGAAGAGGGCTGTTATTGAAAGGCCGATGAAATGCCTTTGAAAAGATATCTGCAAATTACAAGGTGTTTGCATTTCGCAAACAATAATCTGTTTGTCAATACAGATAAATTGAGCAAGATTAAACCTGTGATCAATTATTTGAACAAAAACTTTAAAGAAGTATATATAATGAAAGAGAAGACAATGCTATTGATGAATCGCTCATGAAATTGTAGGGGCGCTTATCTTATAGGCAATTTAACCCGTCATAAAAGGCTGACTCATCGAAATGACTACACAAGGATCCAATCGTACTCCAAAACCACATTGTATTACAGAGTACAACAAGGGAATGAATGGAATTGATCTCCAAGACCAAATATTAGCAAGCTTTCCAGTAGTGAGGAAATACATGAAAGGAAGTAAAAAAAATATTTTTATCTGCTGGTCTAATTAATTCCTACATTTTATGCAACGAAATAAATAACGGGTGGAAACAATGTTACGTTGACTATAGGATCAACATAGCCGAATCACTATTGAAGAATATGCCAAAACCGAATTATAGAGAACGAGGACAATTATCTTCCGGAGATATGCCAGAAAGACTGCACTCGAAGTATTGGGCTCATTCTCCAAAACATATTGACCCAGCAGCATCAAAATTAAGGCCGTCAAAACCTTGTAGGGTTTGCCAAAAAAATAAAAAACGTATAGAAACAACGTGGGAGTGTAAGAAGTGAAAAGTTCCCTTACATCTACCAGAATGATTCGAATTGTCTCACACTATTGCAGATTATTAATTTTGTATTACTGATTTTCGTGTAAATAAACTTTTTGTAGTACTTGCATCTACCACAATTATTGCATCAGGCTGTAATTACTTATCAAATATTTTTAATTTTAAAAGGGCGCCGCCGCTAATATTTATATTTGGCCCGATCATCGTACTACGGGCTATGCCCGTAATATTCACTTTTGGCCCGATCAGCGTACTACGGGCTATGCCCGTAGTTGTCGTTTAACAATTTGAGCGCCACGCTGATTTTTAAGGAAGTCCCCGCCAGGCCACGCGCGCCGCTTAAAAGCGCTGAAATTGTAGAGCCAATGTTTCTTATCGCAGTAGAAGATAGTTTACGTTAAGAACGTGATCCTTATAAGCATTCATTCAACACGTTGGACGCCAAGTCTGTTTTGTTCTCTTTACCGTTTGACCCGCTAGATAAGATTTTATCGAAATGGATTCGTGGCCGGCATTACTTTTACGACAAACCAGTTCATTGCAGTACTTGGTCCTGTGCAGACAAAAATTTTCTTTAACCCTAAGCGTCAAAATGCCAGTCCGAGAGTGTGTGTGAAAGACGGTCTAAAAAACAACAACACAAACTCCAAAGAAAACCGGGCAAAGGCTCTGTAGTACGAAAATATTGTTAATTATGTTATGATAAAAATGTAACAAAAGATGGTAGAGTAATGGCCAGGAGAAAGACTAAGCGAGGTGTCACATTTTGTAATACCCGTAAAGGAGATCGGTTATTATGTTTACCGTGTTTGAATGAAATCCATTAATCCTGTAATGAGTCAAAATTATGTAAATTTGAAATAATTTTTCTGTAAATACATAAAACAGTGTAAATTTTATAGTTCTATATCATGTTACACGATGTCAGCCAGTGGTGGTTGACGCGGCCTAAACGGAAAGTCTAGTGTCAGCCACCGATGGCTGACGTGGCGCTCAACGTATTAAGGGGGGATAAAAGGGACGGTTGGGTCCACCGGATGGCCTGCCATTGGCTAACTGAAACGAGATTCTAACGCAGTAGCTTCAGATTTTTATAAAAGCAACTTGCTTCGTCTTCTACCTCTCATTTTGATCCTGCTTGCCACAGAAAATCTGCGTTGCGTCGACGAGTCTGAACAGCTAGTATAGCTAGAAGGAATTGCTATAGTGTCTTCGAAGTGACAGTTTCCGTGCAACTAGAAGGAATTCTTACAGTGATTTTTACGATAATTCGCTCTATTACCGATCTTGCCAAGGATTGCGCTCCTTCGAATGAGGTAATTAATTTTTGACCTTTTAATTTCGCAAGTTCGCCGTAGTTTCAGGATCATACAATTATGTTGTCCAAATTTGTATATTGTAACTGGTTTATAAAATTGATTGCCATTTTTTATAGAATCTTAAATGACTAACGTCAGAGAATGCATTAGGATCAACAGAATTAATAAAAAATTCATGATGTCATTCAAAAAGTGATATGGTTAATAGACTCATCTTATAATTTGGAGATAAACAAAATTAAAATACAGGCTCGATAAATTATTTAACGACTAACTGAATTAATATAATGCATTCTCTGTTACCGTATTTAACCAATAGATGAAATAATTTTCAAATCCATTAAATTATTCTCACAAATACAATTAAGTAATTTGGCAATCAACCGAACCAATATACAAATTTACAAAATAATATATATATGTAATAAGAACGAAATATTCGCTTTTCGTTACAGAGATCGAGAAATGGAGCGAATAACGAGGCGTCCGCTGCGATGGACGAAATACATGAACAGCTCGCAGTACGGTTTCTTGTAAAGAGATCGAAAACCTACACGATCGGCAAACACCCGTCGTCAAGAAGACAGAGACAATCGAGTAGGGTTGCGAGGACTGTTGCGAGGACGATTGCGAGTTCCATTCCGAGTTTGTCTGCCAGTTCGATTGCCAGATTGATTTCGAGTCCAATTGCGAATTCGATTGCGAGTTCGAGTTCGACTGTAAGTTCGACTGCGAGTCCATCTTCGAATTCGACCGCACAAGAATCTCTGCAATATTTACGCTTGGCGCCAAGAACAGGGCACAGAACCCTAGCGGAACCGCAGTTCAAGGAACCGCTAACTTATCAATGTTATTATTGCCCGAAATACTTTCTGCACAAAATGGTCTATAGACAGCACGCAATTTGCCATATTCGGAAGCTCCACTGATATACGAAATACAAGAAGGGATACAAATCGATAATAGAAAAGAGAAGACACGAATTTTTTTCGATCGCGTCGCATAAAACAATCGGCTCTTTTCAGGGCCATACATATTAACCCCGGAAAGTACGTCCATAAATATTATTGATAAGTGATCAGTGTTTAGTGACCATGTAGTGAAAGTAAACGTTGAAATTGCCTGCCCGGAGACATTCTTCTCTTCGTCACCGTCGGCTACAGATCAGCTGCGCAGTTCATCAAAAATTGTACGAGGTCAATGCACTATCCTCCTGCACCCATTTCCGTGCATGAAGTGGATTTACAACTAAATGGGTGAGTTTTTTATTAATTATATTCTTCATATACAAATTACATACGCCTTTTAACGCGAATATTTATTATTAAATTAGCTTTGCGAATCATTCGTTGAACTGTGTTCGGAAACGGTATTATTTAAATTAAAATATCATTTACGTACCTTGTTAAACTTCACTGTACACCTTGCTTAAAAATTTCGTATCTTACACACGAGGTGTCATGCACACTAGAAAATTAAAACGGCCGTCACGGTTAAATTACTTATTATTTTGAATTCGAAAAATTAGTAAATATTCTTCAGACATTCTGAAGTAAGAATAAATAGCGTTCTTCTTAAAATTATCACTGTAATGTAATAAAATTAAATTCGGAAGTTCACGCACCGTGACTTGTTCATTGATGCGAAAGCAGCACTTCACCTCTCATTGGTCAGTGTTTATCGTTAATAACTCGTAAACAAAGCCGCGGATTGTATTTTCGCAAAGGAAAAAGTTACTTCAAATGACCTTAGCTATCCCTCATTTTCTGCTGTTAAAATAATTGTGGAACGCCCTGTACATATATATATAATGGAAATTACTTTCCTTAGACATCAAATTATAAAAACATATCAATCGTAATCAAATAAAGTTTTCATTTAATCTCAAAACAAAACATATTTCAATGCTTTCTATAAATACTATAGAAATTGAAAGAGTATCAACTTCAGTTTTTTAAAATAGAACTTCTTTATTCGTCTCCTAATACTTGCCATCGATGAAAAATATGTTTATTTTGCAAAAAAATCTACTATTCCAATGTAATGTGAGATGTTGCATTGAAAATGAACTTCACGCGTTCAGTCTGCAGGGGAAATTGTGAAAGCGGCTACCTGATTGGGTTTGCGGAAATATGTCTAGTCTCAGCCCCTGACTTTTGCTGCTTAACCTCTTAAATCTGCGATTTACGTTCGAGAATTTCGGGCCGGAAACGTAAACAAGCTCGCGCAGCCTTCGAGCCATTCGCACGACTTGTACAATACGCTGATCGGGCCAATCGTAAATATTACGGGCATAGCTCGTGGTACGACGGTCGCGGTTGGTAATTTGCCCCATCACAAATAGCACAGACAAGGTTCGTGATGCGTTCTTATTATCTCTTCGTATCGTGATCAGTTTCAAGTTATTCTTGATCACATTCGCACATCGAAATTTATCTTCATAAATTCTAGAGAAGCATCCCCACAAGATGTTTTCAAGAAAAAGATTTCGTGATGAGAGCAGTGAGATTTGTGCTAATAATTTTGCTAACGAAAGTGACAGTAGTGACAATATATGTTCTGTTCGAAGAAAATGCATGCGATTAGATATTGATGATACTTCTGACGACGATCAACTACCAGAGCCCTGGCTTTGGAGAGGAATAAGAAATAGTCCAAAAATCTGAGACTATACGATGACTGCTAGCCTAAGAGAGGCAGCCTCACTCTGACTTAGGAGGAAGTAGAAGAGAATTAGATATATTTAATCTAATATTTATTTGATGACATATTCTGGCAAAATATTGTAACCGAAACTAACCGGTATGCAGATCAAATACGAGTGAATCCATGCAGAACAGGAGAAATCGACGACACTTGATTTCCTGTAGATTCTAACGAAATCAAAAGATATTTTGCATTGTCCATAATAACTGCACAGGTAAAAAAACCAGAAAAACAAATGAATTGGTCGAAGAGGGCTGTTATTGAAAGGCCGATGAAATGCCTTTGAAAAGATATCTGCAAATTACAAGGTGTTTGCATTTCGCAAACAATAATCTGTTTGTCAATACAGATAAATTGAGCAAGATTAAACCTGTGATCAATTATTTGAACAAAAACTTTAAAGAAGTATATATAATGAAAGAGAAGACAATGCTATTGATGAATCGCTCATGAAATTGTAGGGGCGCTTATCTTATAGGCAATTTAACCCGTCATAAAAGGCTGACTCATCGAAATGACTACACAAGGATCCAATCGTACTCCAAAACCACATTGTATTACAGAGTACAACAAGGGAATGAATGGAATTGATCTCCAAGACCAAATATTAGCAAGCTTTCCAGTAGTGAGGAAATACATGAAAGGAAGTAAAAAAAATATTTTTATCTGCTGGTCTAATTAATTCCTACATTTTATGCAACGAAATAAATAACGGGTGGAAACAATGTTACGTTGACTATAGGATCAACATAGCCGAATCACTATTGAAGAATATGCCAAAACCGAATTATAGAGAACGAGGACAATTATCTTCCGGAGATATGCCAGAAAGACTGCACTCGAAGTATTGGGCTCATTCTCCAAAACATATTGACCCAGCAGCATCAAAATTAAGGCCGTCAAAACCTTGTAGGGTTTGCCAAAAAAATAAAAAACGTATAGAAACAACGTGGGAGTGTAAGAAGTGAAAAGTTCCCTTACATCTACCAGAATGATTCGAATTGTCTCACACTATTGCAGATTATTAATTTTGTATTACTGATTTTCGTGTAAATAAACTTTTTGTAGTACTTGCATCTACCACAATTATTGCATCAGGCTGTAATTACTTATCAAATATTTTTAATTTTAAAAGGGCGCCGCCGCTAATATTTATATTTGGCCCGATCATCGTACTACGGGCTATGCCCGTAATATTCACTTTTGGCCCGATCAGCGTACTACGGGCTATGCCCGTAGTTGTCGTTTAACAATTTGAGCGCCACGCTGATTTTTAAGGAAGTCCCCGCCAGGCCACGCGCGCCGCTTAAAAGCGCTGAAATTGTAGAGCCAATGTTTCTTATCGCAGTAGAAGATAGTTTACGTTAAGAACGTGATCCTTATAAGCATTCATTCAACACGTTGGACGCCAAGTCTGTTTTGTTTTCTTTACCGTTTGACCCGCTAGATAAGATTTTATCGAAATGGATTCGTGGCCGGCATTACTTTTACGACAAACCAGTTCATTGCAGTACTTGGTCCTGTGCAGACAAAAATTTTCTTTAACCCTAAGCGTCAAAATGCCAGTCCGAGAGTGTGTGTGAAAGACGGTCTAAAAAACAACAACACAAACTCCAAAGAAAACCGGGAAAAGGCTCTGTAGTAGGAAAATATTGTTAATTATGTTATGATAAAAATGTAACAAAACATGGTAGAGTAATGGCCAGGAGAAAGACTAAGCGAGGTGTCACATTTTGTAATACCCGTAAAGGAGATCGGTTATTATGTTTACCGTGTTTGAATGAAATCCATTAATCCTGTAATGAGTCAAAATTATGTAAATTTGAAATAATTTTTCTGTAAATCCATAAAACAGTGTAAATTTTATAGTTCTATATCATGTTACACGATGTCAGCCAGTGGTGGTTGACGCGGCCTAAACGGAAAGTCTAGTGTCAGCCACCGATGGCTGACGTGGCGCTCAACGTATTAAGGGGGGATAAAAGGGACGGTTGGGTCCACCTGATGGCCTGCCATTGGCTAACTGAAACGAGATTCTAACGCAGTAGCTTCAGATTTTTATAAAAGCAACTTGCTTCGTCTTCTGCCTCTCATTTTGATCCTGCTTGCCACAGAAAATCTGCGTTGCGTCGACGAGTCTGAACAGCTAGTATAGCTAGAAGGAATTGCTATAGTGTCTTCGAAGTGACAGTTTCCGTGCAACTAGAAGGAATTCTTACAGTGATTTTTACGATGATTCGCTCTATTACCGATCTTGCCAAGGATTGCGCTCCTTCGAATGAGGTAATTAATTTTTGACCTTTTAATTTCGCAAGTTCGCCGTAGTTTCAGGATCATACAATTATGTTGTCCAAATTTGTATATTGTAACTGGTTTATAAAATTGATTGCCATTTTTTATAGAATCTTAAATGACTAACGTCAGAGAATGCATTAGGATCAACAGAATTAATAAAAAATTCATGATGTCATTCAAAAAGTGATATGGTTAATAGACTCATCTAATAATTTGGAGATAAACAAAATTAAAATACAGGCTCGATAAATTATTTAACGACTAACTGAATTAATATATGCATTCTCATTAATATAATGCATTCTCTGTTACCGTATTTAACCAATAGATGAAATAATTTTCAAATCCATTAAATTATTCTCACAAATACAATTAAGTAATTTGGCGATCAACCGAACCAATATACAAATTTACAAAATAATATATATATGTAATAAGAACGAAATATTCGCTTTTCGTTACAGAGATCGAGAAATGGAGCGAATAACGAGGCGTCCGCTGCGATGGACGAAATACATGAACAGCTCGCAGTACGGTTTCTTGTAAAGAGATCGAAAACCTACACGATCGGCAAACACCCGTCGTCAAGAAGACAGAGACAATCGAGTAGGGTTGCGAGGACTGTTGCGAGGACGATTGCGAGTTCCATTCCGAGTTTGTCTGCCAGTTCGATTGCCAGATTGATTTCGAGTCCAATTGCGAATTCGATTGCGAGTTCGAGTTCGACTGTAAGTTCGACTGCGAGTCCATCTTCGAATTCGACCGCACAAGAATCTCTGCAATATTTACGCTTGGCGCCAAGAACAGGGCACAGAACCCTAGCGGAACCGCAGTTCAAGGAACCGCTAACTTATCAATGTTATTATTGCCCGAAATACTTTCTGCACAAAATGGTCTATAGACAGCACGCAATTTGCCATATTCGGAAGCTCCACTGATATACGAAATACAAGAAGGGATACAAATCGATAATAGAAAAGAGAAGACACGAATTTTTTTCGATCGCGTCGCATAAAACAATCGGCTCTTTTCAGGGCCATACATATTAACCCCGGAAAGTACGTCCATAAATATTATTGATAAGTGATCAGTGTTTAGTGACCATGTAGTGAAAGTAAACGTTGAAATTGCCTGCCCGGAGACATTCTTCTCTTCGTCACCGTCGGCTACAGATCAGCTGCGCAGTTCATCAAAAATTGTACGAGGTCAATGCACTATCCTCCTGCACCCATTTCCGTGCATGAAGTGGATTTACAACTAAATGGGTGAGTTTTTTATTAATTATATTCTTCATATACAAATTACATACGCCTTTTAACGCGAATATTTATTATTAAATTAGCTTTGCGAATCATTCGTTGAACTGTGTTCGGAAACGGTATTATTTAAATTAAAATATCATTTACGTACCTTGTTAAACTTCACTGTACACCTTGCTTAAAAATTTCGTATCTTACACACGAGGTGTCATGCACACTAGAAAATTAAAACGGCCGTCACGGTTAAATTACTTATTATTTTGAATTCGAAAAATTAGTAAATATTCTTCAGACATTCTGAAGTAAGAATAAATAGCGTTCTTCTTAAAATTATCACTGTAATGTAATAAAATTAAATTCGGAAGTTCACGCACCGTGACTTGTTCATTGATGCGAAAGCAGCACTTCACCTCTCATTGGTCAGTGTTTATCGTTAATAACTCGTAAACAAAGCCGCGGATTGTATTTTCGCAAAGGAAAAAGTTACTTCAAATGACCTTAGCTATCCCTCATTTTCTGCTGTTAAAATAATTGTGGAACGCCCTGTACATATATATATAATGGAAATTACTTTCCTTAGACATCAAATTATAAAAACATATCAATCGTAATCAAATAAAGTTTTCATTTAATCTCAAAACAAAACATATTTCAATGCTTTCTATAAATACTATAGAAATTGAAAGAGTATCAACTTCAGTTTTTTAAAATAGAACTTCTTTATTCGTCTCCTAATACTTGCCATCGATGAAAAATATGTTTATTTTGCAAAAAAATCTACTATTCCAATGTAATGTGAGATGTTGCATTGAAAATGAACTTCACGCGTTCAGTCTGCAGGGGAAATTGTGAAAGCGGCTACCTGATTGGGTTTGCGGAAATATGTCTAGTCTCAGCCCCTGACTTTTGCTGCTTAACCTCTTAAATCTGCGATTTACGTTCGAGAATTTCGGGCCGGAAACGTAAACAAGCTCGCGCAGCCTTCGAGCCATTCGCACGACTTGTACAATACGCTGATCGGGCCAATCGTAAATATTACGGGCATAGCTCGTGGTACGACGGTCGCGGTTGGTAATTTGCCCCATCACAAATAGCACAGACAAGGTTCGTGATGCGTTCTTATTATCTCTTCGTATCGTGATCAGTTTCAAGTTATTCTTGATCACATTCGCACATCGAAATTTATCTTCATAAATTCTAGAGAAGCATCCCCACAAGATGTTTTCAAGAAAAAGATTTCGTGATGAGAGCAGTGAGATTTGTGCTAATAATTTTGCTAACGAAAGTGACAGTAGTGACAATATATGTTCTGTTCGAAGAAAATGCATGCGATTAGATATTGATGATACTTCTGACGACGATCAACTACCAGAGCCCTGGCTTTGGAGAGGAATAAGAAATAGTCCAAAAATCTGAGACTATACGATGACTGCTAGCCTAAGAGAGGCAGCCTCACTCTGACTTAGGAGGAAGTAGAAGAGAATTAGATATATTTAATCTAATATTTATTTGATGACATATTCTGGCAAAATATTGTAACCGAAACTAACCGGTATGCAGATCAAATACGAGTGAATCCATGCAGAACAGGAGAAATCGACGACACTTGATTTCCTGTAGATTCTAACGAAATCAAAAGATATTTTGCATTGTCCATAATAACTGCACAGGTAAAAAAACCAGAAAAACAAATGAATTGGTCGAAGAGGGCTGTTATTGAAAGGCCGATGAAATGCCTTTGAAAAGATATCTGCAAATTACAAGGTGTTTGCATTTCGCAAACAATAATCTGTTTGTCAATACAGATAAATTGAGCAAGATTAAACCTGTGATCAATTATTTGAACAAAAACTTTAAAGAAGTATATATAATGAAAGAGAAGACAATGCTATTGATGAATCGCTCATGAAATTGTAGGGGCGCTTATCTTATAGGCAATTTAACCCGTCATAAAAGGCTGACTCATCGAAATGACTACACAAGGATCCAATCGTACTCCAAAACCACATTGTATTACAGAGTACAACAAGGGAATGAATGGAATTGATCTCCAAGACCAAATATTAGCAAGCTTTCCAGTAGTGAGGAAATACATGAAAGGAAGTAAAAAAAATATTTTTATCTGCTGGTCTAATTAATTCCTACATTTTATGCAACGAAATAAATAACGGGTGGAAACAATGTTACGTTGACTATAGGATCAACATAGCCGAATCACTATTGAAGAATATGCCAAAACCGAATTATAGAGAACGAGGACAATTATCTTCCGGAGATATGCCAGAAAGACTGCACTCGAAGTATTGGGCTCATTCTCCAAAACATATTGACCCAGCAGCATCAAAATTAAGGCCGTCAAAACCTTGTAGGGTTTGCCAAAAAAATAAAAAACGTATAGAAACAACGTGGGAGTGTAAGAAGTGAAAAGTTCCCTTACATCTACCAGAATGATTCGAATTGTCTCACACTATTGCAGATTATTAATTTTGTATTACTGATTTTCGTGTAAATAAACTTTTTGTAGTACTTGCATCTACCACAATTATTGCATCAGGCTGTAATTACTTATCAAATATTTTTAATTTTAAAAGGGCGCCGCCGCTAATATTTATATTTGGCCCGATCATCGTACTACGGGCTATGCCCGTAATATTCACTTTTGGCCCGATCAGCGTACTACGGGCTATGCCCGTAGTTGTCGTTTAACAATTTGAGCGCCACGCTGATTTTTAAGGAAGTCCCCGCCAGGCCACGCGCGCCGCTTAAAAGCGCTGAAATTGTAGAGCCAATGTTTCTTATCGCAGTAGAAGATAGTTTACGTTAAGAACGTGATCCTTATAAGCATTCATTCAACACGTTGGACGCCAAGTCTGTTTTGTTTTCTTTACCGTTTGACCCGCTAGATAAGATTTTATCGAAATGGATTCGTGGCCGGCATTACTTTTACGACAAACCAGTTCATTGCAGTACTTGGTCCTGTGCAGACAAAAATTTTCTTTAACCCTAAGCGTCAAAATGCCAGTCCGAGAGTGTGTGTGAAAGACGGTCTAAAAAACAACAACACAAACTCCAAAGAAAACCGGGAAAAGGCTCTGTAGTAGGAAAATATTGTTAATTATGTTATGATAAAAATGTAACAAAACATGGTAGAGTAATGGCCAGGAGAAAGACTAAGCGAGGTGTCACATTTTGTAATACCCGTAAAGGAGATCGGTTATTATGTTTACCGTGTTTGAATGAAATCCATTAATCCTGTAATGAGTCAAAATTATGTAAATTTGAAATAATTTTTCTGTAAATCCATAAAACAGTGTAAATTTTATAGTTCTATATCATGTTACACGATGTCAGCCAGTGGTGGTTGACGCGGCCTAAACGGAAAGTCTAGTGTCAGCCACCGATGGCTGACGTGGCGCTCAACGTATTAAGGGGGGATAAAAGGGACGGTTGGGTCCACCTGATGGCCTGCCATTGGCTAACTGAAACGAGATTCTAACGCAGTAGCTTCAGATTTTTATAAAAGCAACTTGCTTCGTCTTCTACCTCTCATTTTGATCCTGCTTGCCACAGAAAATCTGCGTTGCGTCGACGAGTCTGAACAGCTAGTATAGCTAGAAGGAATTGCTATAGTGTCTTCGAAGTGACAGTTTCCGTGCAACTAGAAGGAATTCTTACAGTGATTTTTACGATGATTCGCTCTATTACCGATCTTGCCAAGGATTGCGCTCCTTCGAATGAGGTAATTAATTTTTGACCTTTTAATTTCGCAAGTTCGCCGTAGTTTCAGGATCATACAATTATGTTGTCCAAATTTGTATATTGTAACTGGTTTATAAAATTGATTGCCATTTTTTATAGAATCTTAAATGACTAACGTCAGAGAATGCATTAGGATCAACAGAATTAATAAAAAATTCATGATGTCATTCAAAAAGTGATATGGTTAATAGACTCATCTAATAATTTGGAGATAAACAAAATTAAAATACAGGCTCGATAAATTATTTAACGACTAACTGAATTAATATATGCATTCTCATTAATATAATGCATTCTCTGTTACCGTATTTAACCAATAGATGAAATAATTTTCAAATCCATTAAATTATTCTCACAAATACAATTAAGTAATTTGGCGATCAACCGAACCAATATACAAATTTACAAAATAATATATATATGTAATAAGAACGAAATATTCGCTTTTCGTTACAGAGATCGAGAAATGGAGCGAATAACGAGGCGTCCGCTGCGATGGACGAAATACATGAACAGCTCGCAGTACGGTTTCTTGTAAAGAGATCGAAAAGCTACACGATCGGCAAACACCCGTCGTCAAGAAGACAGAGACAATCGAGTAGGGTTGCGAGGACTGTTGCGAGGACGATTGCGAGTTCCATTCCGAGTTTGTCTGCCAGTTCGATTGCCAGATTGATTTCGAGTCCAATTGCGAATTCGATTGCGAGTTCGAGTTCGACTGTAAGTTCGACTGCGAGTCCATCTTCGAATTCGACCGCACAAGAATCTCTGCAATATTTACGCTTGGCGCCAAGAACAGGGCACAGAACCCTAGCGGAACCGCAGTTCAAGGAACCGCTAACTTATCAATGTTATTATTGCCCGAAATACTTTCTGCACAAAATGGTCTATAGACAGCACGCAATTTGCCATATTCGGAAGCTCCACTGATATACGAAATACAAGAAGGGATACAAATCGATAATAGAAAAGAGAAGACACGAATTTTTTTCGATCGCGTCGCATAAAACAATCGGCTCTTTTCAGGGCCATACATATTAACCCCGGAAAGTACGTCCATAAATATTATTGATAAGTGATCAGTGTTTAGTGACCATGTAGTGAAAGTAAACGTTGAAATTGCCTGCCCGGAGACATTCTTCTCTTCGTCACCGTCGGCTACAGATCAGCTGCGCAGTTCATCAAAAATTGTACGAGGTCAATGCACTATCCTCCTGCACCCATTTCCGTGCATGAAGTGGATTTACAACTAAATGGGTGAGTTTTTTATTAATTATATTCTTCATATACAAATTACATACGCCTTTTAACGCGAATATTTATTATTAAATTAGCTTTGCGAATCATTCGTTGAACTGTGTTCGGAAACGGTATTATTTAAATTAAAATATCATTTACGTACCTTGTTAAACTTCACTGTACACCTTGCTTAAAAATTTCGTATCTTACACACGAGGTGTCATGCACACTAGAAAATTAAAACGGCCGTCACGGTTAAATTACTTATTATTTTGAATTCGAAAAATTAGTAAATATTCTTCAGACATTCTAAAGTAAGAATAAATAGCGTTCTTCTTAAAATTATCACTGTAATGTAATAAAATTAAATTCGGAAGTTCACGCACCGTGACTTGTTCATTGATGCGAAAGCAGCACTTCACCTCTCATTGGTCAGTGTTTATCGTTAATAACTCGTAAACAAAGCCGCGGATTGTATTTTCGCAAAGGAAAAAGTTACTTCAAATGACCTTAGCTATCCCTCATTTTCTGCTGTTAAAATAATTGTGGAACGCCCTGTACATATATATATAATGGAAATTACTTTCCTTAGACATCAAATTATAAAAACATATCAATCGTAATCAAATAAAGTTTTCATTTAATCTCAAAACAAAACATATTTCAATGCTTTCTATAAATACTATAGAAATTGAAAGAGTATCAACTTCAGTTTTTTAAAATAGAACTTCTTTATTCGTCTCCTAATACTTGCCATCGATGAAAAATATGTTTATTTTGCAAAAAAATCTACTATTCCAATGTAATGTGAGATGTTGCATTGAAAATGAACTTCACGCGTTCAGTCTGCAGGGGAAATTGTGAAAGCGGCTACCTGATTGGGTTTGCGGAAATATGTCTAGTCTCAGCCCCTGACTTTTGCTGCTTAACCTCTTAAATCTGCGATTTACGTTCGAGAATTTCGGGCCGGAAACGTAAACAAGCTCGCGCAGCCTTCGAGCCATTCGCACGACTTGTACAATACGCTGATCGGGCCAATCGTAAATATTACGGGCATAGCTCGTGGTACGACGGTCGCGGTTGGTAATTTGCCCCATCACAAATAGCACAGACAAGGTTCGTGATGCGTTCTTATTATCTCTTCGTATCGTGATCAGTTTCAAGTTATTCTTGATCACATTCGCACATCGAAATTTATCTTCATAAATTCTAGAGAAGCATCCCCACAAGATGTTTTCAAGAAAAAGATTTCGTGATGAGAGCAGTGAGATTTGTGCTAATAATTTTGCTAACGAAAGTGACAGTAGTGACAATATATGTTCTGTTCGAAGAAAATGCATGCGATTAGATATTGATGATACTTCTGACGACGATCAACTACCAGAGCCCTGGCTTTGGAGAGGAATAAGAAATAGTCCAAAAATCTGAGACTATACGATGACTGCTAGCCTAAGAGAGGCAGCCTCACTCTGACTTAGGAGGAAGTAGAAGAGAATTAGATATATTTAATCTAATATTTATTTGATGACATATTCTGGCAAAATATTGTAACCGAAACTAACCGGTATGCAGATCAAATACGAGTGAATCCATGCAGAACAGGAGAAATCGACGACACTTGATTTCCTGTAGATTCTAACGAAATCAAAAGATATTTTGCATTGTCCATAATAACTGCACAGGTAAAAAAACCAGAAAAACAAATGAATTGGTCGAAGAGGGCTGTTATTGAAAGGCCGATGAAATGCCTTTGAAAAGATATCTGCAAATTACAAGGTGTTTGCATTTCGCAAACAATAATCTGTTTGTCAATACAGATAAATTGAGCAAGATTAAACCTGTGATCAATTATTTGAACAAAAACTTTAAAGAAGTATATATAATGAAAGAGAAGACAATGCTATTGATGAATCGCTCATGAAATTGTAGGGGCGCTTATCTTATAGGCAATTTAACCCGTCATAAAAGGCTGACTCATCGAAATGACTACACAAGGATCCAATCGTACTCCAAAACCACATTGTATTACAGAGTACAACAAGGGAATGAATGGAATTGATCTCCAAGACCAAATATTAGCAAGCTTTCCAGTAGTGAGGAAATACATGAAAGGAAGTAAAAAAAATATTTTTATCTGCTGGTCTAATTAATTCCTACATTTTATGCAACGAAATAAATAACGGGTGGAAACAATGTTACGTTGACTATAGGATCAACATAGCCGAATCACTATTGAAGAATATGCCAAAACCGAATTATAGAGAACGAGGACAATTATCTTCCGGAGATATGCCAGAAAGACTGCACTCGAAGTATTGGGCTCATTCTCCAAAACATATTGACCCAGCAGCATCAAAATTAAGGCCGTCAAAACCTTGTAGGGTTTGCCAAAAAAATAAAAAACGTATAGAAACAACGTGGGAGTGTAAGAAGTGAAAAGTTCCCTTACATCTACCAGAATGATTCGAATTGTCTCACACTATTGCAGATTATTAATTTTGTATTACTGATTTTCGTGTAAATAAACTTTTTGTAGTACTTGCATCTACCACAATTATTGCATCAGGCTGTAATTACTTATCAAATATTTTTAATTTTAAAAGGGCGCCGCCGCTAATATTTATATTTGGCCCGATCATCGTACTACGGGCTATGCCCGTAATATTCACTTTTGGCCCGATCAGCGTACTACGGGCTATGCCCGTAGTTGTCGTTTAACAATTTGAGCGCCACGCTGATTTTTAAGGAAGTCCCCGCCAGGCCACGCGCGCCGCTTAAAAGCGCTGAAATTGTAGAGCCAATGTTTCTTATCGCAGTAGAAGATAGTTTACGTTAAGAACGTGATCCTTATAAGCATTCATTCAACACGTTGGACGCCAAGTCTGTTTTGTTCTCTTTACCGTTTGACCCGCTAGATAAGATTTTATCGAAATGGATTCGTGGCCGGCATTACTTTTACGACAAACCAGTTCATTGCAGTACTTGGTCCTGTGCAGACAAAAATTTTCTTTAACCCTAAGCGTCAAAATGCCAGTCCGAGAGTGTGTGTGAAAGACGGTCTAAAAAACAACAACACAAACTCCAAAGAAAACCGGGAAAAGGCTCTGTAGTACGAAAATATTGTTAATTATGTTATGATAAAAATGTAACAAAAGATGGTAGAGTAATGGCCAGGAGAAAGACTAAGCGAGGTGTCACATTTTGTAATACCCGTAAAGGAGATCGGTTATTATGTTTACCGTGTTTGAATGAAATCCATTAATCCTGTAATGAGTCAAAATTATGTAAATTTGAAATAATTTTTCTGTAAATACATAAAACAGTGTAAATTTTATAGTTCTATATCATGTTACACGATGTCAGCCAGTGGTGGTTGACGCGGCCTAAACGGAAAGTCTAGTGTCAGCCACCGATGGCTGACGTGGCGCTCAACGTATTAAGGGGGGATAAAAGGGACGGTTGGGTCCACCTGATGGCCTGCCATTGGCTAACTGAAACGAGATTCTAACGCAGTAGCTTCAGATTTTTATAAAAGCAACTTGCTTCGTCTTCTACCTCTCATTTTGATCCTGCTTGCCACAGAAAATCTGCGTTGCGTCGACGAGTCTGAACAGCTAGTATAGCTAGAAGGAATTGCTATAGTGTCTTCGAAGTGACAGTTTCCGTGCAACTAGAAGGAATTCTTACAGTGATTTTTACGATGATTCGCTCTATTACCGATCATGCCAAGGATTGCGCCCCTTCGAATGAGGTAATTAATTTTTGACCTTTTAATTTTGCAAGTTCGCCGTAGTTTCAGGATCATACAATTATGTTGTCCAAATTTGTATATTGTAACTGGTTTATAAAATTGATTGCCATTTTTTATAGAATCTTAAATGACTAACGTCAGAGAATGCATTCGGATCAACAGAATTAATAACAAATTCATGAGGTCATTCAAAGAATGATATGGTTAATAGACTCATCTAATAATTTGGAGATAAACAAAATTAAAATACAGGCTCGATAAATTATTTAACGACTAACTGTATTAATATAATGCATTCTCTGTTACCGTATTTAACCAATAGATGAAATAATTTTCAAATCCATTAAATTATTCTCACAAATACAATTAAGTAATTTGGCGATCAACCGAACCAATATACAAATTTACAAAATAATATATATATGTAATAAGAACGAAATATTCGCTTTTCGTTACAGAGATCGAGAAATGGAGCGAATAACGAGGCGTCCGCTGCGATGGACGAAATACATGAACAGCTCGCAGTACGGTTTCTTGTAAAGAGATCGAAAACCTACACGATCGGCAAACACCCGTCGTCAAGAAGACAGAGACAATCGAGTAGGGTTGCGAGGACTGTTGCGAGGACGATTGCGAGTTCCATTCCGAGTTTGTCTGCCAGTTCGATTGCCAGATTGATTTCGAGTCCAATTGCGAATTCGATTGCGAGTTCGAGTTCGACTGTAAGTTCGACTGCGAGTCCATCTTCGAATTCGACCGCACAAGAATCTCTGCAATATTTACGCTTGGCGCCAAGAACAGGGCACAGAACCCTAGCGGAACCGCAGTTCAAGGAACCGCTAACTTATCAATGTTATTATTGCCCGAAATACTTTCTGCACAAAATGGTCTATAGACAGCACGCAATTTGCCATATTCGGAAGCTCCACTGATATACGAAATACAAGAAGGGATACAAATCGATAATAGAAAAGAGAAGACACGAATTTTTTTCGATCGCGTCGCATAAAACAATCGGCTCTTTTCAGGGCCATACATATTAACCCCGGAAAGTACGTCCATAAATATTATTGATAAGTGATCAGTGTTTAGTGACCATGTAGTGAAAGTAAACGTTGAAATTGCCTGCCCGGAGACATTCTTCTCTTCGTCACCGTCGGCTACAGATCAGCTGCGCAGTTCATCAAAAATTGTACGAGGTCAATGCACTATCCTCCTGCACCCATTTCCGTGCATGAAGTGGATTTACAACTAAATGGGTGAGTTTTTTATTAATTATATTCTTCATATACAAATTACATACGCCTTTTAACGCGAATATTTATTATTAAATTAGCTTTGCGAATCATTCGTTGAACTGTGTTCGGAAACGGTATTATTTAAATTAAAATATCATTTACGTACCTTGTTAAACTTCACTGTACACCTTGCTTAAAAATTTCGTATCTTACACACGAGGTGTCATGCACACTAGAAAATTAAAACGGCCGTCACGGTTAAATTACTTATTATTTTGAATTCGAAAAATTAGTAAATATTCTTCAGACATTCTGAAGTAAGAATAAATAGCGTTCTTCTTAAAATTATCACTGTAATGTAATAAAATTAAATTCGGAAGTTCACGCACCGTGACTTGTTCATTGATGCGAAAGCAGCACTTCACCTCTCATTGGTCAGTGTTTATCGTTAATAACTCGTAAACAAAGCCGCGGATTGTATTTTCGCAAAGGAAAAAGTTACTTCAAATGACCTTAGCTATCCCTCATTTTCTGCTGTTAAAATAATTGTGGAACGCCCTGTACATATATATATATATATATATATATATATATATATATATATATATATATATATATAATGGAAATTACTTTTCTTAGACATCAAATTATAAAAACATATCAATCGTAATCAAATAAAGTTTTCATTTAATCTCAAAACAAAACATATTTCAATGCTTTCTATAAATACTATAGAAATTGAAAGAGTATCAACTTCAGTTTTTTAAAATAGAACTTCTTTATTCGTCTCCTAATACTTGCCATCGATGAAAAATATGTTTATTTTGCAAAAAAATCTACTATTCCAATGTAATGTGAGATGTTGCATTGAAAATGAACTTCACGCGTTCAGTCTGCAGGGGAAATTGTGAAAGCGGCTACCTGATTGGGTTTGCGGAAATATGTCTAGTCTCAGCCCCTGACTTTTGCTGCTTAACCTCTTAAATCTGCGATTTACGTTCGAGAATTTCGGGCCGGAAACGTAAACAAGCTCGCGCAGCCTTCGAGCCATTCGCACGACTTGTACAATACGCTGATCGGGCCAATCGTAAATATTACGGGCATCGCTCGTGGTACGACGGTCGCGGTTGGTAATTTGCCCCATCACAAATAGCACAGACAAGGTTCGTGATGCGTTCTTATTATCTCTTCGTATCGTGATCAGTTTCAAGTTATTCTTGATCACATTCGCACATCGAAATTTATCTTCATAAATTCTAGAGAAGCATCCCCACAAGATGTTTTCAAGAAAAAGATTTCGTGATGAGAGCAGTGAGATTTGTGCTAATAATTTTGCTAACGAAAGTGACAGTAGTGACAATATATGTTCTGTTCGAAGAAAATGCATGCGATTAGATATTGATGATACTTCTGACGACGATCAACTACCAGAGCCCTGGCTTTGGAGAGGAATAAGAAATAGTCCAAAAATCTGAGACTATACGATGACTGCTAGCCTAAGAGAGGCAGCCTCACTCTGACTTAGGAGGAAGTAGAAGAGAATTAGATATATTTAATCTAATATTTATTTGATGACATATTCTGGCAAAATATTGTAACCGAAACTAACCGGTATGCAGATCAAATACGAGTGAATCCATGCAGAACAGGAGAAATCGACGACACTTGATTTCCTGTAGATTCTAACGAAATCAAAAGATATTTTGCATTGTCCATAATAACTGCACAGGTAAAAAAACCAGAAAAACAAATGAATTGGTCGAAGAGGGCTGTTATTGAAAGGCCGATGAAATGCCTTTGAAAAGATATCTGCAAATTACAAGGTGTTTGCATTTCGCAAACAATAATCTGTTTGTCAATACAGATAAATTGAGCAAGATTAAACCTGTGATCAATTATTTGAACAAAAACTTTAAAGAAGTATATATAATGAAAGAGAAGACAATGCTATTGATGAATCGCTCATGAAATTGTAGGGGCGCTTATCTTATAGGCAATTTAACCCGTCATAAAAGGCTGACTCATCGAAATGATTACACAAGGATCCAATCGTACTCCAAAACCACATTGTATTACAGAGTACAACAAGGGAATGAATGGAATTGATCTCCAAGACCAAATATTAGCAAGCTTTCCAGTAGTGAGGAAATACATGAAAGGAAGTAAAAAAAATATTTTTATCTGCTGGTCTAATTAATTCCTACATTTTATGCAACGAAATAAATAACGGGTGGAAACAATGTTACATTGACTATAGGATCAACATAGCCGAATCACTATTGAAGAATATGCCAAAACCGAATTATAGAGAACGAGGACAATTATCTTCCGGAGATATGCCAGAAAGACTGCACTCGAAGTATTGGGCTCATTCTCCAAAACATATTGACCCAGCAGCATCAAAATTAAGGCCGTCAAAACCTTGTAGGGTTTGCCAAAAAAATAAAAAACGTATAGAAACAACGTGGGAGTGTAAGAAGTGAAAAGTTCCCTTACATCTACCAGAATGATTCGAATTGTCTCACACTATTGCAGATTATTAATTTTGTATTACTGATTTTCGTGTAAATAAACTTTTTGTAGTACTTGCATCTACCACAATTATTGCATCAGGCTGTAATTACTTATCAAATATTTTTAATTTTAAAAGGGCGCCGCCGCTAATATTTATATTTGGCCCGATCATCGTACTACGGGCTATGCCCGTAATATTCACTTTTGGCCCGATCAGCGTACTACGGGCTATGCCCGTAGTTGTCGTTTAACAATTTGAGCGCCACGCTGATTTTTAAGGAAGTCCCCGCCAGGCCACGCGCGCCGCTTAAAAGCGCTGAAATTGTAGAGCCAATGTTTCTTATCGCAGTAGAAGATAGTTTACGTTAAGAACGTGATCCTTATAAGCATTCATTCATCACGTTGGACGCCAAGTCTGTTTTGTTCTCTTTACCGTTTGACCCGCTAGATAAGATTTTATCGAAATGGATTCGTGGCCGGCATTACTTTTACGACAAACCAGTTCATTGCAGTACTTGGTCCTGTGCAGACAAAAATTTTCTTTAACCCTAAGCGTCAAAATGCCAGTCCGAGAGTGTGTGTGAAAGACGGTCTAAAAAACAACAACACAAACTCCAAAGAAAACCGGGAAAAGGCTCTGTAGTACGAAAATATTGTTAATTATGTTATGATAAAAATGTAACAAAACATGGTAGAGTAATGGCCAGGAGAAAGACTAAGCGAGGTGTCACATTTTGTAATACCCGTAAAGGAGATCGGTTATTATGTTTACCGTGTTTGAATGAAATCCATTAATCCTGTAATGAGTCAAAATTATGTAAATTTGAAATAATTTTTCTGTAAATCCATAAAACAGTGTAAATTTTATAGTTCTATATCATGTTACACGATGTCAGCCAGTGGTGGTTGACGCGGCCTAAACGGAAAGTCTAGTGTCAGCCACCGATGGCTGACGTGGCGCTCAACGTATTAAGGGGGGATAAAAGGGACGGTTGGGTCCACCTGATGGCCTGCCATTGGCTAACTGAAACGAGATTCTAACGCAGTAGCTTCAGATTTTTATAAAAGCAACTTGCTTCGTCTTCTACCTCTCACTTTGATCCTGCTTGCCACAGAAAATCTGCGTTGCGTCGACGAGTCTGAACAGCTAGTATAGCTAGAAGGAATTGCTATAGTGTCTTCGAAGTGACAGTTTCCGTGCAACTAGAAGGAATTCTTACAGTGATTTTTACGATGATTCGCTCTATTACCGATCTTGCCAAGGATTGCGCTCCTTCGAATGAGGTAATTAATTTTTGACCTTTTAATTTCGCAAGTTCGCCGTAGTTTCAGGATCATACAATTATGTTGTCCAAATTTGTATATTGTAACTGGTTTATAAAATTGATTGCCATTTTTTATAGAATCTTAAATGACTAACGTCAGAGAATGCATTAGGATCAACAGAATTAATAAAAAATTCATGATGTCATTCAAAAAGTGATATGGTTAATAGACTCATCTAATAATTTGGAGATAAACAAAATTAAAATACAGGCTCGATAAATTATTTAACGACTAACTGAATTAATATATGCATTCTCATTAATATAATGCATTCTCTGTTACCGTATTTAACCAATAGATGAAATAATTTTCAAATCCATTAAATTATTCTCACAAATACAATTAAGTAATTTGGCGATCAACCGAACCAATATACAAATTTACAAAATAATATATATATGTAATAAGAACGAAATATTCGCTTTTCGTTACAGAGATCGAGAAATGGAGCGAATAACGAGGCGTCCGCTGCGATGGACGAAATACATGAACAGCTCGCAGTACGGTTTCTTGTAAAGAGATCGAAAACCTACACGATCGGCAAACACCCGTCGTCAAGAAGACAGAGACAATCGAATAGGGTTGCGAGGACTGTTGCGAGGACGATTGCGAGTTCCATTCCGAGTTTGTCTGCCAGTTCGATTGCCAGATTGATTTCGAGTCCAATTGCGAATTCGATTGCGAGTTCGAGTTCGACTGTAAGTTCGACTGCGAGTCCATCTTCGAATTCGACCGCACAAGAATCTCTGCAATATTTACGCTTGGCGCCAAGAACAGGGCACAGAACCCTAGCGGAACCGCAGTTCAAGGAACCGCTAACTTATCAATGTTATTATTGCCCGAAATACTTTCTGCACAAAATGGTCTATAGACAGCACGCAATTTGCCATATTCGGAAGCTCCACTGATATACGAAATACAAGAAGGGATACAAATCGATAATAGAAAAGAGAAGACACGAATTTTTTTCGATCGCGTCGCATAAAACAATCGGCTCTTTTCAGGGCCATACATATTAACCCCGGAAAGTACGTCCATAAATATTATTGATAAGTGATCAGTGTTTAGTGACCATGTAGTGAAAGTAAACGTTGAAATTGCCTGCCCGGAGACATTCTTCTCTTCGTCACCGTCGGCTACAGATCAGCTGCGCAGTTCATCAAAAATTGTACGAGGTCAATGCACTATCCTCCTGCACCCATTTCCGTGCATGAAGTGGATTTACAACTAAATGGGTGAGTTTTTTATTAATTATATTCTTCATATACAAATTACATACGCCTTTTAACGCGAATATTTATTATTAAATTAGCTTTGCGAATCATTCGTTGAACTGTGTTCGGAAACGGTATTATTTAAATTAAAATATCATTTACGTACCTTGTTAAACTTCACTGTACACCTTGCTTAAAAATTTCGTATCTTACACACGAGGTGTCATGCACACTAGAAAATTAAAACGGCCGTCACGGTTAAATTACTTATTATTTTGAATTCGAAAAATTAGTAAATATTCTTCAGACATTCTGAAGTAAGGATAAATAGCTCTAATATTTACAATATGTAACAATCCAAGGAAATCGCGACGTGCGAAAAGACCCTACCTACCTAGGAGACTGATTACCACTCAAAGGATTGCAGGGCAATCCTTTGGTCATTGTACTCGTCAAAATTGTCTACGTTATCTACGTAATAAAAAAAGGAAAATTCTGAACATTAACTCACTACTTGTTGGGAGGAGAGCGCTACGTTAGAGTCCTGGAACAAAAAAAAAAAGCAGAGACATATTAAAATACCGTCCGTCAGCGTTCACGAAATAATTATTCAATTTTAATTGAATAATTGAAATAATTGAAAATTATGCTAACAAACCTGCCTCCTCGACGAAGCCCGACACGTTGCCTCTCGATCTCAGCAGTTATTTGCAGTAGCAATTTGCAGCAGTCATTTGCAGCAGCCATCTTCTTCAGATCTGCAACAGCAATACAAAATTCGGTTAAATTCGATCGCAATGCGAAAACCGATTAAAATGAATAAGCAAAGAGCTGCGACGTACCACGTAGCAGTCTTTGTTGTCGCGATTGATTTTGTCGTCCTTGGATTTCGAGGAAAATGATGCAATGGTCAGCCAAAAACCCACCCGAATACGGTGTAACCGAGGCCCACGGTCGAATACATAAATAGAACGATGAATCTGCGACGTGAAAATCGCGGCAGCGAGCGCGATCAAGCGCGATCAAGTACGATCAAGCACGATCTCAAGCGCGATCTCAACGGAGAGATCAGGCGCGATCTCAAGCCGGATGATCGAACGCAATTTCAAGCGAAATTAAGCGTGACCTCGGGCGAGATGAAGCGCGTTCAAGCGCCGATTATCCCGGCGAGCCGATGTGCCAATTAAATATTTCAGCGGATGATATTCCAAAATAATATATAATAAATATCACGAAATAACCGGAGAATAGAATTTAGCGAACGCCGAGAATGCCGGAGGATAAGGTGACCGAGAATATCGCGGACCAACTCCTTTCGATTCGAAATCGCCGAGCAAATGATTCGAGGAATGGCGGAGCACGCGATCGCGGTCCGCGGACCCACCCTTCGCGAACCGAGGCTGCTGAGCAAATGACTTCGCGAATGTCGGACTAGCGGTCGCGTCGCCCCACCCGTTCGACAGTATTTACAGCCGCGCCCCGATTTATTAGGGTATACAGGCGACCGCGAGTCGGCACAAAAAATACAACTGTTACTATTCTCCCTTGAAGCAGGTCGAAACCAGAAACACTGCGCATTTTGCTTGCGTACCCGTCGAATGAGAAAACAGACCCCGTTGTATCCTCACTACCCTGTTGCTGCGTCGTTCCACGCGAAGTCGAACATTGCGTTGTGCAATCATTTTTCAAGTAATATGTCAACCGGTTTCATATCGGAAGACATTTTAACTGTGAATATAATATAGAATGAATGTTTCAATAATTTCTCCGATTTGTAGGATTTTCATTTTGTATAATTTAAGTGCGGTTTATAGATGCGTAATTAACTTAGAGTTTGACGTATTGTTTTCGACATCCTCGTGACGTATTACAGCCGCGCCCCGATTTATTAGAGTATAGAGACGACCGTGAGTCGGCACAAAAAATACAACTGTTACTATTCTCCTTTGAAACAAGTCGAAACCGAAACGCCGCGCAATTCGCGCAATAAAAAACTAACCCCCGTTACGTCACTCTGTTGTTGTGTCGTTCCGCGCGAAATCAAATATTTCGTTGTGCAATCATTTTTTCGGACCATTATTCAGATATTATTATATCATTATTGCGATTATTATAACGTTAAAATTATGTTGGAACGTATTATATTATTATATGATCATAGTATTATAATATTGTTATTATAATTACTATGATTATTATAATAACAATTAATATATTAATATAATTTTGAGTGGCAAGTCACCGGTCGAACGCGAAGGATTAAATGATTGAGAAGATAAGAAATATAAAATTACGTACGTTCCCGTGCGACTGCGCTATATGTAAAATTACATATTTATTAACAGATATATTATTGCGTAATTGCAATTAACGGTCGCGTACACTATTTTTACACATAGCTCCATAGGATGCCACATCAACGCGCAAACGGATTTAAAGGACGAATACGTACAGGTTGTCGATACGTAAGTAAATTTTCTCGTCTTCCAAAGAATATATTATAATTTCACCTAATATTATTATTATTAAAACTGTATATTATTTCTTAATACATTTTTCTCAACCGCTGGCGAAAAGGATTCGAACATCTTTCAAAACGCAATTAACTTCTTCGATACTGGACCGAACGCGACTTTAATGTCTCAATGTTTTCGAAGTCTTACTTATTAATTTATTATTTTTGAATTCGGGAATTTCAATTCGGTTGCATCATCATTTGCGATTCATGCAATTTAATTGTCCAGTATTTTGCAATTGTGCTGCGATTGGAATTACGAATTGCATTGTAATTGAATCGAATTGAATAGAGATCCGAATCACAGATTACAATGTGATCGAATGACAATGTAATTGAATTGCAATGCGATCGAATTACAATGTAATTGAATCACGATGTGACAGAATTACAACGCGATTGAATTGCGATGTAACCTTTATTCATTAAAATTCCTCGAGCAATTCGATCGTAACTCTCCGCGAGCCTAGCCAAGGGGAAGCTAATTAAAAAACTTGAATAAAATACATTCAGTCGAAAAATATGCAAGTTACACTTCGACAGAAATATTCCGTCGTCTTCTCAGATTGGCCTCGATCTCCCAAAGAAGATTCCTAAACGTCTGGATGTCTTTCGATCCGATCTTCAAATTAACGAGATGGGGCGTCGTTCAAGGCTTCGTCGACAAAGTAAATATTCTCATTTCACCGTCTAACCCGAACGAGGTGCATAAAGGGAGAATGGCATCGAGGGCCACGTGTGTCACGTACAATGATCTTGTTCGCAGATCATTGCGTGGAGGAAGGGTTACCAAGTGCCAGACTTTGCTGGACTTGCTGTTAGATCTGTCGCAGAACGGCGACGCCCTCACCGACGAGGACGTTCGGAACGAGGTGAACACGTTCATATTCGCCGGTCTCGATACCACGGTCACCAGGGTGTCCTGGATCCTTTATGCGTTAGGCCCCCAACGGAGTATCAGGTGAGTGTACTGGCAACGCTCGCCGCGCCAGCGAATTCAACCCTTCTGGTATCGACCATGAGAATCGTGTGCACGCGAGCGAAAAATTATCGAGCACGTTAGAGACGCAGTTAGGGCAAAGACTCGGCGAGAAAAATCGTATAAACTTTACAAACCTTTTTGTAAACGAGTGAAACAACATTCAAAGATGAACACAGATTCGGAGATAAAACTGTTATTGGAAGTATGTATTAACCCTTTGCGAGTTAACCCTCGAGGGGTGCACTCCGAGGCACCGCTAGAATTTTTGTATCATCAAATAATTCTTATATCAAGAAAGTCTAGATTTGCACCATGTCATGTAAAATGGGAACACTGTAAGACGGAACAATTATTTTAGGTTTACAGTTGAAACGGCTTTGAGCGCAAAGGGTTAAGAAAACAACAACGTTTTCCCATCAATTTTACCGATGGAAAAGGAAGAACGTGGATGTTAAAAGAGGGAAGGCGGATGACGAAAGCGAAGCAATTTATCCGGTATTTGTCCGACATCGCGTATTTAGTTTATTTGATTAGTATTTATATTGTTCTGCGAGAGGAACAGCGAGATGTTCGTCGAGTTTTTACCGAGTGCCACAAGATGCTTGTCGGTGTGGACGAATCTAAATGAAGCTCTCTTTGTTTCTCTACAGGAGCAAATTCTGGGCGAGTATTATAACGTTGCGGGAACTGCTCTGCTCTGCTCTGCTCTGCTGCGCTCTGCTCCGCTGGCTGACGCAAGCCAGATTAGGGAATCAGAGTCCTGTAGCGCGCCCGTGGCGCAGCTACCGCAACTCCCATTGCCAAGGTTCGCCGGCTGCTACACGGAGTGGCCGAGCTTCTCGGATCAGTTTGAGTCGCTGGTCGTGAAGAACTTGACTCTTCACGACGTCCAGCGACTACAGTACCTCACTACTCCGTGACAGCGGCGAACTTTGGCATCGCGTGGGCGGCCTTGGTCAAGAGGTATGACCGGAAGCGGCTGGTCGTCAGTGCGCTCCTGTCGAGCATCCTGGCCCTTGCGCCGCTCACCCGCGATCGCGACGGCAGCGTTCTCGCCTTGCTGCGTCGTCGCACTAAGGAGGCGTAGGCCCAGCTGCGAAATTTGAGGCGGCCGGTGGACCACTGGGACGACCTGCTGGTCCACCTAACGGTGGAAAAACTCGATCCAAAGTCGAGAGAGGAGTGGATCCACGAAACCCGCGCCGCCGTTGATCCACCCACGTACGCCAGTCTCGACGAGTTCCTGGAGCATCGGGCCGGGTCCTTCGCGGAGCTCAGGATGGCTCCGGAGCCCTCGGCTACCTCCGCGGAGCGTAGGCCGGGCCGACCTCCACCACCGGTACGCTCCCACGCGATGGCGACGACGACGGCGAGCCGTTGCCGAAAGTACGGCGACAACCACCCGCTGTTCCGGTGCCCTGCGTTCAGGGGTATGGCGCTCAACCTGCGCAGGGATTTCGTTAGGGCGCGCGGTTGCTGTTTCAACTGCCTCGGTTCGGGACACCCCGCGACATGGTGTCCCTCCGCGTCGCGCTGCTCCGATTGTAACGGCTCGCACCATACCCTGATTCAACAGAATTCCGGGGTTGTTGGCGGGCCACAGTCAACCACGGTAGAACCCAGGCGGGAGGCAGCGACGAACATCTCCGCATCGTCCGCGGTCCACAACTGCGTCGCACGCTGGAGCGGGAGCAGTGCCGTACTGCTCGCGACCGCTCTAGTATGGGTAGTGACACGCGCCGGGGTGGGGGGGGTAAGGCCGGTGAGGGTCTTGTTGGACCAGGGATCGGAGGCGACCTTCGTCTCCGAATCCCTCGTCCAGGCCCTCCGCATTCCTAAACGGCCCGCGGCTATCACCGTGGCGGGTGCGGGGGACGCGCCGGTGGATCGTGTAACTTCGCGGGTCGACCTGGTCTTACGGTTGACCGGGCGCGGGAACGCTCCTGTGCCGCTTTCCGCGTTCGTCCTCCGGAGACTAACTGGGCACGCGTCCAAGACGACCGTCGATATTCGCATTTACCCGCATCTGCAGGACCTCGTTTTAGCGGACCCTGATCCGACTTTAGATCTCCCAGTAGATCTCTTAATCGGGGCCGATCGTTACGGTGATGTGATCGGTCCCGGCCTGCGCAGCGGAACGACCGGCCAGCCCATCGCGCAGGAAACGGTATTCGGTTGGGTCGTCTCGGGCGCCGCATCGACACCCGCGAACGATCCCGATCCCTCCGTGGCGTCCCTGCACTGTCGCGCGGAGGAGCAGTTGGAGCAGCAATTGCGATTGTTCTGGGAGCTCGAGGAGGCGAGTCCCAAATCTGTTCTCTCCCCTGACGAGTCGAGGTGCGAGGAACATTTCGTCAAAACAGTCTCACGGCGGGCGGACGGACGATGCGTGGTTCGGTTACCCCTGCGTACCGAACCACCCCTCGCTCTCGGCTCGTCAAAGGGCCGTGCCCTAGTCATGCTCCGTGGAGTCGAGCGGCGACTCAGGGGCGACAGTCAGTTGGAGACCGCGTACCGGGACTTTCTGGCCGAATATGACGCCCTCGAGCATATGGAGGAGGCCCCTCAGGGACCGCAGGATGGCGCGGTGTTCCCTCTGCACCACCCAGTGGTCAAGCGGAACGTGGACGGAACACCGCGCTTCCGCGTTGTTTTCAAGGCCTCCAGCCCCACTTCAAACGGACTGTCGCTGAACGATTACTTACTGACCGGGCCGAAGTTGCAGTGAGACATCTTCTCGGTACTGTTGCGCTGGCGAGTCCCGCGATTCGCCCTCAAGGCCGACATCGAGAAGCCTGCCGTGACGAGCTCACACACCTCCTAGGGCGTGGGGGCTTCAAGCCAGGAAAATGGGCAGCCAACACCCTTCTGGTGTTGGCGAATAGCCAGAAGTCGGCGGCGGTGGACCTCACGGGGGCTGCTCATCAGCACCATCCCGTGTTGCGGGTGGATTGGAGTCCGGACTCCGACTCCTTCGGGTTCACCGTCGTCCCAGACTCCGCTCCGTCGGTCACGAAGAGAGCGGTGATATCGGTGATCGCGCGCTTGTACGATCCGCTAGGCTGGGCGGCATCGGCAGTAATCAAAGTAAAAATATTGCTGCAGGAGCTATGGTTGGGGGGTGCGGATTGGGATGCTCCGCTCCCGGACGAGCTCAACCAGCCGTGGCGCGAACTCGTCGCCGAGTTACCGCTCTTAATCGCCGCGCGTGTGCCACGCTGGTTTGGCTCCTTTTTTCTCGTATAAACGGCGAGGCGGCGAGACAATAACACGATCAACGTGCGTTGGCCCGACCGTCAAACGCTCGCTTCGGCCGTATGTATACGCGGCGTTTTTGCCTTAGAAGGCAATGACCCGGCCATCGACACCTGACGATGCTTCCCCTTGAACATCGGCCAGGTGTCTATATATACTGCCGCACATTTCGATAAACGTTACAATTCGATACAATACAGTGCAACGCAATACAATTTGGATTGTCAAGATTTTGGTCGTTAACGTCACGTGTTTAATTCTGCGCCCTTGCGACCATCCGAATCCCTGCTTCACTTTTCTACGGTGAACGGAACCGTGCTCCAACAATCGTAATTATTAACAATTCTTTTGCGCCGTGCGCAACACATTTTATACAAGTTTACGTGGACTGTGGAGGCCGACATACCTCAGCGAGCGACACGTCGTCGGACTACATCATTTTGTCTCCTTACGACCTCCGGCAATTATTTTGTGCCGTACGCAACAATAATAAAATTATGATATCTATAAAAGTAAAAGGATTAGCGTTTACTTCTCGTATTTTCATCAATACTACTACTAGTATTTACATTTCGGCTCGTATTGCGACTGTCCTCGAGCATCAGTCTGGTCTGGACTGTTTAGCGCGCTTTGACGGCTACCGCTTGGGTAGTCGAGTTTCGTCGAGCTAAATGGCACGGGAAGGGGTTAGTGTTCGCATGTCCGGAAATGATTTTGCTCTTTTACTACTTTCACGTACACGGCGGATTTCGCTGATAAAAACATCGCCGACCACGTACCGCCACGGGACTGAGCGGCCGCACGGTCAGCGTGACCTCGTAAAATCCCCAAAATTAGCATTTGAAAAATATGGTAAGACGATGACCATTTCCCCCGCCAAACAGGACAGAGGTACAAGAAAAAGTAACCACAAGGGTGTTCCTTAGTTACATGTGTAAAAAATGATTTTTGAGCGTGAAGAAATAATGTGCGTAAAATTTCAAAGCGACTGGACAATGGTAACCGGTGTCGCATCGGGATCAAAGATTTGAAATTTCTATTATTTACGTTAATTTTAATATAAATGTGCTCCACTGTTTTAGAGGCAGTACTAAATATTTTTTAATGAAAATATAATCTTACGTGTATATAATATTATCGAGACTTAATTTAAAATTATACGTTATAATAAAATTAATTGAAATATCTTATAAAATGTTACATACTGGTCAATATACGGCTTTTATTCAGATTGATTTGCTGGCATTTGGATGACGTCACCGATAATCTTCCAATACTTGTAAAATGAATTGTTTATTATATTTGTTTTTCTTTAATAAGTTAGTACATACGGTGATAAAGTTCAAGCCTCGTTCTACATGTCACACAATTTTTATTAGGCTCTCAGGAGGAAGAAAGAAGAAACGTAAATGAAGAAACGAAAGAACTTCAAGAAGATCCGTGTGAAATGATTTTTCACAGTAAGGAAATTGTGAACAGAAATTACGTATTCTAATCGAGAGACTAACATTTGAAATAGCAGCTACACCATCTTACATAAAATATCTCGTGCAGGCATTAAAATCATATCTCTTCGGCAAGAGAGCATCAGATAAGTAAGTACATACGTAATCATACAATGGTAAAAATTCGCAGCCTATTTGAATATGAATTATTTACAAATTAATTTTCTGTTACATTATGTGTTATTAAAGAATGGAGGAAAATCATCACCTTTCGCCACGACACTTCACAATTCCAAGGACGATATGCAACAAAACAATTTAACGTAGAATACAATTTTGTACTCTTCTAATTATGCATGATATCAATGCAGCTTTTCAAGTAGAGTTTTTAAAAATAACAATGTATTTTACTTAGATAACTACAACGATAATAAAATAAAATGAATTACACATTAAGTATTTGATAAATAAATGTAATCGAAATTATGTCGTCTTTGATTTTATTGTAAACAGAAATATTTGTCCAAACTATATCATGTTTGGTGTCATTTTAATCATATAAGTATCAGGAATATATTTAAAAAATAAGTATTAAAATGTTGAAATTAAAAAAAAGTTATGTCATTGTATTATGAATTGCCTTTCGGGAATTCGAGTCAAAGGAGGAGCGGCGCGTGCCGCAACACACGTATTCGCAGACTCCGTCGAACCTTAGTATTCGCGTAGCGAGAAAATTGATAAAATACAAGGCCATTGCAATATCACGGCGTCAGTGATGACAGACTAAAATTATGCGAGGATGAGAGAAACTACTACAACTTCTTTGAAACTGGATCAAATGATTTGAATTTTTTCTAGATGATAGAAAGACTAATATACTAGACAATAACTAAATTACTTTGATACAATTTTGCTATTACAGTAGACCTCCGTTTATTTGGACTCTGTTTATCTGACATAGTAACATGTTTACCGACAAGTAGATGTCAGGAACGATGCCCCTCTTACCCGACTCTAGTCTACGCGACTGTTTTTGCTTCTTACTTAAAGAGTCTAGCATAATCTTCCTGCGAAGAATGTGAGATAAGTAACGATTTAATTAAGTTACTCGTATCTGTTTGATTCATCCAGAAACTATATTTTCAGTATGACTTCTCATAAATGAAACGAAAAAGTAAAAGTAAGTGCTTTGTATTGATGAAAAATTTGTAATTAATAGACGCTTGAGAAAAAATTAATTAAACAATTAATCCCCCTTGTCTCGTAAATATGATATTGGTATATATATATATGTATGTATATGTATGTATATGTATATATGTATACAGTAGATGTACGAATACCAACTATACATACACATAAGCGTGCAAGTATGAAAGATCTAATAAAAGCATGAATGTGGTAAAATAGAAAATAAAATAAAAAACATCAAAATATATAAGGAATACATATCAAATACTATTGAGAATTAAATATACAGAAATTAAAGTTTATACAAAACACATATTAAAAATATTATAAAGATTATTTTGATGTTCAATATTTTAGTGTATACAGAAATTTAGATACAGATTGTAGCGGCACACGGTCGGCGACCGTAATAACCATAAAACTGTCTGCTTGCAGATGTCAAGGGTTCGACGGAGAGAAAATTTCCTTGACGTTTGCCAGACCCGGAAATTTCTTTGTCTCTTTGTTTTTTATCACTGCCACATGCACTGTAGGCCTAGTCGCGGAGAAAGTCGCCGGCCGCGTACCGCTACCCGGCCGAACGGCCAGCGCGCCCCTACAGCGAGGGTTCGACGATGGCTGCCTCCCCCGCCAAACTAAGCGGGGGAAAAGAAGACAGCGAGTCTCCCAAAAAGGCGTGGCCTTTTTGGGGGACATAATATAAATAACAGCGGCAAGAAACTGAAATTCTTCTCGTCTAAGCATTACGCCGAGCCTCTACACGTTTAACTATTCCAACGCGCCCCATCTAGTATCCATCAGCACCGCGCGTCATTTTATATACATCTCCGAATAAAATCTAGTGCAATTTCACTCTGTGTCCTTCCGTTGTACCCCGAACACATTGCGTTACAATTGGTGACCCCGACGTGATCGCAACGAGGGACCAGTCAGGGACAGTGAATCATCCGTTCTAAGTTAACGAAACTCAAAAAAAAAACCATGTTTGGAAACAGCGACAACGTGACGGGAACCCCCGAAATCAACAAAGTGGGTATACGTATACCGCCCTTTTGGCACAACAACCCGACGTTGTGGTTCGCCCAAGTCGAAGGACAATTCGCCTTAAACGGCATAACAGCCGACACGACCAAATTCTATTATATCACGTCGAATCTGGACTACAGATGCATGGAGGAGGTGCAAGACATAATAGGAAACCCTCCGGAAACCGACAAATACAAGAAAATAAAAGACGAGCTAATTCGGCGGCTGTCGACATCAGAGGAGCAGAGGATCCACCAACTCATAGAGCGAGAAGAGATCGGAGACCGGACACCATCCCAATTCCTACGTCACATCAGGAATTTGGCCGGCAGTACCGTGACTGACAAGTTCCTGCGGACGCTATTTTTAAATAGACTGCCAGCATCGATGCGTCCCATCCTCGCAACGCAAATGGACTCGCCGCTGGACAAGATGGCGGAACTGGCAGATAAAGTAAAAGAGCTCAACCCGTCGGGACAATGCTCGGCTGTGGCATCATCCGATACCAAATTCGACATCCTGCGTGAGCAAATGACCCGCCTAACGCAACAAGTAGCAGAGCTGACGAAACGCACCGCCGATGCCACGGAAAGCCGACGAAGCCGGGACCGCAGACCAGCACGAAACGGATGGCGAAGACGGAGCAGAACGCGAAGCCCATCCCAGCCAGGCGTCTGCTGGTATCACCGAAAATTCGGAGACCGCGCCACACGATGTACAACACCCTGCACACACGTCAGCCAGCAGGGAAACGAGACCGATCGGCCCTAGACGAGGCGAGGAGCGCCGATCCCAAAACAAGCCGCCTCTTCATGATGGATAAGGACACGAAGGTACAGTACCTCATCGATACCGGCGCCGATATTTGTGTATACCCGCGATCCCTAATAAAAGGACGACCGACGAAAAGTAACTACACCCTGTACGCAGCAAACGTGTCAACCATCTCGACGTATGGTGACATCGTCCTGCACCTAAACTTCGGGTTGCGTCGCGTCCTAACATGGAAATTCGTAATCGCGGACATTTCGAAACCCATAATCGGTGCTGACTTCTTAAAGAACTTCGGCTTGCTTGTAGATATTAAGAATAAGCGACTCATAGACAATAATACAAACGTTACAGCACGCGGAATATTAGGGACCGCCGATATAGAATCAATTAAAACGGTTGTCGGCGATTCACCCTACATCAAACTCCTAACCGCCTTCGTGGAAATAACTCGCCCGCCACAGACAAACAAAACAGCAAAACATAGCATTACACACCACATACAGACTACGGACGGACCACCGATTTTCGCGAAACCGAGGAGACTCGCCCCCGATAGGTTAAAAAGCGCCAGACAGGAATTCCAACACCTTTTATCAGAAGGAGTGATTCGGCCATCCAAAAGTCCATGGGCCTCACCCCTTCACTTAGTCCAGAAAAAGGACAATGGATGGCGACCCTGCGGCGACTATCGCGCACTAAATACGCGCACAATCCCGGACCGTTACCCGTTGCCTCATATCGAAGATTTTTCCCAAGCTTTGCACGGAAAAACAATTTTTTCAAAATTAGACCTGGTTAAAGCATACCACCAAATTCCAATTGAACCCGCAGACATAGAGAAAACTGCAATTACAACTCCATTCGGTCTTTTTGAATACGTTAGGATGCCGTTCGGACTACGGAACTCTGCCCAGACATTTCAGAGATTTATCAACGAAGTTTTACGCGGTTTAGATTTCTGCTATGCATACCTAGACGACATATTAATAGCATCCAGGGACGAAACCGAACACTTAGATCATATTAAACAAATTTTTACACGCCTACAAGAATACGGAGTTGTAATTAATCCAGCTAAATGCACATTCGGCAAAGATACGATAGATTTTTTGGGATACACGGTAAATTGCAAAGGGACGACACCGAACCCAGACAAAGTAGAGGCAATCCGTAGTTTCCCCAAACCCACAAACGTACGCGAGTTGAGACGATTCTTAGGAATGGTCAACTTCTACCGCCGATTCATTCAAGGTGCAGCAAGATTGCAAGCCCCGTTGACCGACCTGTTGAAAGGTGCACCTACACGTGGAAACTCGCAGGTAAACTGGACACAAGACGCCGATATTGCCTTTGCACAGGTAAAGGAGGCACTAGCGCAAGCTACCCTCTTGGCGCATCCAGTACCTGGCGCGCAGTTGTCACTTAGTGTAGATGCATCCGACTACGCAATGGGTGCGGTTTTACAACAACGGGTCAGCAACACCTGGCAGCCTATAGCATTTTACACCAAAACCCTCTCCTCGGCACAACGAAAATACAGCGCGTACGACAGAGAACTGTTAGCAATGTACACCGCCGTGCGACGATTCCGTTACCAAATCGAAGGACAGGCAATCATAGTATTCACAGACCACAAACCTCTGGTTTACGCTTTTAAACAGCGGCCAGAGAAATGTACACCTAGACAATTCAGGCACCTAGATTTCATAGGACAATTCACGACGGACATACGACACGTCAACGGGACAGACAATATAGTCGCGAACGCTCTATCCCGGGTAGAGGAATTACACAGACCAGCATGCGTAGACATTAGACAAATAGCCGAAGCTCAAGAGTCAGATGAAGAGCTCCAACGTCTCTTACTGGCTGAGACGGCGCTTAATTTAAAAAAACTACGTTTTCCAACGGCTACCGGAGGAGATGTAGAGGTATATTGCGACATCGCCACACCTACCGTCCGACCATACGTGCCCAAAAATTATCGCCGACAAATTTTCAAAACTTTGCACGGTCTATCACACCCCGGAACAAGACCATCAAAAAAACTAATCGCGGACCGTTTCGTGTGGCCAGCAATGAACAGAGACTGCACCCAATGGACCAAAGAGTGCACCCAATGCCAACGAAACAAAATCACGCGCCATACAATATCACCAACAGGCAGGTTCGAACCACCGAACTCCAGATTCGAACATGTCCATATCGATATAGTAGGGCCACTACCGATTTCACAAGGATTTCGCTACTGTCTTACCTGCGTCGATCGCTTCACCCGTTGGCCAGAGGCGATCCCAATGGAAGACATCACCGCAGAGACAGTAGCGAGAACCTTGGTAACCGGATGGATTGCGCGTTTTGGGATACCCGCAAAAATCACCACTGACCAAGGCAGACAATTCGAGTCCCAGCTCTTCAAATAGTTAACTCGAAGAACCGGCGCCAAGCACATCAGAACGACGGCGTACAACCCAGCAGCTAACGGCATGGTCGAAAGACTCCACCGGCAATTAAAAGCCGCCATAAGGTGCTACGATACCGACGACTGGACAGAAGCCTTACCCCTTATATTATTAGGGATAAGGACCGCAGTGAAGGAAGACATACAAACAACCCCAGCAGAGATGGTCTACGGCAGCAACCTCCGACTTCCAGGAGAATTTTTCATGTCAAACCCAGAGACCGACATCTCAGAATTCGTAAACCAACTACGACACAAAATTCAAAAATTAAAACCGCGTCCAGCAACAAACCACGGTCACAAAAGTATATTCGTCCATAAAGATCTAGGCACAACCGAGTACGTCTTCCTCCGACACGATGCAGTAAAATCACCATTGCAATCTCCATACGACGGACCGTACAAAGTTTTGAAACGCGGAGATAAAAATTTTACCATACGAGTAGGCAGTCAGGAGAAAACAGTCTCAATAGATCGCTTAAAACCGGCGCATATAGTAAGCGATGAGCACGATAGTAGAGTGAAAAGCAAAGAAGCAAGCCACCGCGAAATTGCTAACGCGCCGCATAGCATCTTAAAAAACAGTTCAGCACCGATTACTACACGATCCGGCCGCACAGTTAAATTTACAGACCGATACATCGCGCGTTAAATTAAAGATACCACATGTATATACTTTAGCATATAAGACGAAAAACCCACTGTACACATATAATAAGGAACACCGCGAGCGGATACAAAATTTGTATTCTTTTTTTTTATATAGTCATAATATAGCGTTTACACTGGCAAGGGGGTGATGTAGCGGCACACGGTCGGCGACCGTAATAACCATAAAACTGTCCGCTTGCAGATGTCAAGGGTTCGACGGAGAGAAAACGTCCTTGACGTTTGCAAGACCCGGAAATTTCTTTGTCTCTTTGTTTTTTATCACTGCCACATGCACTGCAGGCCTAGTCGCGGAGAAAGTCGCCGGCCGCGTACCGCTACCCGGCCGAACGGCCAGCGCGCCCCTACAGCGAGGGTTCGACGATGGCTGCCTCCCCCGCCAAACTAAGCGGGGGAAAAGAAGACAGCGAGTCTCCCAAAAAGGCGTGGCCTTTTTGGGGGACATAATATAAATAACAGCGGCAAGAAACTGAAATTCTTCTCGTCTAAGCATTACGCCGAGCCTCTACACGTTTAACTATTCCGCCGCGCTCCATCTAGTATCCATCAGCACCGCGCGTCATTTTATATACATCTCCGAATAAAATCTAGTGCAATTTCACTCTGTGTCCTTCCGTTGTACCCCGAACACATTGCGTTACACAGATGATAACTAGAAAAGGCTCAATAACAAGTACGCAGTAGTTAACTTTTCATTCTTACAAGGCACAGTAACTCGATCAAAAACTACTATTTATATTTTGTTAAATATTTTGTATTTGTATTTATGTAAAAGACATCAACATATATTTTAAATGTTTTTTACGAAGTGCACCATAGATAAAGAAAACCATATAATTTGTCGAAAACTTCGGACGCCACTTTAATGGGCACAGTAATTAACACACTTAACCTATCTGGCTATCACACTGAACTGGAAATTAACAGTCATGGAATCCATATAATATCGGTTTTAAACAATGGAAACTGTTTGATGAGAATTTTTGGGTTCTCCATAATTCTTTCACGAATTGAAACCGATGTCATAATTGTTTTCAATCCCTACTTTATGAAGGTATATTCAAGTATGTAAAAAAGTTTGAATCTTCTAAATTCTAGCAAAAGTCATCCGCAAATCTATTCGTAGCCTTCAAATAAAGATACAGAAAAAAGATGAAAATTTTATTCGACGCCACGAATAAATGTGCTTTGCATAAAAAATGTATGTATTGGAAGTGGATGTAAAATGAAATGTGCACTGATACTTTCTGGTAGAAAAATATCTTTACTTCGCGACATGTGAAGAAGCTCAAAGAAGAAGAAACTCAACGGGCTAGAATGCCGGACGAATAGATAGCACACTTTAAAGTTAACGTAATTTAGATTTATTTAAGGTAATAACCAAGATTCTAATACTATACAGATTTGTAAATTACTGTTATGAACATACACAAATGAAATAAATTACGTTACGCCAGTTTAAACAATTTTACTTAGAAGAAAAGAATTTTTATGGAAATATAGTGGGAAAAGTGATAGCATATTTAACTAAGAATTATGTTGCGGCGCCATGTAATTCCAAATAAAAAAACATGAAGAAAGTGTAGAAGAATATTTTTTGTTTGGGATTTAGTATTCGAGAAAATCGAGATTGAAAATTTGCTAAGCGATGTACATCGCTTATAGCTGGAAAAACGTATGTATGAAGTAAGAATTCAAACCTGGTTTTCTCGAAAACAAAATCCTAAAAAAAAAGAAGTTATTCCATATCATTTTCATTTCTTTTTTATGAAGAATAACCCGGTGCCCGCTTGTATATAGATTCAGGAATACCCTGCATTTTTCAACAGGATGATGCCGCGAATTTTTTTCTCGAGGATTGATCAGCAAGGTCATATCGCTAAAAATTTTGCGAAAATCATAACCATGCAAATGGCAGACAATTTCGAAACATTTCCGAATGACAAAAATGTATTTAAGATGAGAAGGAGCAAGAAGAGCAAAAACTAATAAAGAAACTACGTAGATAATAATGACTGTTAATAAATGGAAAGATGGAGTCACAAAATATTAGGCATCTGATATAATTCCTTGATTTATTAACATGCATAATTTTTAGTTATGTGTGCCAATATTTTGTCCCATTGTATTTCTATACAAATTCTCTTTTTCAAATAAAATTGTTTACACGTGCGAAATGCAATTTTATTTCATTTGTGTATGTTTATAGTGGTATGTTGCAAATTTATATGGAAACAGGATTTTGTTTGTAATGTTATGTAAATAAAAATAACATTAGTTTTAAAGTATGCCATCTTTTTGTCGGATACGGTATGTGGCGGCCACGGCGACGGGCATCGCACCGCGCTTGGCGAGCGAGAGCCGCGGGGATGCGAACGGCGGCCGACCCGATGTCGCCAACGATCTTTTGTCCGTCATTTGTTCGAACAGTCGAACTGAGTCGCGGCCCGGGTGTAAAAAGTTAGTTAGTTTCGTTAACGTTGATTCTCGAGCGATCACGAATAAACAGTAAATCACGAATGGCTCTCGACTCCCACACTTTATTACCTCGAAACGAAAACCAGGATACTTAGAACGCATAATCGGAGTCTTGAGACCAATCATCCACACCTTCCTATCTTTATTTGAAAAACAATTTTATGAATATTGATTTGTTTTTGTTTTCGAACAATATAAAGTACGTGTTGATAATTAAATAGTATTTTTATTAGTCGGGCAAATTCTCGACGAATAAAATGATTTATTTCGTACTCGTCGAATAAAGATACTTATTTTATTCGGACCCTCCAATGTCCAATAAAGATAAAGTATCTTTTGTTCGAAACGTTTTTATAATTTATTGTCTGAATAATGTACAACTTTGTTCGGTTGTCATTTGTTTCGCAATTACAATAATCTGCAATATTTATATCTTTTTTTATACAGCAAATTATACAGCATACTATTCGGAAGATGCAAATGAATATCAGCATAAATTATCCTGTAAAAATATCGTACCGTATTCATGATGAAATAGTCGAAAATGTAAAATGGTAGATGTTCTTAATCGAGTAGTACATATATTTAATCGATCCAAAAGTTCCAGTCATATTACTACGAGATCGATTAATATGGTATAAAACAATAATGCATCGTCATACATAATAAAATTCGTTGATGAGAAGTAAATTAAAAAGATTAAATATTTAAATTATAGAAAAAATTATAACTTAAATTACATTGCAGCTACTGCAGTAACTCGAAATTTTATATTACTTTAACGATTCCCTTAGTGTCGTTAATATTATTTATTCCAAGTAGAATAGCAAATATACGAGCAAACCCTAACAGAAAATTTGAAAAATTTGGAACATTGATTGCAATAGATTATGTTATTGAGGAATAGTCTTTTCTCTATTCCTGTGAAAAATAAACATCAATTATTTTACGTCCTCATTACTTTGGTCCACAATTTTCAATAAAGAAGAAGTAGACAACATTATGTAATATATCAGATAGGGTCTAGGATTTATTTAAAAATGGTTTCATCAAAAAGGAACAAAATACGTCGAGATACACCATATGCTGTGCAATGCTTCGAAATTCTCGTTTACGATAACAATGGTAAAAAGAAACTGCGTGCTGGAGCATAGTTTTGGGACAGACCTCTCGTCCTCGACAGCAATTCCAGAGAATACTATTTTATGACACCCTCAAGTGGCTTTCTCGTTTAGGGTTTCCGAGGAGAAGAATCAAGCCGTCAGAGGAATGACTAACAGACGACTCGAGGCAATAGATACGAATGTGCACACTGGAGGCGAGCAGGACAAAGATGGCTCTCAACATCGAGATCACATCGAATTAGGAAAGGACGAGAGAAATAGTATATGCTTTTTATAGAATTGTTCGATAAAATCCATTTAAGAAGAAATTATTTTTTAAAAAATTGACCTAAGTACCAAAAAGAAATTTTGTAGGAATTAAAGCTGGTTAAAACTACAGAAAATAATTGTAAAATTCAAGTTTTAAATTTTATCTTATTTTGTTAATAACAGATTAGCATACTGAAAATTTCATCGAAATCTGTAGAATATCATTCAAGTTACACAAGCCGATTTTGTTGAAACTTATGGAAGGCTTAAGTCTTCGAAAATATTTGAGGCGATCTTGTATCAGAAACCATCCGTATTGAAGATACTAGCGCGGCGGAGTGGTAATCACCGCCGCGGAATGAGAGTATCGATATTTACAATGTGGCTGCGAATTTCGAATAGTTTCTGCAGTTCTATCGTTCTTTTTTTAAATCCTTCGTGAAGTCTAAATTGAAATCATTTTTGTATTCCTTGCATGTTAATTAAAGCCTGCTTAAACCGCAATTAAATAACTACAAGATGAGTACTATTAAACGTTAAGATGTAGAACAAACTAGTATATCTTAATGTTCCTAACCGTATAACTAAATCAAAGATTTTAAACTTCAATTTAAAAATATTAATTTTACATCCTCATATTTAAGTATAGTTCATCGAAAGTTCATAGGAAGTCTCATTTTTTTCGTAAATTAAATTTGAAAAATTATTTTCTGCCAAAAGTTACCTCACTTGAGACCACCACTGTGCGATAATGCCATGACAGCATTTTCCACGCCGTGTGATCATTATTAATTTAATAGAATGCCCTTCGGACAAAGGAACGCCATAGCCACATTTCAAAGGTTAATGGACTCATTGCTATCCGTGATTTGGATGCGTCGTATTCGCACCCGATATCGTCACTCCGCGATATAAACTATCTCTCGGGTCGTAAAGCCGATTACGCTGCGCGACGGAGTGGATCGATATCGTTGTCCGTTTAATTAAAAAGGATAACTGTTTGGTTGATTTAGAATATGCCACTCAACAAGAATGAATAAGATTATGGCTGAATAAGTGTGAACTGAGCAACTGACAACTGATCGATGACTGGGGATTAAATGACGATGAATTGGCGAGTGACTACTACCCTAAGAAGAATCGGTTTCGAGTTTTTATACTGTTTTGTGGCCAGAAGACTCGAAATTGGTTGACCAGTGATGCGATGGAAGAGAATGTAAAGTGACATAGCACGCAGTGCCGCAGGTAGCAAGAAACCCTGGACGGGCGACCGAAGCGGTGCGTGCTAGCGACCCTATTATAAAAAATGCTGCCGATGAAGGTGTGCATTATTCAAAACTGCAGAAATGGCTTTATTGCCAGAAAGAAGATGGTTCGGAAAATCATAAACTTAGAAATTGCAAGAAAGAAGGCTATGGCTCTACAAATTGAAAACCTAATGAACGTGACCTTTTGTCGATTGCACGTCGTTCGTTGAAAGACTGTTAATTTGTATCGTTGAGCCGAAGATTCCCCGTCAATAAATGTTTTTTAAGGATAAAAGGGAAAGGTATTTCTTCCCGGAGAAAGTTAGGCGGATGCAGCCCGAAAATTCCGTTGAAGGACGGAACAATCCGGTTTTCGAAGACAAGTGCTACTCATATAATGTATTTAGTTACTCGCGCCCCGTCCCCCAGAACATTTAGAAAAATTGAAGAAATTAACAGAACGTCTCTGGAAAGCAAAAGTTACAAACTTGAAAACGTGATTTCCAACAATGCGAAGTAGCATATTTGGGACATGTAATAGAAGGAGACAAGATAAAGTATGGCCTGTAAAAGTTTTTCGCAACCCAAAAACATAAAAAGTATCCGCAAATTTGTATGACTCGCGGATTACTATCGCTGTTTTATAGAAAATTTTTCGCAAATTTTCAAACCGCTGACCGTTTCACTAAAAAAAGAAAAAGAAATTTGAACGGAATCCATCTAAGAAATTATCCACTGTGTCTCAGTTCGCAATAGAAGGGGTCTTTAGTTATGGCGAGCCAAAAAAGGCAAACTAATTATAGGACAGCCACTAGATTACTACAAGGAACAGAAATGAAGGAGTGCCTATTCGCTGCGTACTGTGCCTAGTGATCGGATCGATGCCGATACCATTGACGATATTTAATCAATTCGGTGGCAAAGTACTCAATAGGAAATCTGACAAAAGTATCGATACCCATTTGATACCTTACAAAAGTATTGATACCTGTTGGAATTTGCTAATAGTTTATTTACTATTAATGCAATACAAATATGATACAGTGTTTAATAAAGCATCTAGCGGATTTAAAATGTACTTTGTGTGAAGAAAAGTGACTGTATGTGAAGTCGCGAAGATACTGTCTGAGAGATCGTCACCTAGGCTGACGAACGACAGTGCAGTTCTATGGGAAGTAGTTTCTCGCACTGGAACGTGCAGTCCTTTTATACTATTCCTTCAGAAGGTCGGGCTTGTACCTGCATTTATGAACCTCGGGGATGTACCTTTATTTATTGCCCCTGTAGACATGTGTGTGTATATGTGTGAGTATCATTGTATATACCAACAATACCTATCTGAGATTAAAAGTCATTAAAATAATAACAGCAATAATATTAAACTAGTATAATCATTTTCATTTTTCATTTTTGTAGTATTGTCAGTGATGATTGGAACGATTTCGCATTCTAGTCTCTATTTTACAAATGTTCCATGTAAATAATTAGATATTGTCATAGCCATTCGATTTTCTGTTAATTTGAATATTTCAATCGGACACGATTTCATTTCAAAATTCGGAATTGTGAAAAAGGCATCAGTGTTTCTGTTCGTCCATAGTTATACGTACATCCTTAGCTGTTAGTAATTCCTTCTTCACATCGTTCTTTTCTTTTCCACATTTTTCATACAGGAGTTTCTATAAAGTTTTTAGGGTCAAGGTACGTACTTCATTAATTGTCTGAAACCCTTATCGGTGATATTATATTTGATAATTCCGTCCAAGAATCAAATTATTCAGAGCAAGTGTAAAATTGAAGCGGTTCAAATTACGGCGACAGCGAGTTTCGAGTGTTGACGTTCGAGTTACATAAATTACTCACATGATTTTGAATACATTGTTTCACTCAATCGCAGCTCGTCTCACTCACCGTGTCAACTGTAAACAAATGAACGAGACGAAACAAAAGTTACTACTACGAGACGAGATAAAAGTGTATTCAGGTACAGTTAGAAAATTATTTAAGAGAAACATTTCAGAAAGCTAGATCCATTCATCTATTGGAAAGATATTGTAAAAAAATACAGCAAAATATTTGCGTTTGCCAAAAAATATTTTTGAATACTGCCTACTTCAGTGCCGGCAGAACACGTGTTCTCTAAAACTGAAGAATTGATTTATAAAAAGAGAAATTGGCTAAAAGATAATAGAGTTAATAAAATATTATTTTTTAGTAGTTGTATTAATCTCTACTTTATAAATCTTCGTTTTTAATAAACAAATAAAAATTATTAAATAAGTCATGTGTTATTGAATACTACTACCTCATAGATGTAGGTAATTACCATACAGAAATACGGTTTCATGGTGAATATAAAACAGAATTTTATTATAGTAGGACATATTCTTTATTGTAAACTTCCGATCATCAATAACAGATTCTAATTCAATAAAAATTGTAATCTGAATTAGTTGTATAGTTCAAAGATGAAAATGAAGACTTTAGTATAATATTATTGCTATTATTATTTTAATAATTTTTAATATCTGAGATATATAAATATTTCAGTGAATTCTCAAATGGTTATTCAATATTTCGAAAGATATATAAGGGGGATAAAATTTATCACAGATTGTCTCAAACGAGTACCGTTACCTAAGTAAAATGTCAAACAGGTATCGATACTTCCGTAAGGTATTAAACAGGTGTCGATACTTTACCAACATCTTTGATACTATTCGGATTGCTATCGATACGTATCGATTTGGTATCGATTCGATTACAAATGTGTCCAACATTTCAGGCCATATATGTACACTGCTGAACAAAGTGATACTTAATTATCACTTTGAAATTAAAAAAAAAACATAAAAATGAAATCAAATTGCGCAATTCGTTTAAGTTTTAGTAATGTGTGGACAGTCCTTCACGTTAGTAGGTATGCTAGTAATCGCCTTGGGAGGGGAAAGTCCTCGCCCCCACCCGCGGCTGTGTCAGCAGATTTGCTTGCGCAGATCGGCTCCCTGATCAATGCCAAATTGACATCGTTCAGGAGAGAGCTGGTTCCGCGGTGCAGACCTCCCCTCTGTCGATGGACAGGAAAAGGGGGGAAAGGGCAGCAGTACGGGAAGGCTGTGGCCGCTAAGGCGGCCCAGGCACAGCTCACTCAACCGCGGGCCGCCCCTGCCGTTGCGCCACCCTCCACCACATCTCAAACTGAGGTGTGGTCTCAAGTAGTTGGCCGGAAGGCTAAAACGGCGGCTGCCGCCGTTAAACCTGCGGCAGCTGCCAAAGCTGCACCGTCCGGGAGGGCGGCCAAGCGGGTGGCACCGGCGGCCCCCAATAGGGCTCCCCTGCCGCCGCATCTGCCCCGCACGGCTGCCATCACAATAACAGTGCGGCCGGCGGGGCGATGACGTATGCTGAGGCGGTGACCACTGCCAGGTCCACAGTGGACCTGGCAGAAATTGACATCGCCTCATTGAAGCTCAGGAGGGCGGTGTCGTAATATTGGTGGTCCCCGGCGCGACTGCTGTTTTGGGTGCGGCAGTCAGGACCACAAAGTGGCTGGCTGCACTGCAAAGCCAAATTTCCCGCTTTGTGCGGGCGTAGGCAAGTTGGCCGGCCACCGCCTCCATGGCCGGGCGTACCCCGCCACCGCGAGACGCAGCAGGCGTAGCAGGGGAGGAAGGCCACGGTGGTCAACGCGGCGGCCAACGTGGCAAACAAAAAGAATTCGGCACCTAAGGATGCCACCGTCGCGCCCGCGGGGGCGGGTGGGGCTAATAAAACCACAGACGCCACCGCTCCCGCGGCCGCGATGGATATCGAGACAAATGAGTAATAGGGCCTAGTGGCCCTATTATTCAGGCCAACCTGAACCGCTCGGCCAGGGCACAAGACCTTTTTGTGCAATTCCTGGCCGTGCGGGGTGCCGGGTTGGCCGTAGCGGCGGAGCCGTACAGATTCCCCGACCATCCACATTGGATAGGGGACTCGAGCGGCTCCGCCGCTATAATATGGGCAGGCCGGCCGGGGTCCCCGGCGTGCTCGGTTATCGAGCGCGGCCAGGGATAACTGGCCGTTGACTGGGGCGGCACCGCGATTGTGGCTATCTACGCACCTCCGAGATGGTCCCTCGAGGAATTCGAACAGTATCTGGACGGGGTGGGGAGATGCGTCCCCCGGTGCCAACCTCGTCCGGTGCTGGTCCTGGGGGACATCAACGCCAAGTCTTCAGCTTGGGGTTCCCCCAGGATAGACCCGCGGGGCCGGGAAGTGCTTGATTGGGCGGCGGGACTCGAGCTCCGTCTTTTAAACACGGGCTCGATCCATCCCCCCCGGCCGCGCGCCGTATTACGGGGTGGAGGGTGGCACAGCAGGTCGAGACACTGTCTGACCATAGATACATTGTTCTCGGCCTCTCCGCAGCCCCATCGACACCCCGACGTCGTCCCGCTGATGAGGGATCGCCTCCACCGCGATGGGCGCTGAAGCGCCTCGACCAGGACGCTCTGATGGCGGCAGTCAATGTCGTGGCCTGGCCAGCCACACCGGCCGAGCCAGTCGACGGGACAGGCGAAGCCCATTGATTCCGGGGTACAATGACGTCGGTTTGCGACGACGCCATGCCCCGGGCGAAGCTCTTCCCGAGGAAGGCGGTGTACTTGTGGTCGCGCGCGATAGCGGATTTACGCAAAGAGTGCGTCCGCGCGCGACGCCAGTAAGCCCGCACCCGTCGACGACGACGTTCCGACGCGGAGCTGGCTATCCAGCTGTATGGGCGATGCAGGGAGAAGGTGATCGCCCTGCAGCTGGCCATCAGGCGGGCAAAAGACCAGGCCTGGCGCGACCTTGGCGATGGGACGGTTACGTCCTCGGGCGCCCCCTGTGACGGAGAGACTGGATCCGGGGATGCTAGGGCGGGTCGTGGACGTCTTATTTCCCGTCAGCGGGGAGGCGTCCCGGCCGGACCCTGAGCCAGGGGAAGTACAGTGGTCCCCGGATCTGGAGGTCGCGCCGGTGGAAATGGTCAGGGTAGTTAAATGGCTCCGGGGCAAAAATAGGGCCCCGGGGCCGGTCGGTATCCCTGGCCGGGTCTGGTTGCCCGCCTTGTGCGTCCTGGGCGAGAGGATAAAAAGCCTCTACTCCGGGCTCCTGATGTCAGGGACGTTCTCGGACCTCTGGAGAGAAAGTCGGATGGTCCTCTTAAGGAAGGAAGGGAGGCCTGCGGATTCTCCCTCCGCGTACCGGCCCATTTGTCTCCTGGACGAGGCGGGCAAGATCTTTGAGAAGATTATTGTTGCCCGCCTCGCCAGGCACCTGTCCCGCAATGGCCCCGATCTGGCGGACAGCCAGTTCGGCTTCCGAGAGGGGCGGTCGACGGTCGACGCAATCGACCGTCTAAAGTCCCTGTCGGACAATGCCGTGGCACGGGACGAGGTGTGCTTGGCAGTGTCCATTGAAATCGTCAATGCGTCCAACACACTGCCCTGGTCCGCCATTAGGGAGGCTCTGGTTGAGGACCTGGTGCCTCCCTATCTGAGGCGGGTGATCGGGGCCTACCTGCGGGACAGATGGGTAGAATACCCGGGCCGGTACGGGATGATTCGGAGGGAAGTGGACCGCGGGGTCCCACAGGGGACCGTGTTAGGACTACTGCTGTGGGATCTGGGATATAACGCGGTCCTGGAGAAGGCCTCCCTGCCCGACGGTGTCACCCTTGTCTGCTACGCAGATGATACGTTGGTGGTCACCGTCGGGGACACCTTCGAGAGGACCATTCGACAAGCGGGATAGCGCAGGAGAAAGCCGAAGCCGTCTGGTTTCACGGACGGCCTCAGTTCGCGGCCACCGGCCAGATCGTGGATCCGGGTTGGAGTAGCTTTCGTCGAGGTGAAGTCCGAGATCAAGTATCTCGGATTGATCCTCTACAGCCACTGGAGGTTCGGGGCGCATTTCGGCCGCCTCTTCCCCCGAGTTCAGAGGGCGGCGGCGTCGTTAGGCCGCCTGTTGCCCAATCTCGGGGGACCGGGTGATATGGTGCGCCGCCTATACCTAGGCGTGGCGCGGTCCATGGCCTTATACGGCTCCCCTATTTGGGCGCCGTACGCGAGAGCAAGGCGGCGCAACACTATGTTGTTGCGAAATGGCACTTCGCCTTATAAGAGGGGGGTGTTGCAGGGGCCCTGGGCACCTCTTTGTGCTGTCGCCGAGACGTGGCGGTGCGGGGCGCGGCCCCCCGCACCTACAAATTAACATCATGATTTGAGGAGGGAGAACTCATCTCCCCCCTCCGGGATGCGGCCGCTCAGCCCCTTTTCCATCTTGGTGGCCGGCCAGGCGAGGGGAGCTGCGGTAGTGTTCTCAAGGGCCCGGGTCGCCGCACACTATGACGACCCACACATAGAAGAAAACCATATACGTATATTAGTTTTAGAGGTTTCTATCGACCAAAACTGACGCTTTAATATCGAAGTATGCAGTTCACAAGTGGAAAATTTAGATTCCGGAAAGACTAAACGACTGGGCTTCGGATGTAGAAATATCCGTTTTGCAGTTATTGCGGAGATATTTGCAATATTCGGCCAGAGTGGTGTCAATCTCACGAGCATGACGTCATAAGATGGCCGCCGCTAACAGTTTTTCGTAAATATCGAGAGATATAGAGCTCGAATCGAAAATTCACAACCGAAGCCCAGTAGATAAGGCACGTACAAAGGCAATGGAGTGTATTTTCAGTTGATTTTTTAGTTAATTAAGACACAGGAGTAGTTGGTAGGAATTGTATCCGAAACACCAACTCGAGCTTCCGACATTTCTCACTACTAGCGTCACAGTTCTCTTCCAACCAACAAGCTGCACCACAGCGAGCTTGCCGGTATAGTTACTTACAGTCGATAATACCGATCGACACAAATTACATAGTTTTATACTTCCATTCCAAATATTTTGACCATTACTAGACCAGGGGAAGGTGGCGTGCGGGGCAGTCGTGAGCGGCGCGGCAGTTCCAGCAAGAACGCTCGTCGAATATTGTAAATATCTCAACAATAATAAAGAAAGGGTCATTTCTACAACCGAAGCCCAACAGCTTAGACTTTTCTGAATCGAGATGTCCAACTCCCGAACTGTTCACTGGAATATTGGCACGTCCATCTTGGTTGATACGAACAGTTGTCACGAAGATATTCTGCCGCGCGCTAGGTTTCTTGACCAGGGGAAGGTGGCGTGCGGGGCAGTCGTGAGCGGCGCGGCAGTTCCAGCAAGAACGCTCGTCGAATATTGTAAATATCTCAACAATAATAAAGAAATGGTCATTTCTACAACCGAAGCCCATCAGCTTAGACTTTTCTGAATCGAGATGTCCAACTCCCGAACTGCTCACTGGAATATTGGCACGTCCATCTTGGTTGATACGAACAGTTGTCACGAAGTTAGGGTGGATTGGTGTTTATTTCATCTTGTTTATTAATTTATTATCAAAATAAAAATGGATTAAATTCTGTGTTAGTGCTCGTGGTGCTCCTTGTGAGTGTCGAGCTTTGTAGAAGTTTGCACGTGGTGTGCCGTCCAAGTAATATGGTTTTTCTGTGTCTTGTGAGTCCCTTATGGTCTCGTGTGTGGTGAGTCCCTTGTGGCCTCGTGTGTAGTGAACCGTTGGTGCTGACGAGGTTCTTCTCCTGACTGGGTTGTCTTGTCTCTACTCTTGTCTGTCCCTCTTGTCTGTCCCGTTAGTCTGTTCGTCTTGTCTGTTCCGCTAGTCTGTCTTGTCTTGTCTGTCCCGCTTGTCTGTTCCGCTAGTCTGTTTTGTCTGTTTTCTAGAGGACCGGAGTCATGCCTAATATCACCTCGGTCCTCCCTACTTCTCTTAACCTAGGGTGGGCGGCAAGGAATTACGGTCCAATCACTGCAATCCCAAATCCAGTGAGACTGCCCCAAAACGGTGGGCCGGGAGTTAGGTGGGAGAGTGGCAAAATAACTCCTGCTAGACATCCCGCGTTGATGGGCCTACGTGCCCGAACAATGCCAGACCCAACCGTAATTGACTGGACCGTAATCAAGGACCAGGAGACGTTATGACGGTGCCGCACGTGCCCGGGAACGGCCCGGGACAGACCCATACCGTCCGGGTACCCAAGCACATGGCCCCTGCCATAAATCCTGGCCACTTGGCCGTAACATTCTGGGACTCTAACAATTTTAAGTAATCGGGTTGGTGATGTAGGAATTTTAATATTGATTGGTATTATTTCTATTTATGGTTCTTGACATTTATTATTGTATAGGTTAAGATTTTTATGTATATAGTTCGTTTATTTAAAAAAGTGAGGGTGATGGAGCAATTCGGAAGTAAAATAAATAACAGGAATGATAAAAATTATGTTTTATTCATAAGAATGAATTAAAATTAATCCTTTGCGCTCGAGCGACGCCGATACGGCGCCCGGCCGATTTGAAGTGTCACCACGGGCAGCGCAGCTGCGGCACCCGGCTGATTTGAAGTCTCAAATTGCGGGACGCTCTTGCGGCAAGTGTCAACTCGAGCGATGCTGCTACGCCGCTATGGTTGTTTGTAACTCGATCTGCTTATTTACGATGATCGATAAGATATTTTTCTCGGAAATACTTTCGTGGACTAGGCTTGGCTGGCATTGTAGCCAAATCTTAGCTCAGTTTAGTTAGTCTCAGCGTTGCATTCGCTTGAAACAGTCTTGCCAGTATAAATAGTAGCTAAAAAGTGTTTGAGCCCTAAAAATATGGAGGAAGAACAAATCAGCTCAAGTTCGGACGAATTCGATTTTGCCGCTTTGGATGAAGAAATTACGCTGATTTCCGACGGATTACGCCGTGAAACGAACGAATCCAGTGAAGATAGTGATACAGTAAGAGGTGTGAGAGGGCGAAAAATTAGAATTATAGAGAGCGACAGTGAAGTTGAAAGTGATGCTGAAAGAGAAATTGAAAATGAAGCTGCGGAAGGTGCAAGCAGTTCAGCATGGGTACTTTGCGAAGACTACGACGAAGTGCCGTCAAACATTCAATTTATACCTGGCGAAAATCCCACAGCATCACGAATACTTTCGAAAATAAAAGAACCACAGGATTTTTTTAAACTGTTTTTCACACATGATCTCGTGAAAAAAATTATTTCTGAAACAAATGTCTACGCAAAAACAAAATTGGAAGGGAAGACACTGTCTGCGAATTCCGTATGGCGAAGCTGGCGTTATGTCACCAACGAGGAATTCTGGGCATTTATTGCTGTCATAATAAATATGGGGACAATGCCGTTAGCCAATTTACAGGAATATTGGTCGCGGAATAACGTCAGCTATATTCCGTTCTATTCGGAGACATTTACAAGGGACCGATTCAGTCAAATATTCTGGATGCTCCATCTTCAAACTATTGCAACGCGCAACACCAATCCGCGAACGCGCCTACAACGCATAAGTTGCTTCTTGGATTATATCAACGGGAAGTATTTGGATTATTTTACACCGGGCGAACAAATATGTGTGGACGAGTCAACTATAAAATTCAAGGGTCGAATTTCGTTCATCACGTACAATCCGAAGAAACCGACAAAATGGGGTATCAGAGTTTATACTCTAGCTGACTCAAAGACTGGCTACATTTGCTGTATTTTGCCATATTATGGATCGCTAACAACAGAGCTCTTGGTCAGACCCGATTTACCAGTGTCAACAAGAATTCCGTTACATTTGTATCAAATGTTGTTGGATGAAATTCCAGGTGCTCAGGGGCACCATATGTTCACGGACCGCTATTACACCAGTTATTTCTTAGCTCATGAACTAGCCAAACTGAAGTGTAACATTACTGGAACAATCTTAGCAAACAGAAAAGAATTGCCCAAAGAAATAAAAAAGCCGAAGTTTTTGACAAAATCCACGGTCGCGTATCGACGGGGCAACACCTTAGTCTTAGGGTGGAAAGATAAGAGGGTTGTCACTTGTTTGGCTACGAGGGGTGACACTGGAATGACGACGGTCAAAAGAATTACACGAGGTGGTGTGTTGATCGGGCGGACCAATATGCATCAACCTATTGTTTCCTGCGAAAATCGCTTAAATGGTGGCGTAAACTATTTTTTGGGGGCATGGAAATTTGCCTGATCAATTCATACATTTTATATAAATTAGAGACGACAAAAAAGGGGGAAAAGCCACTGAGCCATTTGCGATTTCTGAAAACGATTGTCAACCAATTGAGAGGATCATATCGCCAGCAACGAGAGCAAGCGTCTACGTCGCATTCCGATGAAATCCGACTAAACGGGAAGCTTCACGTAATGCTAAAAGGGCCTAAAAGGGACTGCAAGTTTTGTTCTGACCGTAACACGCCTGGAGGTAGGCGGGAAATGTCATATTACTGTCATACGTGTCCTGATAAACCTAGGATGCATCTTGGATATTGTTTTACAAGATATCACACCAAAACTAATTACAGAGTGTAATATTTATCAAAGTTTGTTGTTTTCAACATATAAATAAGTAAACTAGTGAAATATTATTTTTATACATTTATTTGTTAATAAATATTTTTAAACCACTTCTAAAATATTTGCATAATTTGTCCGAAATCGTCTCGAGTTGCTGGTTTGCTGACAGTGCAGTGAAAGATCAGCTGTACGTTGTACAAGGTCAGTGCCCTTCGACATCGTGAATTTCAGCCAGCAAATGCATCCTCAACTAAATGGGTGAGTTTCTTACTGATAATATTTTTCATATCTCTCTAATAAACAAATGCTTTACGTCCCTTAACGCGATTCTTTATTATTAAATCAGCTTTGCAAATCATTCGTTGAATTCTGTTCGTACACGGAATTATTCAAATTAAAAAGATAATTAAAAGATAATTAAAAACACTAACTTTATTTTAATTGACCCTGATACAAAAAGTACAAAAATCACTTTTACTTATATTAATATTACTTTATTCTTCTACAACACACGCACACACATTTTAAAATCATTACATTTAATAAAAATTAACGATATATTTGGCGCTCCCTCCTCTCCCTCCTCTTCCTCCTCTTCCTCCCCTTCCTCCTCTTCCTCCACTTCCTCCTCTTCCTCCTCTTCCGCCTCTTCCTCTTCTTTTTTTCCCTTTTTTGCCCCTCTTCTGGGGGCCATAAACAGTTTTTTTTTAAAGTTTTTTCAGCTCTCTCTGCAACGTATAAGTATATATTATTATTATTATTTGTTATTATACATATATTACTATATTCAATTATATATAAAAGTATTTCTCATTTACTTACATTAGCAGCAACTAGGTTCGCCAGGTTAGGCCTAGCTGTACCCCGAGCCAGCTGGCATAATATATTTCGCCACTGCGACTGTAACATAACAGCAGAAATAGAAGTATATATATTATAATTATACAATCTGTTTTTACACATATATTGCATATACTTACAGCTCTCCCAGACTCGTACGCGGCAGCGATTTCTCGCTGCCGCACCAGAATTGAGTCGAGCGATTCTGCGGCGTTCTCCGCTGCCGCGGTTGCTGTTGTAGCGGAGCTCGTCTCCGCTGCTGCGTTACACGTAGTTGTTGCGGAGGTTGCCTCCGCTGCGGCGTTAGTTGTAGCTGCGGAGGCTGCCTCCGCTGCTGCGTTAATTGTAGCTGCGGAGGCTGCCTCCGCTGCTGTGACCGTGTTGTTCAGTATAATATTTTCCATTTTATTTGTAATGTTATCCATGGTTCTAAAAAAAAAATAATATTATTAACACATTGCGGACGGCTCACGAGATATCTCGTGGCAACAAGCAACCAGCCGCAAATATTTCTGTTACGTAACCATGGTAACGAAGCCTCTCGCATTCCTAAGTAATTGTAGCGAAGCAAATGAATCATTCCAAGAATGTAAAAAATCTTATATAGTAAACAGATATATAAACTATGTATATATAGTATTATTTAAGAATACTAAATGCAAATTAGAAATGTGTGTTAAAATAAATTGCTACAATTACTAGAACAAATTTCTACAAACGTTTACGCACATTTCTAATTTGCATTTAGTATTCTTAAATAATATTATATATACATAGTTTATATATCTGTTTATTATGTAAGATTTTTTACATTCTTGGAATGGTTCATTTGTTACGCTACAATTACTTAGGAATGCGAGAGGCTTCGTTACCATGGTTATGTAACAGAAATTGTATGTACTTACATGCAATCCTACGTCTTCAAGACTTGAACGTTGAATGAAACTACGACCCTTCGAAATAATATCATTGGTTGTCTGGCAATTGTTCAAATAATATCATTGGTTGTCTGCCAAGGGTTCAAATAATATCATTGGTTGTCTGCCAATTGTTCAAATAATATCATTGGTTGTCTGCCAAGGGTTCAAATAATATCATTGGTTGTCTGTCAATTGTTCAAATAATATCATTGGTTGTCTGCCAATTGTTCAAATAATATCATTGGTTGTGTGCCAATGGCAATGTCCAATGGTAGCATCGCAAGCATAACCTGCGTTTTTTCGTCGCGTTCAGTCGTAATATGTTCTCCAAGTGATACGGTCTAGGAGTGCAAAGCGCGCGATTTCTATTTCTTATAATTTTAGATTTTTTCTATTTCATTCTATTTAATTCTATTTCATTCTATTTCATTCTATTTCATTCTATTTTATTCTATTTAATTCTATTCATTTTGATTCTACTTTTATATTCTACTCTATTCGGCATTATTCTACTACATTTCATTGTAAACAATAGAAACAGATAAATTTAACAATTTCAAAAGTGGAGCGAAACGATGCCAAAGGTTGTGAATTCAATGAATTGGGAGGATGTGGTTTCTTCCCAATTGTTCAGATATATGAAGGGGGGTGCATCGAAACACCTGACCTTGACCAGACCAAGATACAGCAAAAGAAAAATTATGAAGGAGAGGTAAGTGAATATTTTGTTTCGTTACTATGATTTCGGTAATATGTTTCGATATAATTTAAATGGTAAGAAGTTCTCATTTCTGCTGGAAATACATTTTTTCGCTTTCTCGCTTTTGTACTTTCATTTCTCGGATTTTTATGATATTGACATATGCTGTAGTCCATATTCAATCATTAGAATGAAGTTGTAAAACAAAATCGACGGGTCGAAGTAGTTGATTAGTGTCATTTATACGTTATTTATATTTCACGTAAATTTCTGTATCATCGAAAGCACTGACATCGAGATATCCCTTCCTTTTTCTTGGGATCTTCGTCACGTACAAATGCTTTCCCGGTTGTATGGACGTATGTTCCTATTGTTTGACGAACAGATGGGGTCGAAAGGAAATTTTAGGACTATTGTCGTAAAGAAAGCTGATTGCCTTCGTGTGTCCCTAAAGAAAGAAATTAGAAGGCCGAGGATCTGGAACTCGTTGCTTTTACGACCGGTCCTTGAGACCCGGTCGCGTACGGCACGCAGATGGGAAGGTTACAATTTCCGCGTCCGACAATTCATTCCCTCCCACGGTGAGGGCCCACTGCAGATATTATTTCAATACGTATTCTGCATTTGTTTGCAACAAACGTTTTCTCTTCAATCTTCTGCAAAGAGCGTAGCCGACTCAAGATGGTCAGAATTGTCCTTACAGGTTTTTCAATGAGTACTATACCGTTCGATCTAAATAAATTGATATTATTAATTAAACAATGTGAGCCAGTCACTGTGCCGTTGCAACCATTTCGAATCATAACCTGGAGTAAGCCGTTCAATCTTTCCATTTTAATTGAACACTTGCAAATGATAACGATGACAATACAAGTAGCAACGATTTGTTGCATAGCAATACGGCCCACCGGTCAGTTAGTGTCTAGTTTAGAGCATCTATGAGGCCGAAGCCTGCTCTGACCGGGCGAAGTGGTGCTCACTTATGCCGGTCGATGGTAAGTCAGCGGTGAACAGCTGCGAAGGAACCGGGACTTGGATCCATCGCGCCCTCGCTGTTAAGTTCATTGGACCGGGGAGTCAGAAGACCCGGTCTTGACTCATCTGTCGGCTGCAAGGAGTTGTATGTTTGTTTTAAGTATTTCGCCGGCTATAAAGCCGGCGATAATAATATGAAAGTAGTGATGGTCGTTCTGCCAGGCGACCGCGGAGGCGGGTGCTCGGCACCGCACGCCAACCGCTACAACGGCATTTCTTGCCGTGTTGCCGCCCCCAAGACACCACACGACAGCAATAGTGCAGCGTGCTAGGCCAGCGGGCGGCTATTTACGTATTTGGTCCTTTAAAATTTATAGAGCTGACTGCTGAACCCAACACAGCCAGCCCGTGTCATCGAAGTAATTTTGGCACCGCTCGACAAACCAAAGAGCTGCGGATGCATTCTACCCAGACAAGCCCGAAGGCCGCGGGTAGGAAATACACCACCGACAAGCCCGAGGGCCGCGGGTGGTAGTAGCAATAATACCGTCGACCACGGTAGCGGGCGCCAAGCGCCACACGCAAGCACCGCGTCGACCCAGCGTCACAGACCTGTAGTAGGGAAGTCAATTGTAATCATGTCATGCACCACCATGTTCATATCTTTGATTGGCCCCTGCTCTTGCCTCTCTTGTCACCTGCTAGCGCGCACATGAACATAACGAGATCCATGTCCAGTTCTAACAAGTTACTTCCCTGCGCGCAGGTCCTAGCAAAAGAAACGCTCGCCGCTAACGCAGAGGGATGCCATTGCCCTATTTCGCCGCCCATACAGATGTGCGTTGCCCAGTCTCCGCCGCGAGGAGGCGGGGTTGGTCTTTGGAGACTGGCCCACCGGTCAACAAAAATTGCTGCGCAAAATTTCAACCCGGTTGCAAGCTGTGGTTATCTCTGACTATCACGAAGTCAAATAATATTAATGCGCCATTGGAGTTCAGTAATGATGTAGCACAAATCTAAGCTCAATCAAAATTTATTGTACGTATCTATTATTTAAAAAATATAATATTATATATTAGAACTTAGACTTATATGTGGGATTAATTTATAATAGAGTTGAATATAATTTTTATTTTGATTTCTCGGTTCGAGAGATATGAAATTATCTAATTGAATAATTGAATTTGATTTCTAATATACAGTTACGGGGTAATTTTCTTAGAAATAAATAATTGGGTTATAGTTAATTAGTACTATGATTGTAATAATATAATTTATTTTATTTAGGTTTATTTGATTGAATTATATTGAACTGTTAATTATATGAATTAATTTGCTTTGTTGGAGTGAGAATATATATATATATATATTATTTTAATTGCGGCTAAAAAATTGGCTACAAAATATTTTTCATACATACAATTTATGAATTTATCTAAAAATTTAAATAGTTTTCATACGAGTGAAAAGTAGAGATTAATTTTTAATATTACATGAAAGTTTGAATAAGAAATTTAAATTAAATAATGGTAAATTCAGTGCGCCAGCACCAACGGTTGAACTGCTGTTGTTCGTTATTTTAAGAATTTTTAGGGGCTGCAGTTATCTCGATGGTAAATTTTAATAATTATCTGGGTTGAATAAATTTATGCGAACCGTACAAATTGCCCGTCACTGTCATTATAAATGGAATAAGTCGTAACGTTGTAAAAGTATGGGACAATGTTTTCATTAAAATTTTAGTTTAACAATAAGTGTTTCATTTACATTGAAAAGATTCTGAATGAGGAAAATTTTATTATTTGCACAAATTATAAATATTATTGATTTCTTAATTTAATATATTTGAAAAAAGGAATTACATGATTATAAGTTATAGTATTTATTTACGAATAAATTTAATGATTTTAAAATGTGTGTGCGTGTGTTGTAGAAGAAGAAAGTAATATAAGTAAAATTGATTTTTTTCGTACTTTTTGTATCAGGGTTAATTAAAATAAAGTTAGTGTTTTTAATTATCTCGAAAGTAAAAGAGTTAATTTAATATTTCTGTTATGTATCATAATAGTTATTAATAATGAATTGATGAGTTTATGTTGGAAGAAAATCCTAACTTTGGCATTGTTAGTTGTTACATTTTTTATTGGAATCTTTTTTTTCTTTTCTTTTTTACGGACATTATTATTTCATACTTTTAAATATATTTATTCATTTATCCTACATCAAATTGAATTGGTTAGTGTTGAAATTTTAGCCTCGGACAAAAATTCATCTATAGTTTATTTAGTACTAAGATACTACGATATCGGTTTACATTTTCGCCGGTTCCGTCAGCGGGTAACGACGGCGATGTAAACTGTGTATAGTAGATACCGCGATACATCATCACCGGTACCATTAGATATACATCGTGCCCTGACTGTTTGGGGGTCCCAGCGTCACGTATACAATGTGAAACGCGAAGATTTAAATTTTTATTACTATTAATCAGTAAAATTAAATTATTTGTATTTCATAACAATTTTATTACTTTGTTGTAATATAATTTAACTTGACTGGATAAATTTAATGTAATACTAATTTAAAATTGGACTTTTAAAATTAGAATATTTAAATTTTCAGTAGTTTTAATCAATAAAATTAAATATTTTGTATTATGATAGTTAGACCGCATTTCCAGTATTTTCACATGGCCCGCGGGTGGTCTGGTCTGCCGATAGGATCCACGGTGGACAGTCGCATGAATTGGGGAAAACCGTAATTCGTTTTTTATGGCCATAAATCCGGTCGACGGGCTAACGATGCATACTGTCAATGTCGTACTAAGAGAAAGAAACAGTTGTGCGTTTGTCGTAAATTATGTTGAGTGCGAGCGGCGATTGTGTCGCGCCTTCGACTGACGATATACACACGAGCAGGCACTCGAGGCCCCAATAGTGTTTGGTTTCCTGGATCGCAGACAAAATATATATATATTGCCGGGTAAGTGGCCGAGGACTGTCGCGTGGTTTTCCACAGATCAGTTTGTTTTTCCTTTAGAGAATCGCGGGCCTCGGGGCAGACCAGATTACTGCAGCCCCCAAAGAGTCAGGGTACGATGTATATCTAATGGTACCGGTGATGATGTATCGCGGTATCTACTATATACAGTTTACATCACCGTCGTTGCCCGCTGACGGAACCGGCGAAATGTAAACCGATATTTTCGAATCTCAGTCCTAAGTAAACTATAGATGAATTTTTGTCCGAGGCTAAAATTTCAACAATAATTATTATGATACATAACAGAAATATTAAATTAACTCTTTTACTTTCGAGATAATTAAAAACACTAACTTTATTGTAATTAAGCCTGATACAAAAAGTACGAAAAAATCACTTTTACTTATACTAATATTACTTTCTTCTTCTACAACACACGCACAAACATTTTAAAATCATTAAATTTATTCGTAAATAAATACTATAACTTATAATCATGTAATTCCTTTTTTCAAATATATTAAATTAAGAAATCAATAATATTTATAATTTGTGCAAATAATAAAATTTTCCTCATTCAGAATCCTTTCAATGTAAATGAAACACTTATTGTTAAACTAAAATTTTAATGAAAACATTGTCCCATACTTTTACAACGTTACGACTTATTCCATTTATAATGAAAGTGACGAGCAATTTGTACGGTTCGCATAAATTTATTCAACCTAGATAATTATTAAAATTTACCATCGAGATAACTGCAGCCCCTACAAATTCTTAAAATTAACGAACAACAGCAGTTCAACCGTTGGTGCTGGCCCACTGAATTTACCATTATTTAATTTAAATTTCTTATCCAAACTTTCATGCAATATTAAAAATTAATCTCTACTTTTCACTCGCATGAAAACTATTTAAATTTTTAGATGAATTCATAAATGGTATGTATGAAAAATATTTTGCAGCCAATTTTTTAGCCGCAATTAAAATAATATATATATTCTCACTCCAACAAAGCAAATTAATTCATAATTAACAGTTCAATATAATTCAATTGCTATGCAACAAATCGTTGCTACTTGTATTGTCATCGTTATCATTTGCAAGTGTTTAATGAAAATGGAAAGATTGAACGGCTTACTGCAGGTTATGATTCGAAATGGTTGGAACGGCACAGTGACTGGCTCACATTATTTAATTAATAATATCAATTTATTTAGATCGAACGGTATAGTACTCATTTGAAAAACCTTTATTTTTGATTAAACACGTTTGTATATTTTGCATTTATAGAAGTCAACAAGCTGCAGCCGCAACGAAGATGCGCACCGAGAAGATCGAAGCAGCGGAAGTCAGTCAAGAAATGCCCCATTTCATCATTGAGGCAGAAACGCAAGAGCAATCACGTGCACAGTCAAGCATCGAGGAAGGATTAACCATTACGGACTTCCGGTTCGTGGTAGAGCAGGTACTACTGATAGGGTACCACTCGGCAACGTTCGAATGCACCACGCAACATTTGCAAGTGATCGGGATGAAGCGCTCGGGATTCAGAGCAACGATAACTCTGAAATGCAAGATGTGCTAATATGAAGCGGAAGTGCACGGTCAAACGGCAGACAACAAAACAATGGACTTGCATTATACTGCGACCCTCGCTACAATCACTTCTGGAGGTGGTTACTCACAGATGAAAGAAATGTTTGCAACAATGAACATTCCATACATATCAAGGATGGAATATCGAAGACGTCATGACGACATTGTTGAAGAATTGTCAAGTCTTGCTGAAGCAGAAATGCTAGCAGCGGTAGAAGAGGAGAAACAATTAGCCGTCCGCAGAGGCGACGTTTCAGTTTCCGGTATCCCTTTCATCCCCGTCGTGGCTGACGGCAGCTGGATGAAGAGATCGTACCATACTGGAAGGTATGACTCCTTGTCCGGTATTGGTGCAATAGCGGGATACCACACAAAAAAAGTGTTATTTGCAAGTGTGAAAAATAAAGTGTGTTTGATTTGCCACAACGCTTCGAAGAGGAAGGAAAGCCCCAGAGAACATAGATGCTTCAAGAACTGGGGACGAAATCAGACGTCCACGAGAATGGAGAGTGCTGCAATTGCTGAGGGTTTCCAGACCAGCATAGAAAAAAGAGGTCTGATATATAATATCTTGATTGCCGATGGCGACAGCAGCGCGTATAAAAGGATTTTGGATTGTGATCCATACAAGGCAGAGATGGTTCGTGTTAAAAAGATTGAGTGCACGAACCATTTATTGCGCAATTTTTGCAACAAAATGAAAGATGTTGTAAAGAAGACTCCACCTGGCATTTATCGAAAAGCCGTGGAAAATAACATTCGTAGACTGCGCACGGGTGTTGTGAAGGCTGCAGTTTACAGATCGAAGGAAAATCTTCCGACCCACCAAAAAATAAAAAATTTGCAAACGGATATACTAAATATTCATAGCCACGTTTTCGGAGAGCACAAGGAGTGTCGAAGACTAGGATATTTCTGCGACCGCCCAGCAAACACGGGAGAAGACAACTTGGTACCGCATCTCAAGAAAATCGGCATATATAACCGGATGCATGAGATCTTCCGTCCATTGATGGCTCATGCTGAAAGTTTATTATATAATACTACAAACGATTCAGTTGAGAACCTCAATGCCATCATTGCAAAATATACCGGTGGGAAAAGGATAAATTGGGGCCAGAGAGGGTCATATTCTGCGAGATGTGCAGCTGCTGTTGTACAGCACAACACGCAAAAACTAATATCAAAGGTAATAGAGGGCAAGGGTGCGAAGCCGCCGAAATTGATAGAAGAATTAGAAGAAGGAAGGAAAGGCAGTAATGAAAAAGGAAAGGAAAAGGCGAGTAAGTCTCCGAAGAAGGTGAGAAACCCGTTTTGTTCAACAACGGACCCGGATTATGGAGTTAGCGCAGAGAAACCGGATATGGAGCAACATCTATTTAACTTTGAAAAAGAAAGGCACATGGAGATGCTGCAGGATTGGCAGACGAATCGAAAGAAAATAGAGAGGGATACGGTAGAACAAAATAAAAGCCACGAGTGGCATACATACCGATCCAAATTACTTACAGCGTCGAACTTTGGCATAGTGTGTCGGCGAAGGAAAACAACCAACTGTGGAAATTTGGTAAAGTCACTGCTGTATCCAAACATATTGAATCTGCCTGCCATTGAATATGGTCGGCAGTGTGAGAATATTGCCCGCGAACAACTTGCGAAGGAGGAAGATGTGGAAATCCGCAAATGCGGTCTCTTCATTGATGCAGAGATACCATTTCTGGGGGCAACTCCGGACGGCATAATTCACGACGATGGTATCGTGGAAATTAAATGCCCGAAGACGGCAGAAAAGTTCTCGCCAGAAGAAGCGATAAAAAATATTCAACCCGTACGAAGAATATTTGAAGATGATGCAGGTACTGCATTACGCAGAACCCATCACTATTTTTACCAAGTGCAGGGACAACTGCACATAATAGGTCGACAATATTGTCTGTTTTGTTTGTGGACACCAAAGGGTATGAAAACCATAAAAGTAAGCAAAGACGACACATTTTGGCAGAATGAAATGAAATCGAAATTGTCGCGATTCTACGTCCATTGTATGTTGCCCGAAATATTGGACAGCCGCTACATTAGGAACATGAGTATCCGAGAGGCCACAGAAACGGAGTACAAAAAACCAATTGTGATTAGCACGAAACTAATTAAAAAACCTCAAGCGAACCCACGCAATGTAGGGTCGCACACTTAGTGTGCGCCTTCGCTGATTCTTTCAGCGAAGGAAAATTTAAAAAGATCTTAGCTCGCGAGTCATTAGATTCGCTCGAGCGTACCCACGCAATGTCGGGTTGCACACTTCGTGTGCGAATTTTTCCTTGCATGTTGCAGATGATGTTCATGCGGATCGGCAGTGAGGTGTGCTTGCGATGCTACCATTGACAGCGCCAATGCGGTTGAGGGAACGACCGACAATGTTCTGGCCAGAAGGAAAGAAATCGCTCTGGCATTCAACGCCGGGAAAACTGTAGGTATATGCAATATATATGTACGATGAAATGTATATTCATAATGTATGTACTTCTAATTCTACTTCCGTGTTACAGTCGCAGTGGAAGACCATTCTCGGCAAATTAGCTCGGGAGGCGGAAACCATCTCCCTTTTGTCCGGAAGGTAAGAAATCGCTCTGGCATTCAACGCCAGGAAAACTGTGGGTATATGCAATATATATGTACGATGAAATGCATATTCATAATATATATACTTCTAATTCTGCTGTTATGTTACAGTCGCAGTGGCGAAATATATTATGCCAGCTGGCTCGGGGGACAGCTAGGCCTAACCTGGCGAACCTAGTGGCTCCTAATGTAAGTAAATGAAAAATACTTTTATATATAATTTAATATAGTAATATATGTATAATAACAAATAATAATAATAATATATACTTATACGTTGCAGAGAGAGCTGAAAAAACTTTTTAAAAGAACTGTTTATGGCCCCCAGAAGAGGGGCAATGAAAAAAGAAGAGGAAGAGGAGGAAGAGGAGGGAGAGGAGGGAGCGCCAAATATATCGTTAATTTTTATTAAATGAAAGTTTGAATAAAAAATTTAAATTAAATAATGGTAAATTTAGTGCCAGCACCAACGGTTAAACTACTGTTATTCGTTAATTTTAAGAATTATTAAATTTTTAAAGACTGATTTGGTATTAAGTAATTTTTGGGGGCTGTTGCCCGTCACTTTCGTTATAAATGGAATAAGTCTGTTTTCATTAAAATTTTAGTTTAACAATAAGTGTTTCATTTACATTGAAAGGATTCTGAATAAGGAAAATTTTATTATTTGTACGAATTATAAATATTATTGATTTCTCTCTTAATTTAATATAATTGAAACCTGATTACCTGATTATAAATTATAGTATTTATTTGCGTGTGTTGTAGAAGAAGAAAGTAATATTAATATAAGTAAAAGTGATTTTTATACTTTTTGTATCAGGGTTAATTAAAATAAAGTTAGTGTTTTTAATTATCTTTTAATTATCTTTTTAACTTGAATAATTCCGTGTACGAACAGAATTCAACGAATGATTCGCAAAGCTGATTTAATAATAAATAATCGCGTTAAGGTACGTAAAGGATTTGTTTTTTAGAAAAATATGAAAAATATTATCGATAAGAAACTCACCCATTTAGTTGAGGATGCATTTGCTGACTCGTACGAACTGACCTCGTACAACGAACAGCTGATCCCAGGTCAATGACCGCAACATTCGAGGGATACTGTCGGCGGAACCTCTGGTATGGTTATTTGCGAAGTTCACTTACACTGCACTGTCACCAAACACTGATCAGTTATTTAATCACTGATAATCCGAATCACTTGTGGATATTTAAGAAAGATCACTGAGACTCGTTCGCGGATAATCGTTTATTCGACGCGTTCGTTCGGAAGTCGACGTTTCACTGCCGAAAAATTCGGGCCCTGACTGTGGGTCCATGTTGTTCGTCGTTCGGCCGTCCGAGGAAATGACACTCGATACCACTTTCTTTGCACGGCCATTAATTACGTTCTAAGAGCGCAGGGTGACAGCGGGTCGAACACAGTTTACGTCTCGGCATATCTTGTTTATTTCATTTGGCGGTACCCTGCGCTTCGAAGAAAATGGTATCGGGGGTTATTTCCTCGGACGGCCGAAAGACGAACGACAAGGGCCCACGGTCGAGGCCACGATTTTTTAGCAGTGAAACGTCGACTGCAGAACGAACACGTCGAATAAACGATTATCCGCGAACGTGTCGTATAAACGATTATCTGCAAACGCGTCTCAGTCATCTTTCGTAATATCCACAAATGTTTCGGATTATCAGTGATTAATTAAGTGATCAGTGTTTGGTGACAGTGCAGTGAAAGATCAGCTGTACGTTGTACAAGGTCAGTGCCCTTCGACATCGTGAATTTCAGCCAGCAAATGCATCCTCAACTAAATGGGTGAGTTTCTTACTGATAATATTTTTCATATCTCTCTAATAAACAAATCCTTTACGTCCCTTATTTATTATTAAATCAGCTTTGCAAATCATTCGTTAATCTTCACTGTACACTTTGCATAAAAATTTCATATGGTACACACGTGGTGTCATGCACACCAGAAAATTAAAACGGCTGTCACGGTTAAACTACATATTATTTCGGGTCCGAAAAATTAGTAAATATTCTTCAGACGTTCTAAAGTAAAGGAGAACAGCGTTTTTCTTAAAAATATCACTGTTATGTAGTAAAAAAAATCCGGAAAGTTCTCGTCTTGTGACTTGTTCAATACTTCGAACGCGGCTCGAGTCCGTCCCGACCTTCTGTCAAAGCCTCGTGCTGCGGACTCTCTCGCGGACCCTCTCCCTCGCACCGTCACCTCTCATTGGCCAGTGTTTTTCGTTAATAACTCATAAACAAAGCCCCAGATTGCATTTTCGCAAAGGAAAAAGTTACTTCAAATGACTTCAGCTACCCCTCATTTTCGGCTGTTAAAATAATTGTGGGACACCCTGTATATATTTTTTCAATACATGTTAGTTTTACAATAAAATTTTCATAATTGTATAATTTTTCTGACAATGTTCGTCAACGGGTTGTACTCGACGATGCAGTCGTGTATCATCAGGCAGTATGCGGCTATCGAAGGCAGGACATCCTTTTGACATTCGAATTCGATTCGCACGTCGATGGTTGAATTTTCGAGCGCTTCGTTTTGTCGCGAGCTATCGATGACGACGAACAGTTTCCATAATAGGACTCTTGAAATTTGGCGTATATGTCGTAGAGCAACGCGTATTTATCTTTTTCGAAATCTATATTTAAATCGTCGTAAGGATACATTTCCGAGTTCAAGAATATTGGATAAGAAGCACGAATCGAATTGGGTAGCGTTTTTCTTTAAATCATTTTTCCTTTCGGTTTCTAACGCGAATATCACGTATCGCTGTTTTTCCATTTGCGGAGCTGTTTTTATCGCCCACGTGTGCTTCGTGGTTGTTTGCAGCATCGAATATTTATACAGTTCCCACGAACAGAAACTCATGCTGAACGATCTTTCGCTCTCAAGAATACGCAGCATCGACAACTTTTGTATTTCGTCCAAAGCGAAGCGCGGCATTCTCCATTGAACTTTAGGCAATTCCAGGACAGGTTCCGCATTGTCGGACCAGCTTTGTAGCGCGTTAGCGTCGTTGCGCACGCGAATCAAAATCAATTCGTGCCGAGCATTTATTACAACGCGTTTGTAATCTTCGCAGAAGCCTAGCAATGTCTTCATAGGCACGCAAAAGTTGAAATTTAGCAAATCCGTAAGCGTTGCGATGAAAGTTTCCCTCCGTTGATCGTCGTTTCTGTACATCCAGCATGCATTGGACAGCGCGTTGCTCTTCGTAATGTTCAGACTGACGTAATTCTTCAAGGTCGTCGTTGTATCGGGATTTCTGGACCGATCGATTTCCACTCGTAACGTACCTCGTCGAACATAAACCCTACCGCATTGTTGTCTAGAGCCATCATGTCGTTGGTAGATCCTCCTGGTAGGCTGAGTCTTCCCTCCACGTATAGGAAGCTTTTACACGGAAGAGTGTACCAGTCTTGATGTTGAATGGGTATTCTTATCTCATCGCTATTTTCAAACGCTGTGTTGACGCACGGATTGTAGGTGTGCAGGTCGATCTTAGTTATTCGATCATCGAAGATTGGTGCCACGGATATGTTCAAAATGTCGTCGGGCATGGTGGTGAAGCAAGTTCGATTACTTGGTAACGATGAATCCCAAAGATCGTAGATATTCCACTTTTCGCGCGGTTAGTTTTCTTGTCTTCTTCTCCTAACTATTGTTGTTGTTATTTCGAAACGGCGCACCGTTTTTTATGTTCGACGTATTCGATATCGTATTATTATTATGAATTAACATAACGGTTATGTCAAGGTTATGAGACGGTTCGACGAACGTGCATCCGTACCGTGATTTCTTCGTTTCGAAAATCAATCAATTGTCCAGACTGGAAGGTAAATCACTCGTGCTGGCGTATCCAATACGTTATACTCCGGCGACACGTTGGGCGCGAATTCGTGTATCATGTGAAACAGTTTCCCGTTATCGTACGAACCGATGGTTACGTTGCATTCTATTCGAATATTATTCGTGTTAATGATATTTACGGAAGTGTCCGATACATGCCACGCGTTCGGTGACAGAATGCGATTCCTAGAGAATCCTAGGATAGGACCCACGGTGTCAGGTTTCGTAAAATCTATCTTATATGCACTTTTAATTTCGCTTTTCATAGTGCTGTTGTTCGCTCGTAGGATTAGTGGATATTTTACATCGTTGTTATCTTTTATTGGCGAAGGATACCGCGCGCTTATCTCACGCCTCAAGTAAGCGTTGAACACCTCCAGTTCGTGCGAACCGTCCGGGATGATTATCTCCTCACCCTCGTCACCGAAATAGAATTTATTGTTTCCGATATTTGAACTGATGTATGGTATCGTGTAATAAGTTTGCAAATCGAGCAGGCCCAGTTCGTAATCAGTATTGTGGAAATATAATATATAGGCGGTAATTACTTGGACGATAACACGCTACTTCTTCCCAATAACGTGAACGTGTATGACATCCTTGCGACGAACTATATCAGAGTTCCTCGCAGAAATTTCACACACAATTGTCCGCACACGCTTTCGTCGTAACTTTGATAAATCTTGTGATTGTACGAGATCGCCGCGTTCGGTCCGAAATAACGAATCAATTGGATCGGTGGTCGAAGATCTCCAAAACTATCGAAGTAACTGACTTGCGAACTATGCTTTATATACGGGACCCATTGGGTTTCTGAACCATGACCGCTATACAGATTCACTATTCCTCGTTCGTTTACCCATACTTGTTTCGGCATTTCATCGCGCATGAAAATTCCACGGCCCTTCATAGCGCGATTGTGTTGTCGCGCTTCTTCCAATTGTTCCTTCGCAGCTTTCGCATCGTTTATCGTTTTGATCACCCCAGCAGCGCCATCTGTCAACGCTCCCAAAGCTCCCAAAGCAGGTAACAACAGCGGTAGAAAACCGCCTCGTTTGGCGATCAGTAGAATTCTATCGACACTGTTTCTACTACCATTTTTTCTCTTTCCTTTGACCGCTTGTCGGTCCTCCTCCTCCTTCTTCTTCTTCAGACCCATACCTAACCTCATCAGAATTGTTTTTATCAGTCCGTAACGGTATTCAGAGCTGTTTTTTACCAGACTGTAACGGTATACGGAGCTGTTTTTACCAGTCTGTAACGGTAAGCAGAGCTTTCTTTACCAGTCTGTAACGGTATATGGAGCTGTTTTTACCAGTCTGTAAACGGCATACGAAGCTGTTTTTACCAGTCTGTAACGGTATACAGAGCTCTTTTTACCAGTCCGTAACGGTATATGGAGCTGTTTTTACCAGTCTGTAAACGGCATACAGAGCTGTTTTTACCAGTCTGTAACGGTATAGAGAGCTGATTTATGAGTGTGTAACGGTATACAGAGCTGTTTTTACGGTATACAGTCTGTAAATAGTATATGTCGCTATTACGTCAAGGTTTGTTTTATTTTTCTGTTGATTACGAAAAAAAGAAAAAATGTGCGTACGTCAGCTTACATGGAGAAGCGCTCTATCATTGGAGTACGAGGAGACTGATATCTACGATGCTCGAGCTCTCGTGTAAATATTTTGTCGTTTGAGAGGGAATTTTATCACTAGAAAACAGAGCGAGGGGGGCATGCGTTTCGTACGACAGTCCTTGATTATCTGAGTTCCGACCTGCCGCATGTTCGACGACCACGATGAGATAATTCGGAAACACGTATCTTTGTTACCGAGTATTATACGGTGCGTGATAAGCGGCCCGTCAGGATGTGGTAAAACGAACGTTATGATTAGTCTGTTGGAGAGTCCGAATGGGCTGCGATTCGCAAACGTGTACGTGTATTCGAAATCGCTGCGTCAACCATAGTATCAATACTTGAGCAACTTGCTCTCGTCCGTGGGGGATGTAGGTTATTTTGCCTACTCGGACAACGCGGACGTGATTCCCCCAGCAGATGCTCGACCGAATTCAATATTTATCTTTTGACGACGTTGTTTGCGACGAACAGGATGTCATGAGAGAATATTTCGCGATGGGCAGACAATCGCACGTCGTTTGTTTCTATCTGTCGCAATCGTACGCTAGAATACTCAAACATTTGATCCGTGACAATGCGAATCTAGTGATTCTATTCAATCTAGATGTCACGAATCAGTGACACGTTCATCAGGATCATGCGAATACAAATATGTCGTTCGAAACGAGCAACGCACTTTGTTGGAGGTGTTGGGGACACAAGTATGGATTCCTTGTTATCGGCAAAGACAGTCCTGCGAATCGTGGTCGTTACTGGTGCGGATTTAACGAATTCGTCGTGCTGTGATCGGGGGCTCATTTGGACTGCAAGAGTCGTCGGATTCGCATCGTACCGCTCGATATGTGTCGGTCTAAGGAAAATCGGCGAGCCGCGATCACCAAAGAAATAGCCAAGACCAGTGACGTCATACGTAAGAAGAGTTTAGCCCCGAAGGTTTGGAAAATGGATACGGAGTCGAACATTGAGACGGATTTGCGTTCGTTCGTGGAGCCGTTGAAACAGCTGATTCAAAATACAGCTACGGAAGCGAACGATAATACGCCGTTCGTATGCATTTGAAGAAGAAAAAGAAAATATATTCCTCTGTTCCTACCAACGATGACATTGACTATGTGTTGTACGACGACGAAGACGATAACGACGGCGACGACGACGATGGCAACGACGGTGGCAACAGTGACGATAACGAGGCGGGTGGCAACAAGGCGCTCGAACCGATACCTACGATACTTTCGGCGCAACAGGAGAAAGCTTTCGAATCGTCTCCTACGGCCTCGTTGGAATCATCGGTGCGAAACATTTTGAAAAGTCCTGAAACGCACCGCGCCGAATACGAACATTTGTTCAACAATTTTGGACCTTTAGCGATTTCTTTAGCGGACCACCGAAAAATTTGGACGACGTGTACGGAGTGTATTTTCACAATGACAAACTGATGCTTGTAAACACCACGTTTGATGTTTAAAGCAACGACGATATCGTTATCAATAAAATTAGGTACAAGGGAACACCAGGTCTCTACGAATTGATATTCAAAAGAATACCCGACGAGAACCTGTACACCGAGGCCGATAAGAATATTTACAAAAACATTCTCATCGCTACGCGCGCGCATCAACGAGGTAACCAGATAATGGGTGCTGCTCATCTGCAGGGCACGTGAGCGCGAAACGTGCGTTGACTCGAAAGTCCGTTATACGGATTAGTTATTTATGACCAATAAAGATTTCTCGTCCCATAGTTTGCGGGTCTTCCGCGTTTTTAGTTAGTCGTCGGTGAACAGCCTAAGAGTACACTTGTTGTCTCTAAGTTCTCACGAGCAAGCCTCTAGATTAGATCTTGTGTGTTCAATAGATAATCAACAGGTTATGGGCCCCAGCACGCTTCCACTGCGCCGCTAGTGTATTTATTCGGACACATTCAAGTGCATAGTGGTGTGACGTGTGTTTAAAGAATAACGTGCGACACATCATCTTTATCATGGCCAATAAAGATTCAATTGATCTGATCAACCTGGACGGAACGAACTACCCGATGTGGAAATTCGGTATTTCATTCCCGTTGGAGGCAAAAGATCTTTCTGGCTTTGTGAATGGCACAGCAGCAGAGCCTAACCGCACAGGAGTGGACGACTGGAAGAGATGGAACAAATCTCAAGCACAGGCTGCTGTCATTCTCCTTGGATCTGCAGATAAGAGACTACATCCAAATTTGATTAACGGCGCTGATCCAAAACAGATTTGGACAAAACTCAAGGATTTGTATAGTGACTCAAGTGAAGACACTAAACAGAGTGCATGGCAAGAATACTATGCGTTCCGATTTATAGATGGAGAATCTATCGCTCTTCAAGTTCAGCGATTTGGATGCATCTGTAAGAGATTAGCGGATGCAGAAGAAGAACTCTCCGATGCCGCTGTGGAATCTAAGCTGTTGAGTTGCCTAACTTCCAAGTTTTCTGCATTTAGAATGGCATGGGAATGTACTGCAAAAGCGGAGCGAAAGAAAGAAAATCTGATTGCCATGCTCATCCACGAGGATAAACGACTCTCTGAAGCCGAAGGAGAGAACGGGTCATCTCTTGTAGTTCGAGTGCAAGCGCTCGAATCGAAGAAGTATGCGGACGAGAAAGATGCAAAAAGGAACAGTAAATTCAGCAAAAGCGAAGCAAAGATGAGGATAGAAGACCTCAAGAAAAGAACAACACGTAATTGCTGCAAAGGAAAGGGTCATTGGGTGAGAGTGCCCGAAGAGAGTACAAAAGAAGCGAACTGAAGACGCAACAGAGTCGAAATTAATAGATTCCACTTACATCAGTGAAGTCACGGCGTATTCTTCGCAAACTACTAACAGTGATAGAGACATATGGATCGCGGATTCTGGAGCGAATATGCATATGTCGTATTGCAAAGACTTGTTTACCTCGCTTGTATCGTTGACCAATAATCATTTTGTGAAAATAGCAGATGACAAAGTGTTAGAAGCAGCAAGAAGAGGAACGATAGTGGTATTAGAGAAAGTGAACAATCGAAATCAAGAAAGAAGAGTTGAAAATGTTTTATATGTGCCAGAGTTGAAACGAAATCTTTTTTCAATTGATACGATAATTGATAAACAGTACTCATTCCATGCATATGCGAAGAGATCCGAAGTTCGTGATAAGCATGGAAATCTCTTCTCAATTGGTGTACGGTACGGCAAGCTATTTCGGACGTTATTTGAAGTGAAAATTCCTCCGGAACAGTGCAATAGTGCGATTTCGACTAATTCGCAAGTACAAAGACTAAAACTTGGATACGAGAGGATGGGACATATGAATGTTCGAGCCTTGTATACAACGAGCAAAGTGTACAATGAACAGAGTTTTTTAATAAACAATGTCAACGATTCTTTGAATTTAACGCCGATACCTCAGAAAAAGCGACAGAAACGAAAAATGGTACTGGGTCTCGAGGTTGGTACAGACATCGCCGAAGAACAGTCGGGAGCAACCCAAAACGAGACACCTGTTAGACAATCTAGAAGAATAGCGCAATTGAAGATCAAAGAAGAGGCTGATAAAAAGTAGAATCCAGGAAGAAACTTTAAAAGATAACAAAAAAAAGAGAAAAAAATATTCCACGGAGAATATGCTATGGAAGACGATGAAGAAGAACATCCAAAGTGATATGTGTGTGTTTTTTGGTGTTGTCGACGAAGTGCGAGTGTTTTAGCATTGTACGTTGATGACGGTTTAGTAATAAGTAAGAGTCAATGTGCAATGCGATACATGTAAATGTTCCTGAGGAACCAGGTTTATGTCTGCGAAAGAATGTATCGAATGAGAAGTATGATAGTGTGCCATATAGAGAGTTGATTGGATCTTTAATGTTTATTGCAAGAGTGTCTCGTCCCGATATAGAATATTCAGTTAATTATATGAGTCAATTTTTCGAATCTTACGGTAGAGAGCATTGGAATGCTGCTAAAATAAGAATAAGATATTTGATGGCTACGCAAAATTTCGGGATAATATATGGATGCAGTGGCAGTCAACGTGATTTAGTTGGTTATACCGATGCAGATTTTGCTGGTTGTATCGATACGAGAAAAACTAAGAGTAATAGAACATACATATTAAGTGGGAGTGTAAATGTAAAAGCATTTTCAATGCTGTTGAAAATAGGTAATTTCTAAGTTTTACGGCCTTGTCCGTTTTTTTAAGGTAAATCGGCCCTTGCTGTCCATCTGCAGGGCACGTGAGCGCGAAACGTGCGTTGACTCGAAAGTCCGTTACACGTCGGTGAGCAGCACTCGTTGTCTCTAAGCTCTCTCGAGCAAGCCTCTAGATTTGATCTTGTGTGTTCAATAAATAATCAACAGTTACAAGTACAAAAATATCATAGGACCGATGTTTTCGACGTTGCGCGGAAAGGGTATACAAATTCCAACGATGATGCGTGTAACCAACCATCCAATCGATTACGTGCATTGGGTCGATCCAAACGAGCTGGTGGATCGTTTGAGATTGCTGATGCCATCGAAAAATACCGGACACACCGGTCACGACAACGAAATAATATCCATAATCGAAGAACTTCGGTAAGCCGGATTGATTATAAATTAAATAGTCGGATACTCGTTACTGCAATAATGAATGAAATGCCTGTTGATAAATTTAACAGGTGGTTCGATAGAACGAGCATTCGTTGGAATTGCTGCGAAACCAATCAAACGATATCCGTGGACGAAAATTGGGACGATAGATTTACAAATATTGTGTTGAGACTCGACCACGTTTGCCAACAAATATATCAGATTAAACAACAACAACAACAAGAGCTGCTCGAAATATCGTCGAAAGAGCAGAAGATAATGATTGAACCGAGAAACGAGAAAAATGTTGCGGCAGCGGCAGCAGCAGCAGCAACCGAAGAAACTTAGGTAGCATAAAGTTAAACGAAGAATTCATTCATCTTTCGTTTTGAAGCGACCGCGAACCCGATAAAGCAAGAGAGAGAGGTGTCAGTGGTAATCATGAGCGACGAGAAAGTAAAGTTGGTGAACGAACTGCATGCTCCAAGGAGGCGTTTCTTCCCGCGCAGGCGAGTGATCGTGCGAGGACTCGACGATCTTTGGCAAGCCGACATCATCGAGGTTCAACAATATGCTAGAAACAATAGAGGACATCAATACATTCTCACAATAATCGATACATTTAGCAAAAATGCTTGGGCAGTCCCTCTGAAAAGTAATAATGCCAACGACGTGTGCAAAGCTTTCGCGTCGGTGTTGAGAAAGTACGGTAGAATACCATACAATTTGCAAACCGATATGGGGAAAGAGTTTTACAATAAAGATTTTCAAGAATATCTGAGAAAACGCAACGTCAAACACTATTCCACGTACAGCACCATGAAAGCATCCATAGTCGAGCGATTCAATCGTACGCTGGAGAACAACGTGTGGAAATTCTTCTCGTTGAGCGGAAAGTATCAATGGATCGACGAGCTTCCCGCATTGATCGAAAATTATAATAATCGAAAACATCGTACCATCCGTATGCGACCAGCGGCCGTGAATCGTAAAAATGCGAAGACTCTCTTGTCCATCGTTTACAGCAACGTTAAAATCGCCGGTCCTGCGAAATTCAATGTTGGCGACTACGTGCGTATAAGCAAGTTCAAAACAGCGTTCGACAAAGGAAAAATGCCGAACTGGTCGATGGAAGTATTTAGGATCATTGCGGTGAAGCGAACCAATCCCGTCACATACCTGTTGACCGACTCGAAGAACAAACCTATCGCCGGGGGATTTTACGAACACGAAATGCGCGCTACCAAGTATGCCGACGTGTATTTAGTGGAAAATGTATTGCGTAGAAAAGGAAATGAAATATACGTAAAATGGTTGGGACCCCATTCGTCGCATAGTTCTTGGATAAAAAATCATCTGTACTTTAATCATATGTAATGTATTTTTCTTTTTATTGAAGAAAATAAAAAAATTACACTTTTAAACTTTGTATTATTATTTTTTTTTATTCATCGTTATCGCCGCCACTACACTTGTCGTCGTTACCACATCCGAAAGATGCGTACCTCGCTGAGCGCACAGTGGTCCAATCAAATCGTTGGCGTCTCCGCCCTCGTTGTCGTCGTCGTTGGTGGGGCAATAGAGACATTGTTCACTAAACATAAAGCGACTCGTAACTATTCGCTTCGCGTGTTGCAAGAAATAACGCGGATCGATATGCTCGACGTTGATCACGATGCTGGTCGATATGCGATTCTGAAACGCCGACTCGATGTTCTCCCAACGAAGAGTCGATGCTCTCGCGCGAACGCTTCTGTACAAACGTCTGCCAACGCGAGACGAAAACCGATGACACAGCGCAGCGTTCAATGTCTGCATGCGACACACGATCGAGAGTAAGTTCGATTTTACACTTGTGGATCCTCGGTTTATTTTCTCGATGTTCATGCATTCTCAACCGCAAACACTCGATGTACGATTTCGGCCATTCACGAAACTCGTCGACAGTTCGGATCAACGTCGACATACGAGTCATTAATTGAACCATATCTTTGCACACTTGCGTCATCTTACGAAAATTTACTGACAAAGCAAACTTTTCAATTTCAATTTAACGTCTTCGGTTAAATTACCAGTTTTAACAAACTTGACTAAACTCTGCATCAACCAACCGTTGCGACTCTCTCCCATCCCGATGGTATCTAGTAACGCGTAAACGTCGCACGAAAGAAAATATCTTGGATGTTGCGAGAGATTGCAAGGATGGCACGCTCGCGATGGATGTTGCAAACGAACAAACTTCCATAACGATTCGTGACTGAATAGCAAATTTAGCGAAAGAAAATTCAATAAAATGAGCAAACTGATACCATGGGAAGATAACGCGTTCGAGAGTCATCCGGAATGCGATAAAAAACGTTGCATAATTAAATTTCAATATGACGAGAAAACCGCTTTAGAAAATGTGTCCAGACTCGTTACAAATGCTGCCGAAGAGAGAGAGTGAGTTAGAGAGAAATACCATTGCGATGCGTCTACACCTCTCTCTCTCTCTCTCTCTCTCTCACTCCAAAACATCTCCTACAATGTAAAAATGCAAGAGCGATAAAAACGCTGCATAATTGAATTCATAAGATGAGAAGACCGGAAGGTAAGCGACTATCGATAACGCTTACGAAATGCGAAATCAAGAGACACCCCCCTCCCCTCATCCCGGAGCTCGTCGCGGCTGAATTCCCCCTCTTGACCCGCGGTTGCACCGCTTAGACCCCCCCCCACCTTGCCCCGCGGTTCGGCTCGCCGCGGATGGACCCACCCCTTGCCCAGCGGTTCGACTTACCCCTCGAGCAACATGGCTTAGAACGTTGCTACCTAACCTACTGATTAATAAACAAAATGGAGACCACAAAATACAGTTAGTGTCGTCGTTGTGAGTCTTAAGATGGGCTATGCCTGGGTCCTATGTGGACTATACTAGCCGCTCTCTCGACGGGTGCCGATGGTCTGGCTCTACCCTCGTTCGTTATCGTGACAGGGGAAGACAACGTGCTACTCCCACTGCCACCTCGAGTCCAACCCAATCCAGGCACTCTTGACGGAGTAGTGTTAAAGTCAATTTATCTCCGCAAGAGGGGCTTCAGCCTGGCCCGAGGGGACGAACCCCGAGGGGTCCGCCCAGCATGCCGTTCGAATGGCGGAGTGGACAAGTCCACATCTGCCCGTCACTCAAGTCGGACACGGGACGACTCCAAAGCTAGCGCCGCCTGATAGGAAGCGCAAGCTGGGTCCCGCGACTTGTGTTCACTAGCCCACCCTCTGTCCTTGCAATTACAGCAGACCGGAGGTTCACTCTTCTTGCTACAGAGCGTGAAGGTATGCCCCTTTTGGGAGCAGTGACCGCACACATCCTCCTTGAATTTACAATGCTTCGAGGTATGCCCGAAGCGTTGACAACGGTAGCACCGAAGCACCTGGACGAAATCCCGTACACGACAGGAGTTCCATCCGAGGTAAACTCGGCTACCCCTCTGCTTCAGCCGCTGAACATTCTGCGGACTGACGGCAACGACCCAGTTGGCAGTCTCCGGGGTCTTGCCAGCCATGCGGCTGACCCGAATTCCCGAAGGCACATCCTTCTGGTTCGCATCGCAGAGGTTTTGCCTCCAAATGCTGGAGGCAATTTCCTCCTTACCTATCCGACGCGGGACGTCGTAAACTAAAACCTCAGGGTCTCGCTTGGTAGGTAAGGAGACGGACAGACCCGCGTTCCGGAGCTTCTTATTTCCAACGAAGGCTTGCAGGTCCTCCTTTCGGTCGGTCTCGACGACGATGCCACCGGAGTGGATGCGTCGGACCGACTTTACTCGGATCGCCTCCTTCGCTGGTTTAATGAGGGACAGAACAGTAACCTTCGTAACTTCGCTGCTCTGTCCTTTTTCCTTCGGCGGGAAGATTTTCACCACATGCTGCGATTGTGGCCGTCTTCCCGCTTCCGGAGAAGCTCTTTTGCAGTCGACTTTGGCCACTTGGGCGTAAGTCGGCTGCGCGGCATTGCAGGCCGTCTTCGGGAGAGTTCCCTTGGACGGCCCAGGTCGCATCGCACTCATTACGGCAGGACGCGCTTTTAGGTCCGCCCTGACCGCGGCGAGTTGCCCTTCGACGAAGCTATTCCGTTGAATAAGCTCCTGAACCAACTCGTTGAGTGCCTCAACCTCGGCGAGTATCTTTGACCCGGACTCCTTGTTGACTTTCGACTCGGGTCGAAAGCAAAAGGTCCGTATTTCGGACACTCGCCTACAGGCTTCATCTCTTACGAGATCGAGAGGCCGTACCTTTTGCCCGGAGAACGTCCCCTTCGGTCTCCTGGCCCGGTTTACTGCGGCCTTGCCGGTGGGTGCGCCCGGCTTGGCTCGCTTCGACTTTTTGGTGACGGTTTGCCAACCGTCACCTTTAGGGTCCTCGACACGCTCGGGTGCCGACTGCACCTTCACGAGTGACGTGTCTCCGACTCGTTCGATTACTACCACGTTACTGGTGTCCGGCGCACCTTCTACCGTGGGTCGGTTTTCACCGAGACCGCTCGCGTGGGAGTCACACATCTTTGCAAGATCACACGAGGACTGGCGATATTGATCACCTTCCCGGATCTTGTCTTTCTCACAGACGCGGGGGGACTGACAGCTGCATTTGCAGTTCCCGCGTCTGCGGCGACGGCTTCACTCCGAGTAGGAGCTGGACCCGTCGTCTTTGGACGCTTGGTTGTTTTTGTTTGTTTTTCATTTTCGTTAAGACCCATAATATGTCTTGGTCTTTCATCCAGTGCGCTCCCCAGCCACCACCGACCCGCACAATTTGGAACCCGCCAAAGGCTGAGTTAGGGCTACGCACCGGATATAGTCTGCTGGCTGGGTCGGTTTCCTTACCCAGCCCGTGTCCTTGCCCAGCAGAACCCACTTGCCGAAGCGTGTGGTCGTTCCAAGCCGATTGACTGGACCAGGGCTACTTTTCTCGTCCAGCCGCCCATCTAGCCGAAGCAGAGGCCAAAGGTACGTGTTGGGGACGTCTCACCCGCAGGAGAGGGCCCCCTCAGATCCCAGGATCCTCTTTTCCGACGACAAGGGTCGCCACGCACGGCAAACACGTGGGAGACAGCAGTCGGAGAGGCTGCCTCTTCCTCTCCACCACACTTCGTTCAGTTCGCTGCGTATTTGAGAACACGAGCTATCCAGCGGTACCTTTTTCGTGGAGGCTCAAGTGTGGCTAGGGCACGTTTGCCCCTTGCGGCCTGGGTTGCCCAGGGGATTGATTGCATCCCATGTATTCCTGAGCCCAGCGGAGTGTTGTCTAGTGGCGTGTTCCGCCCACGAAAAACGGTCTGAAAAACCGTTTAACGTGAACTGGGGAACTGATGCCACGAGTGACAACAGTTCCCCAGTCGGAAGTCATACAGCACATACAGTGCTGTACAAAGAACACGCCACAGCCCGTATGCTAAATCAGGGCTTCGCCATTATGCGAAGTACTACATGTACGACGCACTGACGGTCTCTAATGCCTTCATCGCCGATACACCAATCGACTCGGCCGATCAACCCTCCTACCCGAGGGCTAGTTCGGGGGTTATCTCCCGCCCTGGGTGGCCACAGACCGCCACCGCCACCACAAAATACACGTCGTATTACGGGGTGTAGGGTGGCGGAAGAGGTCGAGACACTATCTGTCCACAGATACATAATTCTCGGCCTCTCCGCCGCCCCGCCATCGACATCCTGAAGTCGCTCCGCCGATGAGGTTTCGCCTCAGCCGTGTCCGTGTTTAAAACCTAAATCGTGTATTTCGCATGAGTTTGAAGCTAAATCGTTTGTTGCGCTTGGTTTTGAAACTAAATAGCGTATTTCGCAAGAATTTTAAGCTAAATCGTTTGTTTCTCTGGGATTTAAAGCTAAATCGTGTATTTCGCAGGAATTTGAGTCTAAGTCGTCAGTCAGTAGGTTAATAGCTCCAAATTCAGGCGAAATACACGATTCAGTTTTAAAACCCTGAGAACCAAACGATTTAGTTTCAAATTCACGCGAAACAAACGATTTCGCTTGAATTTCGTGCGAAATACAAGATTTCCACATTCATACGAAATGCACGATTCTGCTTCAAATTTATGCAAAATACACAATTTATCTTCAAATCCTTCCGAAACAACGATTTGGTTTCAAACTCATGTGAAATACACAATTTAGACTCAAATCCATGCAAAACAGACGATTTGGATTCAGATTCGTCCTAAATACACGATATAGCTTCAAATCCACGGGAAACAAACGATTTATCTCCAAATTTATGCAAAATACACAATTTATCATCAAATCCTACCGAAACAACGATTTGGCTGCAAATTCATGCGAAATACAAGATGTAGATTCAAATCCATGCGAAACATCCCATTTGGGTTCAAATCCATGCGAAGTACAAGATTTAGCTTCAAGTTCATTCGAAATATACGATTTATATTGAAATCAATACGAAACAATCGTTTTAGCTTCAAATCCATGCGAAACAGACGGTTTGAATTCAACTACATGCGGATCAAAAGGTTTAGCTTCAAATTCGTGCGAAACAGACGATTTGGCTTAAAATTCATGTGAAATACACAATTTAGACCCAAATCCACGCAAAACAGACGATTTGGATTCAGATTCATGCGAAATAGACGATATAGGATCAAGTTCTTTCGAAATACACGATTTATATTAAAATCCATTCGAAACAATCGTTTTAGCTTCAAATCCATGCCAAACAGACGGTTTGAATTCAAATTCATGTGAAACAAATGGTTTAGCATCAAATTCGTGCGAAAGAAACGATTTGGCTTCGAATTCATGCGAAACACATTATTTAGCTTCAAATCTAAGCGACATACATGTTTTATGTTCCAATGCATACGAAACAAACGATGTAGCTCCAAATTCATTTGAAACATATGAATTAGCTTCAAATTAATGCGAGACATATGTTATAGCTTCATATTCATGCGAATCAAACGATTTAGCTTAAAATTCATGCGAAACACATGATTCAGCTTCGAAGTCATGCGAAACACAATATTTAGCTTCAAATCTATGGGTAATACATGATTCAGCTTCAGATGCATACGGAACAAACGATTTAGCTTTAAATTCATTCGAAACACATGTATTAGTTTCAAAATCATGTGAGACCCAATACTAAGCTTCAAATCTATTCGAAATACGTGATTTAGCTTAAAATCCATGCGATACACGTGACTGAGCTTCAAATCCATGCGAAACACGTGACTGAGCTTCAAATTCATGCGAAACACAGGATTAATATTCGAATTCATGCGAAACACATGATTTTGCTTCAAGTGCATACGAAACACATGATTTTGCTTCAAATTCATGCGAGACACATGTTTTAGCATCGAATTCATGCTAAACACATTATTTAGCTTAAAATCTATGCGAAATACATGATGTACCTTCAACTGCATACGAAACAAACGATTTAGCCTCAAATTGCTGCGAAACACATGAAATAGCATCAAGTTCATGCGAGACACATGCTACAGCTTCATATTCATGCGATACAAACGATTTAGCTTAAAGCTCATGCGAAACACATGATTCAGCTTCGAATTCATGCGAAACACAATATTTAGCTTCAAATCTATGCAAAATACATAATTTACCTTCAACTGCATACGGAACAAACGATTTAGCTTCAAATTCATTCGAAACACATGAATTAGCATCAAATATATGCGAAATACATGATTTAGCTTCAAATGCATACGAACAATCGAGTTAGCTTCAAATTCATTCGAAACACATGATTAAGCTTCATATTGATGCTAGACACATGATATAGCTTCAAATTCATGCGAATCAAACGATTTATCTTAAAATTTATGCGAAACACATGATTTAGTTTCGAATTCATGCGAAACACATGATTTAGCTTCAAATTCATGCGTAACACGTGACAGAGATTCAAATTCATGCGAAACACGTGATTAAGCTTCGAATTCATGCGAAACACATGATTTAGTTTCAAATTCAAGCGAAACAAACGGTTTAGCTTAAAATTCATGCGAAAAACATGATTTAGCTTCGAATTCATGCGAGACACGTGATTTAGATTCAAATGCATACGAAACACATGATTTTGCTTCAAATTCATGCGAGACACAAGATTTAGCTTCAAATGCATACGATACGAACGATTTAGCTTCAAATTCATTCGAAACACATGAATTAGCATCAAATATATGCGAAATACATGATTTAGCTTCAAATGCATACGAAACAATCGAGTTAGCTTCAAATTCATTCGAAACACATGATTAAGCTTCATATTGATGCTAGACACATGATATAGCTTCAAATTCATGCGAATCAAACGATTTATCTTAAAATTTATGCGAAACACATGATTTAGTTTCGAATTCATGCGAAACACATGAATTAGTTCCAATTCATGCGAGACATATGATATTAGTTCATATTCACGCGAAATAAACGATTTAGCTTCAAATGCATACGAAACAAACGCTTTAGCTTAAAATTCATGCGAAACACATGATTTAGCTTCAAATCTATGCGTAATACATGATTTATCTTCAAATGCATTCGAAACAAACAATTTAGCTTAAAATTCATGCAAAATACATGATTAAGCTTCGAATTCATGCGAAACACATAATTTACCTTCAACTGCATACGGAACAAACGATTTAGCTTCAAATTCATTCGAAACACATGAATTAGCATCAAATATATGCGAAATACATGATTTAGCTTCAAATGCATACGAACAATCGAGTTAGCTTCAAATTCAATCGAAACACATGATTAAGCTTCATATTGATGCTAGACACATGATATAGCTTCAAATTCATGCGAATCAAACGATTTATCTTAAAATTTATGCGAAACACATGATTTAGTTTCGAATTCATGCGAAACACATGAATTAGTTCCAATTCATGCGAGACATATGATATTAGTTCATATTCACGCGAAATAAACGATTTAGCTTCAAATGCATACGAAACAAACGCTTTAGCTTAAAATTCATGCGAAAAACATGATTTAGCTTCGAATTCATGCGAGACACATGAATTAGTTCCAATTCATGCGAGACATATGATATTAGTTCATATTCACGCGAAATAAACGATTTAGCTTCAAATGCATACGAAACAAACGCTTTAGCTTAAAATTCATGCGAAACACATGATTTAGCTTCGAATTCATGCGATACGCATTATTTAGCTTCAAATCTATGCGAAAAACATGATTTTGCTTCAAATGCATACGAAACACATGATTTTGCTTCAAATTCATGCGAGACACATGATTTAGCATCGAATTCATGCTAAACACATTATTTAGCTTAAAATCTATGCGAAATACATGATGTACCTTCAACTGCATACGAAACAAACGATTTGGCTTCAAATTCATTCGAAACACGTGATTTAGCTTCAAATTCATGCGTAACACGTGACTGAGATTCAAATTCATGCGAAACACGTGATTAAGCTTCGAATTCATGCGAAACACATGATTAAGCTTCAAATTCAAGCGAAACAAACGGTTTAGCTTAAAATTCATGCGAAAAACATGATTTAGCTTCGAATTCATGCGAGACACGTGATTTAGATTCAAATGCATACGAAACACATGATTTTGCTTCAAATTCATGCGAGACACAAGATTTAGTTTCAAATGCATACGATACGAACGATTTAGCTTCAAATTCATGCGTTACTCGTGACTGATCTTCAAATTCGTGCGACACACATGATTCTGCTTCAAATGCATACGAAACAAACGAGTCAGCATCAAATTGATTCGAAACAAATGAATTAGCATCAAATTCATGCGAGACACATGCTATAGCTTCATATTCATGCGAAATAAACGATTTAGTTTAAAGTTGATGCGAAACACATGATTTAGCTTCAAATTCAAGCGAAACAAACGGTTTAGCTTAAAATTCATGCGAAAAACATGATTTAGCTTCGAATTCATGCGAGACACGTGATTTAGATTCAAATGCATACGAAACACATGATTTTGCTTCAAATTCATGCGAGACACAAGATTTAGCTTCACATGCATACGATACGAACGATTTAGCTTCAAATTCATGCGTTACTCGTGACTGATCTTCAAATTCGTGCGTCACACATGATTCTGCTTCAAATGCATACGAATCAAACGAGTCAGCTTCAAATTGATTCGAAACAAATGAATTAGCATCAAATTCATGCGAGACACATGCTATAGCTTCATATTCATGCGAAATAAACGATTTAGTTTAAAGTTGATGCGAAACACATGATTCAGCTTCGAATTCATGCGAAACACAATATTTAGCTTCACATCTATGCGAAATACATGATTTAGCTTCAAATGCATACGGAACAAACGATTAAGCTTTAAATTCAATCGAAACACATGTATTAGCTTCAAATTCATGTGAGACCCAATATTGAGCTTCAAATCTATGCGAAATACGTGACTTTGCTTCAAATGCATACGAAACACATGATTTTGCTTCAAATTCATGCGAGACACATGATTTAGCATCGAATTTATGCTAAACACATTATTTAGCTTAAAATCTATGCGAAATACATGATGTACCTTCAACTGCATACGAAACAAACGATTTGGCTTCAAATTCATCCGAAACACGTGATTTAGCTTCAAATTCATGCGTTACACGTGACTGAGATTCAAATTCATGCGAAACACATGATTAAGCTTCGAATTCATGCGAAACACATGATTAAGCATCAAATGCATACGAAACAATCGAGTTAGCTTCAAATTCATTCGAAACACATGAATTAGCTTCAAATCAATGCGAAATACATGATTTAGCTTCAAATGCATACGAAACAATCGAGTTAGCTTCAAATTCATGCATAACACATGATTTAGCTTCGAATTCGTGCGGAACACATAATTCAGCTTCAAATCTATGCGTAATACAAGATTTATCTTCAAATGCATACGAAACTATCGAGTTAGCTTCAAATTCATTCCAAACACATGAATGAGCTTAAAATTCATGCTTGATCACATTCGCACATCGAAATTTATCTTCATAAATTCTAGAGAAGCATCCCCACAAGATGTTTTCAAGAAAAAGATTTCGTGATGAGAGCAGTGAGATTTGTGCTAATAATTTTGCTAACGAAAGTGACAGTAGTGACAATATATGTTCTGTTCGAAGAAAATGCATGCGATTAGATATTGATGATACTTCTGACGACGATCAACTACCAGAGCCCTGGCTTTGGAGAGGAATAAGAAATAGTCCAAAAATCTGAGACTATACGATGACTGCTAGCCTAAGAGAGGCAGCCTCACTCTGACTTAGGAGGAAGTAGAAGAGAATTAGATATATTTAATCTAATATTTATTTGATGACATATTCTGGCAAAATATTGTAACCGAAACTAACCGGTATGCAGATCAAATACGAGTGAATCCATGCAGAACAGGAGAAATCGACGACACTTGATTTCCTGTAGATTCTAACGAAATCAAAAGATATTTTGCATTGTCCATAATAACTGCACAGGTAAAAAAACCAGAAAAACAAATGAATTGGTCGAAGAGGGCTGTTATTGAAAGGCCGATGAAATGCCTTTGAAAAGATATCTGCAAATTACAAGGTGTTTGCATTTCGCAAACAATAATCTGTTTGTCAATACAGATAAATTGAGCAAGATTAAACCTGTGATCAATTATTTGAACAAAAACTTTAAAGAAGTATATATAATGAAAGAGAAGACAATGCTATTGATGAATCGCTCATGAAATTGTAGGGGCGCTTATCTTATAGGCAATTTAACCCGTCATAAAAGGCTGACTCATCGAAATGACTACACAAGGATCCAATCGTACTCCAAAACCACATTGTATTACAGAGTACAACAAGGGAATGAATGGAATTGATCTCCAAGACCAAATATTAGCAAGCTTTCCAGTAGTGAGGAAATACATGAAAGGAAGTAAAAAAAATATTTTTATCTGCTGGTCTAATTAATTCCTACATTTTATGCAACGAAATAAATAACGGGTGGAAACAATGTTACGTTGACTATAGGATCAACATAGCCGAATCACTATTGAAGAATATGCCAAAACCGAATTATAGAGAACGAGGACAATTATCTTCCGGAGATATGCCAGAAAGACTGCACTCGAAGTATTGGGCTCATTCTCCAAAACATATTGACCCAGCAGCATCAAAATTAAGGCCGTCAAAACCTTGTAGGGTTTGCCAAAAAAATAAAAAACGTATAGAAACAACGTGGGAGTGTAAGAAGTGAAAAGTTCCCTTACATCTACCAGAATGATTCGAATTGTCTCACACTATTGCAGATTATTAATTTTGTATTACTGATTTTCGTGTAAATAAACTTTTTGTAGTACTTGCATCTACCACAATTATTGCATCAGGCTGTAATTACTTATCAAATATTTTTAATTTTAAAAGGGCGCCGCCGCTAATATTTATATTTGGCCCGATCATCGTACTACGGGCTATGCCCGTAATATTCACTTTTGGCCCGATCAGCGTACTACGGGCTATGCCCGTAGTTGTCGTTTAACAATTTGAGCGCCACGCTGATTTTTAAGGAAGTCCCCGCCAGGCCACGCGCGCCGCTTAAAAGCGCTGAAATTGTAGAGCCAATGTTTCTTATCGCAGTAGAAGATAGTTTACGTTAAGAACGTGATCCTTATAAGCATTCATTCAACACGTTGGACGCCAAGTCTGTTTTGTTCTCTTTACCGTTTGACCCGCTAGATAAGATTTTATCGAAATGGATTCGTGGCCGGCATTACTTTTACGACAAACCAGTTCATTGCAGTACTTGGTCCTGTGCAGACAAAAATTTTCTTTAACCCTAAGCGTCAAAATGCCAGTCCGAGAGTGTGTGTGAAAGACGGTCTAAAAAACAACAACACAAACTCCAAAGAAAACCGGGCAAAGGCTCTGTAGTACGAAAATATTGTTAATTATGTTATGATAAAAATGTAACAAAACATGGTAGAGTAATGGCCAGGAGAAAGACTAAGCGAGGTGTCACATTTTGTAATACCCGTAAAGGAGATCGGTTATTATGTTTACCGTGTTTGAATGAAATCCATTAATCCTGTAATGAGTCAAAATTATGTAAATTTGAAATAATTTTTCTGTAAATCCATAAAACAGTGTAAATTTTATAGTTCTATATCATGTTACACGATGTCAGCCAGTGGTGGTTGACGCGGCCTAAACGGAAAGTCTAGTGTCAGCCACCGATGGCTGACGTGGCGCTCAACGTATTAAGGGGGGATAAAAGGGACGGTTGGGTCCACCCGATGGCCTGCCATTGGCTAACTGAAACGAGATTCTAACGCAGTAGCTTCAGATTTTTATAAAAGCAACTTGCTTCGTCTTCTACCTCTCATTTTGATCCTGCTTGCCACAGAAAATCTGCGTTGCGTCGACGAGTCTGAACAGCTAGTATAGCTAGAAGGAATTGCTATAGTGTCTTCGAAGTGACAGTTTCCGTGCAACTAGAAGGAATTCTTACAGTGATTTTTACGATGATTCGCTCTATTACCGATCTTGCCAAGGATTGCGCTCCTTCGAATGAGGTAATTAATTTTTGACCTTTTAATTTCGCAAGTTCGCCGTAGTTTCAGGATCATACAATTATGTTGTCCAAATTTGTATATTGTAACTGGTTTATAAAATTGATTGCCATTTTTTATAGAATCTTAAATGACTAACGTCAGAGAATGCATTAGGATCAACAGAATTAATAAAAAATTCATGATGTCATTCAAAAAGTGATATGGTTAATAGACTCATCTAATAATTTGGAGATAAACAAAATTAAAATACAGGCTCGATAAATTATTTAACGACTAACTGAATTAATATATGCATTCTCATTAATATAATGCATTCTCTGTTACCGTATTTAACCAATAGATGAAATAATTTTCAAATCCATTAAATTATTCTCACAAATACAATTAAGTAATTTGGCGATCAACCGAACCAATATACAAATTTACAAAATAATATATATATGTAATAAGAACGAAATATTCGCTTTTCGTTACAGAGATCGAGAAATGGAGCGAATAACGAGGCGTCCGCTGCGATGGACGAAATACATGAACAGCTCGCAGTACGGTTTCTTGTAAAGAGATCGAAAAGCTACACGATCGGCAAACACCCGTCGTCAAGAAGACAGAGACAATCGAGTAGGGTTGCGAGGACTGTTGCGAGGACGATTGCGAGTTCCATTCCGAGTTTGTCTGCCAGTTCGATTGCCAGATTGATTTCGAGTCCAATTGCGAATTCGATTGCGAGTTCGAGTTCGACTGTAAGTTCGACTGCGAGTCCATCTTCGAATTCGACCGCACAAGAATCTCTGCAATATTTACGCTTGGCGCCAAGAACAGGGCACAGAACCCTAGCGGAACCGCAGTTCAAGGAACCGCTAACTTATCAATGTTATTATTGCCCGAAATACTTTCTGCACAAAATGGTCTATAGACAGCACGCAATTTGCCATATTCGGAAGCTCCACTGATATACGAAATACAAGAAGGGATACAAATCGATAATAGAAAAGAGAAGACACGAATTTTTTTCGATCGCGTCGCATAAAACAATCGGCTCTTTTCAGGGCCATACATATTAACCCCGGAAAGTACGTCCATAAATATTATTGATAAGTGATCAGTGTTTAGTGACCATGTAGTGAAAGTAAACGTTGAAATTGCCTGCCCGGAGACATTCTTCTCTTCGTCACCGTCGGCTACAGATCAGCTGCGCAGTTCATCAAAAATTGTACGAGGTCAATGCACTATCCTCCTGCACCCATTTCCGTGCATGAAGTGGATTTACAACTAAATGGGTGAGTTTTTTATTAATTATATTCTTCATATACAAATTACATACGCCTTTTAACGCGAATATTTATTATTAAATTAGCTTTGCGAATCATTCGTTGAACTGTGTTCGGAAACGGTATTATTTAAATTAAAATATCATTTACGTACCTTGTTAAACTTCACTGTACACCTTGCTTAAAAATTTCGTATCTTACACACGAGGTGTCATGCACACTAGAAAATTAAAACGGCCGTCACGGTTAAATTACTTATTATTTTGAATTCGAAAAATTAGTAAATATTCTTCAGACATTCTGAAGTAAGAATAAATAGCGTTCTTCTTAAAATTATCACTGTAATGTAATAAAATTAAATTCGGAAGTTCACGCACCGTGACTTGTTCATTGATGCGAAAGCAGCACTTCACCTCTCATTGGTCAGTGTTTATCGTTAATAACTCGTAAACAAAGCCGCGGATTGTATTTTCGCAAAGGAAAAAGTTACTTCAAATGACCTTAGCTATCCCTCATTTTCTGCTGTTAAAATAATTGTGGAACGCCCTGTACATATATATATAATGGAAATTACTTTCCTTAGACATCAAATTATAAAAACATATCAATCGTAATCAAATAAAGTTTTCATTTAATCTCAAAACAAAACATATTTCAATGCTTTCTATAAATACTATAGAAATTGAAAGAGTATCAACTTCAGTTTTTTAAAATAGAACTTCTTTATTCGTCTCCTAATACTTGCCATCGATGAAAAATATGTTTATTTTGCAAAAAAATCTACTATTCCAATGTAATGTGAGATGTTGCATTGAAAATGAACTTCACGCGTTCAGTCTGCAGGGGAAATTGTGAAAGCGGCTACCTGATTGGGTTTACAGAAATATGTCTAGTCTCAGCCCCTGACTTTTGCTGCTTAACCTCTTAAATCTGCGATTTACGTTCGAGAATTTCGGGCCGGAAACGTAAACAAGCTCGCGCAGCCTTCGAGCCATTCGCACGACTTGTACAATACGCTGATCGGGCCAATCGTAAATATTACGGGCATCGCTCGTGGTACGACGGTCGCGGTTGGTAATTTGCCCCATCACAAATAGCACAGACAAGGTTCGTGATGCGTTCTTATTATCTCTTCGTATCGTGATCAGTTTCAAGTTATTCTTGATCACATTCGCACATCGAAATTTATCTTCATAAATTCTAGAGAAGCATCCCCACAAGATGTTTTCAAGAAAAAGATTTCGTGATGAGAGCAGTGAGATTTGTGCTAATAATTTTGCTAACGAAAGTGACAGTAGTGACAATATATGTTCTGTTCGAAGAAAATGCATGCGATTAGATATTGATGATACTTCTGACGACGATCAACTACCAGAGCCCTGGCTTTGGAGAGGAATAAGAAATAGTCCAAAAATCTGAGACTATACGATGACTGCTAGCCTAAGAGAGGCAGCCTCACTCTGACTTAGGAGGAAGTAGAAGAGAATTAGATATATTTAATCTAATATTTATTTGATGACATATTCTGGCAAAATATTGTAACCGAAACTAACCGGTATGCAGATCAAATACGAGTGAATCCATGCAGAACAGGAGAAATCGACGACACTTGATTTCCTGTAGATTCTAACGAAATCAAAAGATATTTTGCATTGTCCATAATAACTGCACAGGTAAAAAAACCAGAAAAACAAATGAATTGGTCGAAGAGGGCTGTTATTGAAAGGCCGATGAAATGCCTTTGAAAAGATATCTGCAAATTACAAGGTGTTTGCATTTCGCAAACAATAATCTGTTTGTCAATACAGATAAATTGAGCAAGATTAAACCTGTGATCAATTATTTGAACAAAAACTTTAAAGAAGTATATATAATGAAAGAGAAGACAATGCTATTGATGAATCGCTCATGAAATTGTAGGGGCGCTTATCTTATAGGCAATTTAACCCGTCATAAAAGGCTGACTCATCGAAATGACTACACAAGGATCCAATCGTACTCCAAAACCACATTGTATTACAGAGTACAACAAGGGAATGAATGGAATTGATCTCCAAGACCAAATATTAGCAAGCTTTCCAGTAGTGAGGAAATACATGAAAGGAAGTAAAAAAAATATTTTTATCTGCTGGTCTAATTAATTCCTACATTTTATGCAACGAAATAAATAACGGGTGGAAACAATGTTACGTTGACTATAGGATCAACATAGCCGAATCACTATTGAAGAATATGCCAAAACCGAATTATAGAGAACGAGGACAATTATCTTCCGGAGATATGCCAGAAAGACTGCACTCGAAGTATTGGGCTCATTCTCCAAAACATATTGACCCAGCAGCATCAAAATTAAGGCCGTCAAAACCTTGTAGGGTTTGCCAAAAAAATAAAAAACGTATAGAAACAACGTGGGAGTGTAAGAAGTGAAAAGTTCCCTTACATCTACCAGAATGATTCGAATTGTCTCACACTATTGCAGATTATTAATTTTGTATTACTGATTTTCGTGTAAATAAACTTTTTGTAGTACTTGCATCTACCACAATTATTGCATCAGGCTGTAATTACTTATCAAATATTTTTAATTTTAAAAGGGCGCCGCCGCTAATATTTATATTTGGCCCGATCATCGTACTACGGGCTATGCCCGTAATATTCACTTTTGGCCCGATCAGCGTACTACGGGCTATGCCCGTAGTTGTCGTTTAACAATTTGAGCGCCACGCTGATTTTTAAGGAAGTCCCCGCCAGGCCACGCGCGCCGCTTAAAAGCGCTGAAATTGTAGAGCCAATGTTTCTTATCGCAGTAGAAGATAGTTTACGTTAAGAACGTGATCCTTATAAGCATTCATTCAACACGTTGGACGCCAAGTCTGTTTTGTTCTCTTTACCGTTTGACCCGCTAGATAAGATTTTATCGAAATGGATTCGTGGCCGGCATTACTTTTACGACAAACCAGTTCATTGCAGTACTTGGTCCTGTGCAGACAAAAATTTTCTTTAACCCTAAGCGTCAAAATGCCAGTCCGAGAGTGTGTGTGAAAGACGGTCTAAAAAACAACAACACAAACTCCAAAGAAAACCGGGCAAAGGCTCTGTAGTACGAAAATATTGTTAATTATGTTATGATAAAAATGTAACAAAACATGGTAGAGTAATGGCCAGGAGAAAGACTAAGCGAGGTGTCACATTTTGTAATACCCGTAAAGGAGATCGGTTATTATGTTTACCGTGTTTGAATGAAATCCATTAATCCTGTAATGAGTCAAAATTATGTAAATTTGAAATAATTTTTCTGTAAATCCATAAAACAGTGTAAATTTTATAGTTCTATATCATGTTACACGATGTCAGCCAGTGGTGGTTGACGCGGCCTAAACGGAAAGTCTAGTGTCAGCCACCGATGGCTGACGTGGCGCTCAACGTATTAAGGGGGGATAAAAGGGACGGTTGGGTCCACCTGATGGCCTGCCATTGGCTAACTGAAACGAGATTCTAACGCAGTAGCTTCAGATTTTTATAAAAGCAACTTGCTTCGTCTTCTACCTCTCATTTTGATCCTGCTTGCCACAGAAAATCTGCGTTGCGTCGACGAGTCTGAACAGCTAGTATAGCTAGAAGGAATTGCTATAGTGTCTTCGAAGTGACAGTTTCCGTGCAACTAGAAGGAATTCTTACAGTGATTTTTACGATAATTCGCTCTATTACCGATCTTGCCAAGGATTGCGCTCCTTCGAATGAGGTAATTAATTTTTGACCTTTTAATTTCGCAAGTTCGCCGTAGTTTCAGGATCATACAATTATGTTGTCCAAATTTGTATATTGTAACTGGTTTATAAAATTGATTGCCATTTTTTATAGAATCTTAAATGACTAACGTCAGAGAATGCATTAGGATCAACAGAATTAATAAAAAATTCATGATGTCATTCAAAAAGTGATATGGTTAATAGACTCATCTTATAATTTGGAGATAAACAAAATTAAAATACAGGCTCGATAAATTATTTAACGACTAACTGAATTAATATAATGCATTCTCTGTTACCGTATTTAACCAATAGATGAAATAATTTTCAAATCCATTAAATTATTCTCACAAATACAATTAAGTAATTTGGCGATCAACCGAACCAATATACAAATTTACAAAATAATATATATATGTAATAAGAACGAAATATTCGCTTTTCGTTACAGAGATCGAGAAATGGAGCGAATAACGAGGCGTCCGCTGCGATGGACGAAATACATGAACAGCTCGCAGTACGGTTTCTTGTAAAGAGATCGAAAACCTACACGATCGGCAAACACCCGTCGTCAAGAAGACAGAGACAATCGAGTAGGGTTGCGAGGACTGTTGCGAGGACGATTGCGAGTTCCATTCCGAGTTTGTCTGCCAGTTCGATTGCCAGATTGATTTCGAGTCCAATTGCGAATTCGATTGCGAGTTCGAGTTCGACTGTAAGTTCGACTGCGAGTCCATCTTCGAATTCGACCGCACAAGAATCTCTGCAATATTTACGCTTGGCGCCAAGAACAGGGCACAGAACCCTAGCGGAACCGCAGTTCAAGGAACCGCTAACTTATCAATGTTATTATTGCCCGAAATACTTTCTGCACAAAATGGTCTATAGACAGCACGCAATTTGCCATATTCGGAAGCTCCACTGATATACGAAATACAAGAAGGGATACAAATCGATAATAGAAAAGAGAAGACACGAATTTTTTTCGATCGCGTCGCATAAAACAATCGGCTCTTTTCAGGGCCATACATATTAACCCCGGAAAGTACGTCCATAAATATTATTGATAAGTGATCAGTGTTTAGTGACCATGTAGTGAAAGTAAACGTTGAAATTGCCTGCCCGGAGACATTCTTCTCTTCGTCACCGTCGGCTACAGATCAGCTGCGCAGTTCATCAAAAATTGTACGAGGTCAATGCACTATCCTCCTGCACCCATTTCCGTGCATGAAGTGGATTTACAACTAAATGGGTGAGTTTTTTATTAATTATATTCTTCATATACAAATTACATACGCCTTTTAACGCGAATATTTGTTATTAAATTTGCTTTGCGAATCATTCGTTGAACTGTGTTCGGAAACGGTATTATTTAAATTAAAATATCATTTACGTACCTTGTTAAACTTCACTGTACACCTTGCTTAAAAATTTCGTATCTTACACACGAGGTGTCATGCACACTAGAAAATTAAAACGGCCGTCACGGTTAAATTACTTATTATTTTGAATTCGAAAAATTAGTAAATATTCTTCAGACATTCTGAAGTAAGAATAAATAGCGTTCTTCTTAAAATTATCACTGTAATGTAATAAAATTAAATTCGGAAGTTCACGCACCGTGACTTGTTCATTGATGCGAAAGCAGCACTTCACCTCTCATTGGTCAGTGTTTATCGTTAATAACTCGTAAACAAAGCCGCGGATTGTATTTTCGCAAAGGAAAAAGTTACTTCAAATGACCTTAGCTATCCCTCATTTTCTGCTGTTAAAATAATTGTGGAACGCCCTGTACATATATATATAATGGAAATTACTTTCCTTAGACATCAAATTATAAAAACATATCAATCGTAATCAAATAAAGTTTTCATTTAATCTCAAAACAAAACATATTTCAATGCTTTCTATAAATACTATAGAAATTGAAAGAGTATCAACTTCAGTTTTTTAAAATAGAACTTCTTTATTCGTCTCCTAATACTTGCCATCGATGAAAAATATGTTTATTTTGCAAAAAAATCTACTATTCCAATGTAATGTGAGATGTTGCATTGAAAATGAACTTCACGCGTTCAGTCTGCAGGGGAAATTGTGAAAGCGGCTACCTGATTGGGTTTGCGGAAATATGTCTAGTCTCAGCCCCTGACTTTTGCTGCTTAACCTCTTAAATCTGCGATTTACGTTCGAGAATTTCGGGCCGGAAACGTAAACAAGCTCGCGCAGCCTTCGAGCCATTCGCACGACTTGTACAATACGCTGATCGGGCCAATCGTAAATATTACGGGCATCGCTCGTGGTACGACGGTCGCGGTTGGTAATTTGCCCCATCACAAATAGCACAGACAAGGTTCGTGATGCGTTCTTATTATCTCTTCGTATCGTGATCAGTTTCAAGTTATTCTTGATCACATTCGCACATCGAAATTTATCTTCATAAATTCTAGAGAAGCATCCCCACAAGATGTTTTCAAGAAAAAGATTTCGTGATGAGAGCAGTGAGATTTGTGCTAATAATTTTGCTAACGAAAGTGACAGTAGTGACAATATATGTTCTGTTCGAAGAAAATGCATGCGATTAGATATTGATGATACTTCTGACGACGATCAACTACCAGAGCCCTGGCTTTGGAGAGGAATAAGAAATAGTCCAAAAATCTGAGACTATACGATGACTGCTAGCCTAAGAGAGGCAGCCTCACTCTGACTTAGGAGGAAGTAGAAGAGAATTAGATATATTTAATCTAATATTTATTTGATGACATATTCTGGCAAAATATTGTAACCGAAACTAACCGGTATGCAGATCAAATACGAGTGAATCCATGCAGAACAGGAGAAATCGACGACACTTGATTTCCTGTAGATTCTAACGAAATCAAAAGATATTTTGCATTGTCCATAATAACTGCACAGGTAAAAAAACCAGAAAAACAAATGAATTGGTCGAAGAGGGCTGTTATTGAAAGGCCGATGAAATGCCTTTGAAAAGATATCTGCAAATTACAAGGTGTTTGCATTTCGCAAACAATAATCTGTTTGTCAATACAGATAAATTGAGCAAGATTAAACCTGTGATCAATTATTTGAACAAAAACTTTAAAGAAGTATATATAATGAAAGAGAAGACAATGCTATTGATGAATCGCTCATGAAATTGTAGGGGCGCTTATCTTATAGGCAATTTAACCCGTCATAAAAGGCTGACTCATCGAAATGACTACACAAGGATCCAATCGTACTCCAAAACCACATTGTATTACAGAGTACAACAAGGGAATGAATGGAATTGATCTCCAAGACCAAATATTAGCAAGCTTTCCAGTAGTGAGGAAATACATGAAAGGAAGTAAAAAAAATATTTTTATCTGCTGGTCTAATTAATTCCTACATTTTATGCAACGAAATAAATAACGGGTGGAAACAATGTTACGTTGACTATAGGATCAACATAGCCGAATCACTATTGAAGAATATGCCAAAACCGAATTATAGAGAACGAGGACAATTATCTTCCGGAGATATGCCAGAAAGACTGCACTCGAAGTATTGGGCTCATTCTCCAAAACATATTGACCCAGCAGCATCAAAATTAAGGCCGTCAAAACCTTGTAGGGTTTGCCAAAAAAATAAAAAACGTATAGAAACAACGTGGGAGTGTAAGAAGTGAAAAGTTCCCTTACATCTACCAGAATGATTCGAATTGTCTCACACTATTGCAGATTATTAATTTTGTATTACTGATTTTCGTGTAAATAAACTTTTTGTAGTACTTGCATCTACCACAATTATTGCATCAGGCTGTAATTACTTATCAAATATTTTTAATTTTAAAAGGGCGCCGCCGCTAATATTTATATTTGGCCCGATCATCGTACTACGGGCTATGCCCGTAATATTCACTTTTGGCCCGATCAGCGTACTACGGGCTATGCCCGTAGTTGTCGTTTAACAATTTGAGCGCCACGCTGATTTTTAAGGAAGTCCCCGCCAGGCCACGCGCGCCGCTTAAAAGCGCTGAAATTGTAGAGCCAATGTTTCTTATCGCAGTAGAAGATAGTTTACGTTAAGAACGTGATCCTTATAAGCATTCATTCAACACGTTGGACGCCAAGTCTGTTTTGTTCTCTTTACCGTTTGACCCGCTAGATAAGATTTTATCGAAATGGATTCGTGGCCGGCATTACTTTTACGACAAACCAGTTCATTGCAGTACTTGGTCCTGTGCAGACAAAAATTTTCTTTAACCCTAAGCGTCAAAATGCCAGTCCGAGAGTGTGTGTAAAAGACGGTCTAAAAAACAACAACACAAACTCCAAAGAAAACCGGGAAAAGGCTCTGTAGTACGAAAATATTGTTAATTATGTTATGATAAAAATGTAACAAAACATGGTAGAGTAATGGCCAGGAGAAAGACTAAGCGAGGTGTCACATTTTGTAATACCCGTAAAGGAGATCGGTTATTATGTTTACCGTGTTTGAATGAAATCCATTAATCCTGTAATGAGTCAAAATTATGTAAATTTGAAATAATTTTTCTGTAAATCCATAAAACAGTGTAAATTTTATAGTTCTATATCATGTTACACGATGTCAGCCAGTGGTGGTTGACGCGGCCTAAACGGAAAGTCTAGTGTCAGCCACCGATGGCTGACGTGGCGCTCAACGTATTAAGGGGGGATAAAAGGGACGGTTGGGTCCACCCGATGGCCTGCCATTGGCTAACTGAAACGAGATTCTAACGCAGTAGCTTCAGATTTTTATAAAAGCAACTTGCTTCGTCTTCTACCTCTCATTTTGATCCTGCTTGCCACAGAAAATCTGCGTTGCGTCGACGAGTCTGAACAGCTAGTATAGCTAGAAGGAATTGCTATAGTGTCTTCGAAGTGACAGTTTCCGTGCAACTAGAAGGAATTCTTACAGTGATTTTTACGATGATTCGCTCTATTACCGATCTTGCCAAGGATTGCGCTCCTTCGAATGAGGTAATTAATTTTTGACCTTTTAATTTCGCAAGTTCGCCGTAGTTTCAGGATCATACAATTATGTTGTCCAAATTTGTATATTGTAACTGGTTTATAAAATTGATTGCCATTTTTTATAGAATCTTAAATGACTAACGTCAGAGAATGCATTAGGATCAACAGAATTAATAAAAAATTCATGATGTCATTCAAAAAGTGATATGGTTAATAGACTCATCTAATAATTTGGAGATAAACAAAATTAAAATACAGGCTCGATAAATTATTTAACGACTAACTGAATTAATATAATGCATTCTCTGTTACCGTATTTAACCAATAGATGAAATAATTTTCAAATCCATTAAATTATTCTCACAAATACAATTAAGTAATTTGGCGATCAACCGAACCAATATACAAATTTACAAAATAATATATATATGTAATAAGAACGAAATATTCGCTTTTCGTTACAGAGATCGAGAAATGGAGCGAATAACGAGGCGTCCGCTGCGATGGACGAAATACATGAACAGCTCGCAGTACGGTTTCTTGTAAAGAGATCGAAAACCTACACGATCGGCAAACACCCGTCGTCAAGAAGACAGAGACAATCGAGTAGGGTTGCGAGGACTGTTGCGAGGACGATTGCGAGTTCCATTCCGAGTTTGTCTGCCAGTTCGATTGCCAGATTGATTTCGAGTCCAATTGCGAATTCGATTGCGAGTTCGAGTTCGACTGTAAGTTCGACTGCGAGTCCATCTTCGAATTCGACCGCACAAGAATCTCTGCAATATTTACGCTTGGCGCCAAGAACAGGGCACAGAACCCTAGCGGAACCGCAGTTCAAGGAACCGCTAACTTATCAATGTTATTATTGCCCGAAATACTTTCTGCACAAAATGGTCTATAGACAGCACGCAATTTGCCATATTCGGAAGCTCCACTGATATACGAAATACAAGAAGGGATACAAATCGATAATAGAAAAGAGAAGACACGAATTTTTTTCGATCGCGTCGCATAAAACAATCGGCTCTTTTCAGGGCCATACATATTAACCCCGGAAAGTACGTCCATAAATATTATTGATAAGTGATCAGTGTTTAGTGACCATGTAGTGAAAGTAAACGTTGAAATTGCCTGCCCGGAGACATTCTTCTCTTCGTCACCGTCGGCTACAGATCAGCTGCGCAGTTCATCAAAAATTGTACGAGGTCAATGCACTATCCTCCTGCACCCATTTCCGTGCATGAAGTGGATTTACAACTAAATGGGTGAGTTTTTTATTAATTATATTCTTCATATACAAATTACATACGCCTTTTAACGCGAATATTTATTATTGAATTAGCTTTGCGAATCATTCGTTGAACTGTGTTCGGAAACGGTATTATTTAAATTAAAATATCATTTACGTACCTTGTTAAACTTCACTGTACACCTTGCTTAAAAATTTCGTATCTTACACACGAGGTGTCATGCACACTAGAAAATTAAAACGGCCGTCACGGTTAAATTACTTATTATTTTGAATTCGAAAAATTAGTAAATATTCTTCAGACATTCTGAAGTAAGAATAAATAGCGTTCTTCTTAAAATTATCACTGTAATGTAATAAAATTAAATTCGGAAGTTCACGCACCGTGACTTGTTCATTGATGCGAAAGCAGCACTTCACCTCTCATTGGTCAGTGTTTATCGTTAATAACTCGTAAACAAAGCCGCGGATTGTATTTTCGCAAAGGAAAAAGTTACTTCAAATGACCTTAGCTATCCCTCATTTTCTGCTGTTAAAATAATTGTGGAACGCCCTGTACATATATATATATAATGGAAATTACTTTCCTTAGACATCAAATTATAAAAACATATCAATCGTAATCAAATAAAGTTTTCATTTAATCTCAAAACAAAACATATTTCAATGCTTTCTATAAATACTATAGAAATTGAAAGAGTATCAACTTCAGTTTTTTAAAATAGAACTTCTTTATTCGTCTCCTAATACTTGCCATCGATGAAAAATATGTTTATTTTGCAAAAAAATCTACTATTCCAATGTAATGTGAGATGTTGCATTGAAAATGAACTTCACGCGTTCAGTCTGCAGGGGAAATTGTGAAAGCGGCTACCTGATTGGGTTTGCGGAAATATGTCTAGTCTCAGCCCCTGACTTTTGCTGCTTAACCTCTTAAATCTGCGATTTACGTTCGAGAATTTCGGGCCGGAAACGTAAACAAGCTCGCGCAGCCTTCGAGCCATTCGCACGACTTGTAAAATACGCTGATCGGGCCAATCGTAAATATTACGGGCATCGCTCGTGGTACGACGGTCGCGGTTGGTAATTTGCCCCATCACAAATAGCACAGACAAGGTTCGTGATGCGTTCTTATTATCTCTTCGTATCGTGATCAGTTTCAAGTTATTCTTGATCACATTCGCACATCGAAATTTATCTTCATAAATTCTAGAGAAGCATCCCCACAAGATGTTTTCAAGAAAAAGATTTCGTGATGAGAGCAGTGAGATTTGTGCTAATAATTTTGCTAACGAAAGTGACAGTAGTGACAATATATGTTCTGTTCGAAGAAAATGCATGCGATTAGATATCGATGATACTTCTGACGACGATCAACTACCGGAGCCCTGGCTTTGGAGAGGAATAAGAAATAGTCCAAAAATCTGAGACTATACGATGACTGCTAGCCTAAGAGAGGCAGCCTCACTCTGACTTAGGAGGAAGTAGAAGAGAATTAGATATATTTAATCTAATATTTATTTGATGACATATTCTGGCAAAATATTGTAACCGAAACTAACCGGTATGCAGATCAAATACGAGTGAATCCATGCAGAACAGGAGAAATCGACGACACTTGATTTCCTGTAGATTCTAACGAAATCAAAAGATATTTTGCATTGTCCATAATAACTGCACAGGTAAAAAAACCAGAAAAACAAATGAATTGGTCGAAGAGGGCTGTTATTGAAAGGCCGATGAAATGCCTTTGAAAAGATATCTGCAAATTACAAGGTGTTTGCATTTCGCAAACAATAATCTGTTTGTCAATACAGATAAATTGAGCAAGATTAAACCTGTGATCAATTATTTGAACAAAAACTTTAAAGAAGTATATATAATGAAAGAGAAGACAATGCTATTGATGAATCGCTCATGAAATTGTAGGGGCGCTTATCTTATAGGCAATTTAACCCGTCATAAAAGGCTGACTCATCGAAATGACTACACAAGGATCCAATCGTACTCCAAAACCACATTGTATTACAGAGTACAACAAGGGAATGAATGGAATTGATCTCCAAGACCAAATAT